>NW_006400007.1:1569177-1635941 GCF_000299155.1 Elephantulus edwardii
CGGGAAGCGGCGTCCACCCCGGCGCCGTCCTGGGCGCTGCTGGACGGCTGCGACTTTTCTCCTGTTTCTGACTTTCCCCCCGCCCCCTGTCGTCGTCTCGGCTGTAACTTGGACTCTGGCTGCCTGGACCCTGACTTAACATTTCTTTCTTAACTCTTGTGTTTTTCTTTCCTCTCTGCTGACCCTGTGCTCGTCTTCGCACTTTGCCAAGCGCCCATTCTCCTTGTCGTCCTCCCTCACCGTGGTATTATGGTTTCTCCGAATAAACTCAACTCCAGGACTTGGTTTTTCTCGTTCTTTTCCATGAGTCAAACTAGCAGAGTCGGCTTCTTCCTTGACTGACTTCAGATCTTTATGTCAAAACCAGTAGATGCCGTTTCTTGTTTCCTTTGTAAACTTTGAGAACGGTTTGCCATTTTGACATTTCCTAGCCATCTTGCTTTTATTAGAACATTATGTTTGTGTGAGAGTGGAGGGGACTAATGGAGGAGGTGCTATGATTTTTGCATTAAGTATTTCTATATCGGTCTCTTTTGCTTGCCGTTTTAGAATGTTTTGAGGAGGCTGCTTCATGTTTTATTGAAATGAAAAGTAGGGGGAAACTGTGCAAAGGAATAACGATTGTGTTGGTTGGCCCAGATCTAGGAACTTCCTACAATCAAGTCCTTCCAAAGTACCAACTGTTGCAGATAGGCTAGTTTTGAGTTAGACCATAGCTTAGCTTCATTGCTTACTTAAAGTTTGAGTAACTTTTAAATTTTCTCTTGTACTAGGAGAAATATTAGAAGTACATTATAGGTAAGTGAAATGAGTGGGCGGAGCACAACTCGCTGGCAAGTGCAAACTGCCAGTCATGTATCGGCAGTTAGTTTCCCTTTTGGCACTTTAGACTTTGCACCTTTAAGTCAAATCAAAGAATTGTTAGATTCTCTCTGTCACATTTCTTAAACAGAATTAAGTTGAAATCTGTTGATGCCTTTCCCTTCTGTAAATTACATTGGTTTTCTTTTTATGATTTATGATGCTCACTAAACAGTATCTTTCTGGTGGAAAAAGACATTCACCAGGTTTTATATTTCTGTGATCTCCAACTCAGGTCTATTTTTGGTACTTTTAGGATCAAGTTCTTTGAAGATAGCCTGGCACAAATCTGACAGTTCTTTGTGGGCAGCTATCTGACTTTTCTAAAGTGGACTTGTGAAAAATGAACTAGAATTTTTTTTTTCCCCCAGGAAGTATTCAGATGTCTTTTTATTAGAACTATGACTTCTACAAACATGAATGATGAGGCTTTAAGAATTATTTGTCAGTTATAAATTTGACACCAAGAAACAGTTAAGACCAGCTGGAATAGAATTTAGAACAGTAGAAGAAATATTTGCTCAGTCTGCAACATTAAAGTACATGTTTATATTTAACATCTTTACGGTTTTCTATTTTATTTCTTATGAGAGCACATTATATTGACTTGTTTGTAAGTGCTATGGCTGTGTTTTTGTCCTTTAAAATTCTTGGTTATCAGAATTTCAAAGGCTTCCCTAGTGCTACTGCTACTTAAAAAAAATATATCCAGCATGTATTGAAAAATTGCAATGCCTTAATGAAAAAGGGACTTTATAGTCAATAGATTTTTGTCTTTGCGCATTAATAAACAGTCATACTTTCTTTTCTTCAGGCTGACTTGACGGGAATTAAATGGAAAAGATATGTGTGGCAAGGCCCAACTTCTGCCCCTATTCTGTTTCCGGTGACTGAGGAAGACCCTATTTTGAGCAGTTTTAGTCGATGCCTTAAGGCAGATGTACTTGGTGTTTGGCGGAGAGATCAAAGACCTGGAAGAAGAGAATTGTGGATATTTTGGTGGGGTGAAGATCCTAATTTTGCTGACCTTATTCACCATGATTTATCAGGTGAAAACTTATTTCCAACTAATTATATAGTAAGATTATACTTTTTGAAAATATAATTTGGATTATAAATTAGAGTTCTTTTTGTTAGATATGAAACCAAATAAAAATTCAACTGTGTTGTGTTTCACTGTGGCTACTTAAGCTGAGTATTAAGGAGCTTTGGTGTGTTAGGGAACTGGTTGGTGTGTTAGGGAACTCCCAATTTAGGGAGCTCTGGATTCTAGTGGTAAGAAGCTGTGCTGCAACCCCAGAGGCACATGGTTCAAATCCACCAGCCGCTCAGGGAGAGCAGGATGGACAGTCTCCTTCTTTATGATTTACTGCCTCTAAACACCTGGAGGGTGCTATGGGTCAGTTCAGATTCACTGACACACAGCAACATCTGTGTTTGGGTTGATGTTCTCCTTCGACACAGCTTCCTCTGAATTTCTCACAGGCAGTTAGGACTTAGGAAAACATATTAAGCTAAGGAAAATGAAATTTAAAACAAAGTTCTCAAACAGTTATAACAACATTGGAATCCAAGTGTAAATGTGTGTGAAGTTCTCAAACAGTTATAAAAACATTGGAATCCAAGTGTAAATATGTGTGTGTGTTGTGTGTGTGTGAGTCATTTCTGCCACTGTTCTGCACAAATAGGCAATTACAGGAAGATTTAGAAATGTAAAATGTCTGATCTTTTTTATAGTACATAGTTAATTTGTTACTTGTTCTGTTAACATTTGAAGGTATATGTTAATTTTATTATTAGATACTTTTTGTTGGAATGTATCAAATAATCATTAATATGAAACAAGTATCAACTTTAGTTTTCACAGAATGTGATTATAATCTGAAAGATTATGCAGAAATGATTTTATTGTAAATGTATTAATATAATTTCTTCCTTATAATGAATTTTAGAATTGTTAATTCAGAAGATAAATTCTTGTTCTTCATGTAAAACTACTGAAACTTGCATTTACTTTAGATTGTAAGAGTCAATATTAATTGAATTTTTGGCAGTAGGAATGTAAATGATTAGTTGTGTGCTACAGAGTACTAAAGACAGTAATTTGTTGATGATTCTTAACAGGCAAATTGAGTAACTGTCAGGCAATTTTGGACAAGCAATACTCTAAAATTTAGTACTTTAAGACCTTCTCCCCCTTTAAAAAAATATAGTACAGGAATCTTTATCTCAATTATCTAGTCAGATTAGCCTTTGTATATAGGAATGTGCATCTTGTGGCTGTTGGTTTTGGTAGTTAGTTTTTACCTCCATAAGTGTTAATCCTAATTTTTTGCTATTGGCCATATTTTTGTCGTAAAGTTTTTCAACTTTCCTAATCAGCACTCTGCTGGAGACTCGAGTCCTTAGTGCTAAGTATGTGGTATAGTTATAAACAGGTAAATTGGAGAGAGAGAGATAGAGATATGTATGTTTGTGTATATGGCAACTCAAAACGCCATTGCTGCTTAGTCAGAACCGACTCATAGCTGAGCCTCCAGAGGGTTTTCAAAGGCAGTATATTGTGTGGGAAGAGATTGCCCATCTTTCTCCCTTGGAGTGGCTGGTGGATTAAAATCACCTGCATTTATTTGGCTTAGAAGCACAACCTATTTCCTATCGGGCAACTAGACTTGTCTATGGCATCAGTAAGGTAACACTTTTTAGTGGCGACATCTAGAGCTAAGTCGGCCAGCTTCTGCTTTCTTTCAGTGACTTTGAAATACTTGGTTTATTTTAATCTTTATATTAAAACTACTTTATTTAAATGTTTGGAAACCATTTTAATGTTGTTAAACTATAATCCTCACTTGAGGATTTCAGTATTTTTAATAAAATTGCAAGAACATCTGAATAGATTTATTTTAGAAGATGCCATAAAATACTTTTTGTGGAATCAAAGATCATTTTAATGATATATGTAGTATCTAGTTTCACTGTAGTAGAGCTAATATTTTGAAAATATAAAACCTGATAAAGTTAGTGAACTGTTTTGATGAATGTTGTTAACAGTTAAGTTTTTTCTAGGTTTCATATTATTAATCATATGTTTATATTGAAATTGAGTTTGTTTTTAAAAATTTCTCATTTTAGTTTTAGTATGATGATTTTTTTTTTAAGTGGATATTGTCAGTAAGTAGCAGTCTTGAATGTGAGTAAGAGTAATTTTGGAAAATAAGATTTAAATTTGTTACCAGATTTTACCAAACACTTGAATAGTGGTAAATAATGTTTAAAAATATATCCAAGTGGAAACAATTGTATCCTGTTAAAACTGAAATACAATTAACATGGAATCATATTTATTTACCTAAAGACTTCTGTATAGTGATTTAGTTTGTAGTCAGGGGTATTTATAGAATGTTTTGGTTTTTCTTTTAACCTGTCATTTACTTTAGAATGTTGGTACTTAAGTCAGATAGATCTTAAAGAATAATAAGGTCTTTTCACATGGAGTATATTTGTCTCGCTCTTTTTACTCCAGGGACACCGTCTGCCTCCCTTTTGGGGTAATTAGTCCGCCTCTGTCTCTCTCGCTAACCCCTTTTTCATTTCTTCCCATCTGTGGCACTCTCTTCCCTTCTTTTACACTCCCATGAGAAGAGAGCAGCTGGACAGTGGGGGAGGCATCAGGTGCAGGAGGGAATCCTGAGTTCTAAGTAGAGGTGTAGCACTGAGAGAAGGGTAACCGGAAGGACCCAGGTGGTAACTGAAAGCTATGTTAATAGCTTGAGCCTGCTATTCACAGGGTCCTTCTGTTTGGTTTAGTACCTACCATGTCTTGTTATTCAAACCTTTGTGATTATAGTGATATATTGCTCTTTTTGGTGGTGGTGGCAAGAGAGAAGACTTCTTTTGTAACGAATAAATTTCTCAGTTTTTAGTAAATGCAATAGTCAATGACAGAAGTACAGACCTGCCTTTCCTTGTAAATTATCTATAGTGAAAATTAACTTTTATATTTACATAAAAGTTGTAGAGGTGGTTTAGGGACTGTACCCCAAGAACCCGCAGTAATTAATGCACTTGACTACCATCCTAAAAGTTGGGTGTTAAGCATACCATGTGCTTAGTGGAAGAAAGATGTGGCCGTCTCCTCCCATAAAGATTGTCACCTTGAAAGCTCTATGAGGCTGCCTACAGGGTAACTTTGAGTCCATGTTGACTCAACAGCATTGTTTTAAAATACCACTCACCCAGTTTCCTTTGTTAACATCCTACATTAATTTGTAGTACATTGTCATAACTAAGAATTCAGTATGGACACAAGATTATTAACCAAAGTCGATACTTGTTACCTGTTTTTATCTAAAGTCTTTTTTTTGTTTTGTTTTAGGATCTCTTTCAAGATACCACATTGAAATTAATTGTCTTTTAGTTACTCTTGACTTAGTTTTTCAGATCTTATTTTTTTATGATCTTGACAGTTATAAAGAGTCCAACCAGGATTTAAAACTTTTGCCTCTTTTATACTACTTGGTATTCATTTGGATGTAAACACATTTTAACACTAATTGATGAAGATCACTTTCAGCAAACCAAACCTGATTTGTTATTGTTGTTGTTAGGTGTCGTCTAGTTGAGCATGACACAGCGTGACTCTATGAACAAAAGATCTGAACCCTGTTTTATCCTGTACCAGGCTCACACTTCCAGACACACAAGAGCCCATTGCAGCAGTCACCATATCAATCCATCTAGTTGAGTGTCATCTTCTCCTTCGCTAACCCTCCACCCCTCCCAATATAATGTCCTCCAAGGAATAAAAACCTGATTAAATCTTCAGTAGTTAAATACTGTTTAATAATTGCAGTTTGGTGTTACTTGGAATGGGATTTTCTCTAACATTAATCTTACCAAAACATTCCAGAAAGATACCTGTTCAAAAAATGTCTTTATATCCTCCTGAAGCCAAACATGTCTGTTGTTTACTTTGTGTTCTACTTTGAAGAGAATGGATAGTGAAATTGCAGTTGATGTTTTTAATACAGAGAAATTAAGGGTTAAGGGAGTGTGGGCTTCCTTTAAAAGTAAACTTTGTAACATCTTATTCAGAGGTGTAGTCGGTGACAAAAATATAAAATTAGTGATGTTAATGATAAAAATCTTGGTTCAGTCCCTCTAGTCAAATCTCCATAGTGTGTCGGGTTCTTTTAAGTATACGGTTGGTTTGTCAGGGTATTTTTATTGTGTTCTAACATCTTTGGAATTCTATGGCCATAATCATTGGCTTTTCATTCTTATAACAAAAATAAAGGCTACTTATTCCTTCTAAGTTTGACATCTTTAAAAAAAAAGAAATCATAGTGAGTTAGTAGAACATTATGAATATACTGAGAAAATGGACAGCTTGAGAACTAAAAATGCATTAAGCAAAAATCTAGACTCCGGGTTAAAATACTTGTTTTCTTGGATCCCTTGGTCTATACATGAAATTTTAGCACTATTTAAATATTTTCATTATGTTAAGGGTGTTACTATATTGAATTTTGCTCAAACTGCATCAGGCTTTAGGTAATCTTAACTTGAGGTACTTTCATTGAAGTGTATTAATTGTTAGTGGTTTTTAATCTTAGACTGCAGCTTCCAACAGGATTGACAAATCTATAAACAGGAGCCAAGCATGGGAATGTAGTATTAGCTAAAGTAAGAAACTAGTAGCTAGCCTAAAGAGAGTCCCTAGGTGGTATAAAAACCATTAAGATGGTTGACTGGTAACAGGATTGATGATGCAGAGTCCATCCAGAAATGCCTTACATGATAGTTCTGCTTTCAAAAAAATCAACTGATAGAATATACTTCAACTTTTGACACATGGGAAGGTCATGAGTTGAAATCAGCTCAACAAGCAATGGTTTTGTGGTTCTAAATGTTAACTTGAGAATTTGTATCTTCTGTTCTCTAATGTAATTGTGGCCCATGTTATTATATTGGCTAATTTTCTAGGTGGCAGCTTTATTGTTTGCCTTATTTTAGCTATGTATTGTCCTTTTTGAGTTGGAAAATGTTATTTTCTTACTCTTTAAAGATAATGAACAACGTGTTAAGCTGCTTTTAAACCAAAGCTTTCCAGCTTTGTTATGACTGATGCTGCCAGTTTAAGGCTCTAAATAGCATTTGTCCAATTGAATTTTTGTTAAGATATTTGAGTATTTCTCTTTATTCTTTCAGGAAATATATGGTCTTTTCTACACTTTACTTTTGAGCCATTCATTGTTCACATTGTAAGAACAATTTTTTTGTTGTTGTTGTTAATTAGCTAAACATTTTAGAGATACTTAAATACGCCAAGTGTGAGGAAAATGTTTCGTACCAGACATATCAGCATTTTAGTTTTTTATTTATTTTTTAATTTAATGACTTAAAACATACTTGATCATCATTATATATAATTAGTACCAAACACACCAAGAAACACCGCCACAAACTTCTTTATGTTTATTCACATTTGGTTTTTTTAACCTTTTGTATTATTTACATAATTACTTCGTGAAAGTTTTGAAGTAACCATAATGATAAAGTTCTAATGCTAATAGTAATTGAAAAGTACCAAAAACAGAAAATAAAATGTAATGTAAAACACCACGCTTCTGGATCATAACCTTTATTTTTGTATATCAGTCTATTGCCCTAAAAGTTGAGTTTAGGATAATTGCATTTGAAGGTTTTGAAGAATGGCTCAGGGAAGTAGTCTTGAGAGTCATCACATTGCACCTGGTCAAATGAAATCTGAACTTTTTAAGAATTTGAGTTCTGGTTGTAATTTTTCTTTTATCAAGATCCATCTGTTGTGGATACCAGCTATTTTTCTGGACCCAGGGCCTATGAGTTGTGTATTATTTTAAGTTAGTAGCCCAGTAGGCTAGTTTCTTTTGTGTATTTTTGGTCAAATTTTTGTCATAACTAAATGTGAGAGATTGGGAGTTCTGGTCTTAGTCTGTAGGGAGTTGTGTTGATAATTCTTTGAATTCACAACTATCTGGTAATTCAGATCCACCAGTGGTTCACAGGCTCTGAGGGAATAAACATGGGCGGTTTTCTCCTATGTGATTTACAACATCCTAAAGCCCACTTAAGGGTCACCTCTGTGTTGGTTCCAACTTGACAGCAATTAATTTGAGAGTGTTGGAGAAGAGTGCTGAATATTCTATGCACTACCAAAAGAACAAAGAAATAGGACTTGGAAATAAGTGCAACCAGGTTGCTCCTTAGAGGCAAGGATGATATTTGTCTTTATATTCAGGAATGTTGTTAGGAGGCTGGCAAATCCTTGGAAAAGACATCATGCTTGGAAAGGTGGAAGGTAAGTAAAAGGAAAACCCTCAGCAGGATGTATTAACACATAGACAGCAGCAAAGGGCTGTGTACTTGAGTATGACATAAATGATGAGGATAGTACAGGGTAAGGAAAAGATCAGAACTGTTGTTCATAAAGTACATATGAGTTGTATTTGACTTGATGACAATATCGAGAAGTGCGTATGTTTTAGATTTGCAATTTCACTTTTCATATCTCAGCAGAGATATGGGAAATTAGTTTTATTATATGTTACTACATCTCCCTAAAATCCAAGAAAAGGCCAAGGGATAGGGAGAACTTTCAAGTTTTTTCATAATTACTAGGATTGCTTCAGTGTAATGGTATGCTTTGTTTGCTCGACTCCTATTTAGTGTTAATGAAAACTGGGTTTTTGGAGAGGATAATATGACTTCCTCTATCTTCGCCTGAAAGCAGTAAGTTCACCTGAGTTTCTGTGATATAATTTAGAGTGAGAGAGCTTTGAAAATTAATGCTCTATTTCTCAAAAAAATATGTTCTGTATTTTTCAGCCAATTCATTGATCATTTAATGAAAATTTATAAAGTATTAATTTAAATGAAATAGCATCATAAAATTTTATGTGAAAATTTATATAAATTACCTTTTTTTGAATCCAACTCATGGACACCTTAGGTGTAATAGACCAAAACATTACCTAGTCCTGTACCATCTTTGTAATCATTGGTATGTTTGTGTCTGTTGCTGTGGTGAATGTATAGTGCCTTCCTACTTAGAGGTTGCATTTTCTAGCACTACATTAGACAGTATTCTGAGGGAGCCTCTGGAGAAGAGGCATGGATGGTGAAAGTTCACCTTTCATACTTTGAACATGTAGCGAGGTGAGGCTATTCATTGGAAAGGGAGAATATGCTTGGAAAGATGAGTGTTCAGTAAGATGGATTGACAGGTGACTTCAGCAATGGGCTTAAGTGTTTCAGAGATGATGTGGATGTTCAAGTTGGTTGTTAATAGTGTCACTATAGGTCATACTTGACAGAATCTAACAACAGCAACAGCAGCAGGGTTCTGAGATCATCATCCCTTCTTAGTCTATTTTAGTCAGGAAGTTCTGCTGAAACATGTCCACCATGGTTTTTGAGATACATGCATTTCCAGCATCATTGTAACACGCTATCACTTTACAATAAATTGGAAAACAAGTGGTGGCTTATAGCTCTTGCTGTTAAAAAAAATTATTACTCTTAGGAAGAAGACAAATTTTCACATTTTAAGAGAATTATTTTCTGATACTGGAAGTTGATAGCAACTACGTGTCCTTGATCCATGTGTGATTATGTGATTGCATGTTTTGGGTCTTCGATACTTTAAAAGTAATTAGAACCATAGTGGAATGTACTTGGGGTGGTGGGAGGGGTGCGGCGGTGGGGGGTGGGGTGGGGATTGTGTACCAGAGAGGGATTGTTTCTTTTACTTTTGAAGAGAGGAACCAACTGGGGGAGGGGAGGAGGGCTGGGCGGGGAGAGAAGTGCAGCAATGAATGAATGGAAATCCAAAATTTCTGTAAATGTTCATTAAAATTATTTTTTTAAAAAAAACAAATTAAAAAAGTAATTAGAACATTAAAGATCTTGTTAAAGGCTACTTAAATAGATCTAGTGTTACGTGATTCTTAAGAAATAGCATTTTCAGGTAAAATAGAATAAAAATAAAGTATATTAATAGTTTATAAAGAAGGGGAGGTAATTTTAACAGTTCTTCTGGAACTAAGAATGTGGATGGTTTTAGCATTCATAAGTCACATAATTTTAGATAAAACAATGTGTCTCTTTAATCTTGAAATGAGAAAACTTATAAGACCTTATTAGCTTGAAAGTAGTCAGTTAGGAAAGATTCATCGTTTCTCAGCAACTCAAAAATACACTTGTGATCTAGCGTAAATATTTTTTAAAAATATGAATGGCTACAAAAAAGAATTTGTCAGTAAAGTGAATACTGTAAGCTTTTTTTATTTAGAAGTGCGTAAGAATGTCTTCAGTATAATGGCATGTGAACAATTTTCCTGTTAATGACTTTTAGATTTTTTTTCATTCTGACTATAAAGTTTTGTCTTTTTTAAAGCTCATTTGTTTTTCAAAAGCTTCTATTTTTAGAAAAAATGTAAGTAGTTGATTTAAAAAATTTATAATTTTAGGAATGCTTCAAAAAACAACATAAAATTGGCATTAACTTTTGTAGTGGAACAGAGTTTATATGCAGTTAAAGTCTTGTGTTTTTAATTTATTTTGTCCTTTCTTTTGTAAGTTCTGACTATGAGCTTTATTCCTTTTAAAACATGTTTTTGCAGAAAAAAACTGTGTTCAGACATCTCAGTATGAACTGGAATGTGTGTGTGTATGTGTTACTAACTTGGAGTTATTAATAGATTTGCTGACAAAACTGAGGCAGCAGAGTTAGTGAAGATAACTGTGTCTTCATATAACAAAACTGACATTTAAAATCTAAGTCTTTAAATTTCTCTTCCAAGTAGAAGCTCTTATATTGAGTAGTAATCATTAGAATGATTTGATTGAAATGAGACCAGGGTGGCTGGTAGCGCTTGTTAGGCTTTTTGCCAGTTGCTTCTTTTTATTCATTGCTTAATATTATAGTTGAGTAGTGTAGATTACAATGTTGGTGAACATAAAATGTTTTTAGTTTAATTATTTATCAGTTATTTTTTTTTTCTTTTTGGCAAGTTGAATGGAGGAATTAGGACAAAGTAAGTAACAAGTGAACCAGCCTAGAAATGAACATCTTAGCTGTGGTGTATATAATAGTTCCCAGATTATACAAACACTGTTTTCATTGATATGGAAGCAAATCAACTTGTATATCATTATCCTTTTATGTGTTTGGAAAACATTTTCAGCTACTTTAATAGAATACATGGAATTTATTCCTTTGGTAAATTTGAAATCTGATGTTTTGATGTATCGAGACAAATGGAATAATTGTAGCTCAACATTACGAAGTGAGTTTATGAAAACAGGATTTTAGCTGTACTAAATATAATGACACTCTTCTGATTTTTATTTATTTCATTTTTCATATAGAAGAGGAAGATGGAGTGTGGGAGAATGGACTGTCTTATGAGTGCCGTACTCTGCTTTTCAAAGCAGTTCATAATCTGTTGGAGCGGTGTTTAATGAACCGGAATTTTGTTCGTATTGGCAAGTGGTTTGTAAAACCATATGAAAAAGATGAAAAACCTATAAATAAAAGGTAAGCTATCTTGTTTAAACACAATTGTTATTTTTTTAGGTTTTTTATATTTTTACAAAAAATGCAATAAAACAAGCCAATATATTACAGACTTATTCATGAGGTTAACTTCAGAAAAGTGCTACATGTGTTTAGACTCTCTAGTCACATCATTTCTCTCTTTACAAATTTTAAAATGTGTTTGGGGGTTTTTTTGGTTTGTTTGTTTTGCAGTGGGAATAGACATGTCTGCTAATACTGTAGCCTAACGTTTGATTTGGCAAAGTAGAAAAAAAATGTGAAATGAAAGTAGAGCCTTAAGATGTTTGGGTTTTTTAAAGTTTTTTTTCTTCTTTACAGTTTAAGGTCTCTCCATTGTTTGTACGTGTTTAGTAAGAGCTGAAGAACTTTTAAAGACTTTTCCAGGCTTAATTTTTGAAGTGTATTTTTCTAAATGCTAATGGAAATAACTGCACAGTACTGATTAAAATTAAATGATAGTAACATCTGTTAATGGTGCTCTGGCTTAGTAGTAAGGAGTTGGACTGCCAACCCAAAGACATGCAGTGGAAATCCTCCAGATGCTCCATGGAAGAGAGATGGACAGTCTCTTGTTGTACAGTTTACTACCTCTGAAAACCCACTGAGGGGTCAGCTATGAGTTAATTCTGCTTCAGTGATACATCCAGCATCATTTGTTAAAGATGGTGATCTGTAGTTACATTTTTAAATAGGTTAGCCCTTTTTATTACCCAATCTCTCAATTTGTCTTAGTTTAAATGTGTGTCTTTAGAAGACGTCTTTACTGTTGGAAGGTTTATACATTGCTTGAGCTTGGAATTTATGACTAGACTAGCTCAAGATGAAACACAGAAGATAGGTATCTTTTCCTGTGCAAGTAAAATTTTATGGTTACTACAGAAGATTCAGACTTTGATGGGAGATTAACACTAGTAAGTGTATGGGATGGAGAAGAAGAGAAATTTGAAGGAAATGTATTCATTTTCCCTGAAAAATATCAGAGAATATAAAATAAACATTTGGTCATGATTTTAATAATTCTTGAAGGCCTGCTATCTTTTATCCCGTGCCCCTTCCCCCCTCATATGCATCTGGAATTTTTTCAAATTTATTTTCTTTTTCTTTTTTAAGTTTTATTATTTTGTGTGTGTACCGTCAAATCGAATCTGACTGGTACAGGAGGAGATTGCCCCTCATTCTCCGGCAGAGCATCTGGTGGATTCGAACCGCATATCTCTGGGATTGCAGGGCAGCTTCTTGCCAGTAGGTCATCAGAGCTCCCCTCAAATTTATTTTCTTAGTTTTAATAAACTGGGTAGGTGAGATTGGAGAACTTAAGATTTCTTTCATATTTTTTTTCTTTGAAAATGAAAATGAACATATGTTAAAATAGTTAATAATACAAGCTAGAAATGCATTCAGTGGCAAATAACATAAAACCAAACTGTATTTAACTAGTTTTTTTTAGTAGCAAGGAATCTGGAGCTAGGTAGTTTATGACTGGTACAATTGCTTAAAAATATTACCAGAGACTTGGGTTCCCTGGACTTTTCTGATTGACTTTGTTTAGCCTTTGGCTTCCATACTCCCGAACCCAGTGAGTGCAGTGAATTCCAGATAGGAAGAAGTCAGAAGGGAGAAGAAACAAGCAAATAGTGGTCTGAAGTGAAATTGTTTTCTAGGAACTCTTAACTGATCTAATATTATCCATAGTTTAATGAATGCATTAGTAAAAAAAAAATTGTTTAAAAAATTTGGACTCAGTGGTTATAAAGAAATAAGAAATCTTTTGTTTAAAGGAAAGGAGGAATAAATATTTAGACAGGCAGTTAGAAAACAGAAATAGATTGATTGGGTTGGCAGTTAGGAATACTTAGAATTTTAAGGAATCAGGCAGATTTCCAGAATTGGAAATACTGCAATTTTGAGCTGTAGTCACTTGAATGAATTATTTTAATTCTTTAATCTGCTGTATTATTTCTCTGTTTAAAATTTCAGGGGTAAGAAATATTTATTCTAAGGTTTTAAGTAATATCATTTATTCACAATTAAAACTTATATCTTAGGTTTAGCTACCTAAGAATTTTCTTCCCTTTCTTCAACATTTATGTGTTTGCATTCTTGCACCACATACTCTTTGCTTTCCTTTTCTTCACGCTTTATCTTGACAGTGTAATTAAGAGTTTTGGTAAAAATATTTATTGTTTATATATCATAATTACTGTAGCCAAACCATATAATACATTATATAGCTATGAGCTATAGCTGAAATCTGGTCTGCCACTGATTTCAGTGAAGTTTTCTTTTAACACAGTCATTCTCATTCATTGGGTGGTTAATGACTGCTTTAACATTGCAGCAGACTTGAATAGTTGTTACAGGCCTCAGAGTTTGAAGTATTTGGTTTAAAATATTTACTGACTTTTTATAGGAAAAAAATTTGCTGACCTCTAATCTATTGATCTATTAGTAATTTATCCCTAGATACTCTACTGGAAGTATAAATTTCCATGGCCTGCCTTCAGGGACTTGTTCTTTACTGTCACATCTAACGAAACTGACCCATAGCTGACCCTCCAGCAGGTTTTCAGAGCTAGTAAATTGCATGGAAAGAGACTGCCCATTTTTATCCCATAGAGCATCTGATGGATTCAAACCTCATGCCTTTGGGAATGGCATTGCAGCTCTTTACTACGTGGGCCACCAGAACCTTCAAGGAATTTTTGTTAGGTGCCGTCAAGTTGAGTACAACTCATAGTGACCTTATGAATAAAAGATCTGAACCCTGTTTTATCCTGTGCCATTCTCATACTTACATTGAAACATAACAGACCATTGCAGCAGTAACTGTGTCAGTCTATCTAGTTGAGGCTCTTCTCTCCTTCACCTACTCTCCACCCTTTCCAGCATCATGTTCCTCTCCAAGAAATAGCCAGGCGCACCTAGCAACATGCCTAAAGTGTATGAGGCGAGGCCTCATCATTCTTGCCTCAAAAAAGCACTTGGGCTGCACCCTTTCAGGGTATTATGTTTTATTTTTTTTCTTGTTCATGTTTTCTGTTCCAATTTAGATTGGTTTTGTAGGCCTGTTTTATAGCATTCGGCTTGGGAATTCCTTTTGCCTTTTACCTATTTCTTTATATTTTTTTACCTATTTTTTTTCATCCCTTCTCATATTGCACATTTATTACTTGTTTTGTTGGGGCCTATCCACCGGTAGTTTCCTAAGATAACATGCATAGGGAGTAAAATTATTGTGATCCTGAATGTCAGAATCACCTCCCTTTCTCTCTTTATAGTAGACTGATAGTTTTGAGTTTAGAAGCTTAAGGTTGGCAGTCATTGCCTCTTAAGCTTCCTTTCACAAGATTGCCAGTTGGTAGTTTTGTGTATATGAAAAGCTTATGAAATTGTGGACTTCACTCGGGTAATTGGTCAGACCCGTTCATTTTTATTTCTTATCTGTCACTCAGCTGTTACTAACTAGATACCTTCCCATAAGTTACTTTCCAAAAAAAAAGTTACTTTCCCAAGAGGGCTCCTTAAGTGACAGACTGAAGGGCATAAGTTTGGCTGCTGATGTTGTGAAGTCCTTTTGGAGAGAAGGAGTTCAGGGAGTGGTGGTGAAGTAGCTTTGTAGTATTTAGATTTCACAATACCTGTCTTTTAAATACAGCACCTGAGTCATATACCTATTTATCTAGTAGAGTTATACATAGGTGTTTATGTGTGGGTGTATAGTGTGTAGTATATATAGAGAGAAAGGAGCCCCGGTGGCATGGTGTTGATTTCTCTCCAAAAGGTTGCTGTTTTCAAATCCACCAAGTGTTTTGAGGGATAAAGATGCTTAGTTAACTATTATAAAGATAACAGTCTAATATGTGGGTTCTGAGCACCTGTGGTTCAGCCAGTTCAGTGAGTAAACTTGCGGTTTTTCTACTGCCTTGGAGGAGTTTGAAAGAGAGTGGATCCATGAGTCTGATTTATTTATGTATTTTATACCTTCTGTTTTTGGTTCATCCGCATATATACCATTGTCCAATTTTTAAGCCTTCTGGGTTTCTCTGATGTGACTCATTTTGCATCTTGGCTTCTCCTTAAGCCTTAACTATTGAGTTAGTTAATATTTTTACCTTTACTGACTTTTTTCTTAAATTTAATGACCATTTCTTATCTGCTACCATCACCATTCTACATTGTCTTCATCTTCTCTTTGCCATTCATTGTTGGTATAGAAAGAGTTTTACAAAGGAGTAGAGGTAAAAGAATATATTTAATTACCCATGTCAAGTACTGAAAATATTTTATTTCTCTTTATGAAACTGTCTTAACAGGGTTACTATTAGTTGAAAATACAATTCTCTGTGGTGGAGCTTTCCATGAATCCAGTAGTTTGTTTACCTTTTAATTGAATACTAGTATCTTTGGTAGACTGACCCATTTAGGAAGATCAAATTGTTTTTAATAGTGCAGTGTTACTATACACTTTGTTATTTTCTTTTTTTTTAGGCACAGTGTACAAAGAATACTTTTTCCAGAAGAGATAGTAGCTGTTCTTCATATACCTGTCCGTCCCTAGATCAAACTTCTTTGCTCTTCCACTCCCTTCAGGGCAAAAATAAAAATCAAGAAGCTAAGTCTGTTGCCTTTTATAGTTAGGACTTTTCTTCCATTGAATTCAATGGAATGATATGTGGGAGGGTGGTATATATAAAGGTTGAGCTTTAAATTTCTGGCTTTAGAGCCCTTTATGAAGCAGCAGCAATATTGTTATGTTTCTATTTTTTTTAAATAAAATTTTATTTCAATTGTGATTTTAATGAACATTTATAAAGAAGTTAGATTTTCATTCATTCTTGCACATTTTACTCCCTTGCCCTCCCTTCCCTTCTCCAGTTTACTTTTTTAAACTGCAACATATATATTTTTTACAGCATATTCTTTCCATTTAATTTTTTCCTCATTCATTCATTGTTGCACATTTTCCTCCCTGCCCACACCTCCCCCCAGTTTGTTTTTCTCCTTGAAAAGGAAAAAAAATTCTTTCATTGTTACACAATCCTCCCCTCTCTAAGTCCACAGTCTACTTTACTATGCATTTCTTTTTCTGGAATCTTGTCATGAAAATACCACCTAATCCTATAATCTTTTTAAACAGTTCTCTCCTTCATCTCTTTCAATGCAGTATACATTATTTATCCCCTCTTTTCTTGTTTCCTCCTACCCCGAAGTCAGTCGCATTTTACAATAGTGGCAGTATGTGGTATTTGTCCTTTTGTGACTGAGATATTTCACTCAGCCTGATGTCCTCCAGGGTCACCCATTTCATATATTTTTCATAAAATATTTCATGAGTTCTTTCATTTTCAGTGCAGTGTAGTATTCCATTGTTTGAATATACCAGTTTCTCTATCCATTCATTTGTTGATGGGCACTTGGGTTGTTTCCACCTCTTCGCTATGATGAACAAAGCAGCAATAAACATGGGTATGCATAATGTTTCTATTCCTTTTGTTTAACTTATTTTCTTTTAAAATGGTTTAAGTATTCTTTAAAAGCAGCAACAAAAACCCTAGGCTTGTTTTGAAATTATTTGTACCGGAACAAAGGAGTAAATAATATTTCTTAACTTTTAAAAAATATATTATTTTTCTCTTAAAAAGAACAACAAAATCTTCTAAAGGCAAAACCAAGGATCCTTATTCTTCTAATTATCTGAACTCTCCTATGATTAAGTGTCTAGTTAAGAATCTTCAAATACTGAGAGATGAAATAAGATTGTGGAGCTACAAATTCAAAAAACCTGTTATCATTAAGTCTTTTCCAGCTTTCAGTAACTCTGTCAGCAGGGTAGAGTAGAATGTCCCAATAGAGTTTATAAGGCTGTAAATCTTCATAGAAGCAGAATGCCCTGGATTTTTTTCCCCCTTGGAGCAGTCAATGGGTCTGAGTGCTGATGGTTACCAGCCAAGTTCTCTAATCACTGTTCTCTGTGCTCAAAGACCATTGTTAAATAGTCGACTTGAATTCATCAGCTGCTCCACTGGTGAAAGATGAAGGCTATGGAAAGTCACTATGAGTTTAAATCTCCTTTATGGCAATAAATTTTGGTTTTCATATACAGCATTAAGATGTCCTTTGTTGGGTTCTTTAGTATCTCTGAAAATCTGACCTTCTGTAGGAGCTAAGAATTTATTTATTCTTGTTTGCGGAGTAACACTGTACAATAGAAATATGAATCATGCGGTGGTGGTATGTGCCGTTGAGTTGGCTGCAACTCATAGCAACCCTTTGTACAGCAGCCCTAAACCCTGTTGTGTCCTGTGCCAATCTGACTTTGTACAGCAGCCCTAAACCCTGCTCTAGCCTGTGCCAATCTTACTGTCTCTGACACATATAAAACTTAAAATTTTATAATTGGTTCATTAAAGAAAGTTAAACAAGAGGAAATGAGGCTAAATGATTATTTAGGTATTGTTTGATCTAGACTAGCCAAACTGATGCCATTTCAACATGTCACTAGATATGTAAAAACTAAGAGTGATAGTTATAAGAAAGTTGGGGTTTTTTTTAAGTACTCAAAATCTGTTTTATATTTAGAACACATCTTTACTTGGACTAGTCACATTTCAAGTGCTTGATAGTCAAATGTGTATATAGGGGCTGTTTTATTAACTGTTCTTTTTGGATTGCCCTCTAAGCTTGGCAGTGTTTATTGGTAAAAGATATAAATTATCTGATATTCTATGTATGTTAAATTGCGAGTGTGCCCTGGATTCTATCCCTGTCCCTACTTTCTGCCCAAGTTAGGCAGTTATTTCAGAAGTCTTTAGTTTTGTTTTCCTTTTCCTTAGTCTGTATTCATCTGTCCTTCATGTCTGTCATCGAGACTTAAGTATCCTATTTCTGGAAACTTAAGTGTTGATGTAGTACTTATGGCCATGAAATTTCTTTGATGATTGTGTGATTTGAGTTTTCATGGTCAATTTTCATGCTTTCCTAGAACATTTCTAAGAATCCTCCCTCTCTTCCTCCTACCCCCCTAACCTATACCCCCTGCTTTTCTTATTATGCTTCTTTTATGTACTGTCAAATCAGATCTGACTGGTACAGGAGGAGACTGCCCCTCCTTCCCCGGCAGAGCATCTGGTGGATTCGAACCGTGTGCCTCTGGGATTGTAGTTGTAGCTCCTTGCCACTAGGCCACCAGAGCTCCCCTTTATTATGCTTCTTAATATCACTTCATTAACTCACTGCCATTGAATTGATTGGGACTCATAGTGACCTTTTGCTGGGTTTCTGAAGCTATAAATCTTAGCAGAATACTGTGCTGCTTTTTACTTTAGAGTCACTGGTGGATCCAAATCACCAGAGATGTGCAGGCTTTTGGTTAGCAGGGCAATAAACTATGCTCTACAGATTCATACAATTCTATTTGAACTACTCTCTTTAAATATAAATGATAAGAGAATGTTTTGAAAGAAACAGTAAAAACCCTTTTACCTAAGAGAATTGATCCACTGAATAAAGAAACATTTCTAGCACTTGCTTGACTTAGTATACATCAGACACAGTTCTGAATTAAGACTTACTATATTGATTGGAGTAATTTCCACAGCAACACTTTCACTACCTCAATTTTTTTAAGAGATCTGAAGCACAGGGAGGTTAATTAACTTGTTAAAGGTCATACAGCTAGCAAGTAGTTGGGCTGGATTATCCGGCCTAGAAAAAATGAGGCAGCTCATAGACTTGGTAGACCAGTAGTTCTCCTTTGTCTGAATCTTCCCAAGATCCAAACTCCCTATCATTGAGTCAGTTTTGACTCTTAGTAAGTAATCCTCCATTAGATTTCTTAGGTTGTAAATCTATATGAGAGAAGGTGGTACATATTTCTTCTGTGGAGCAACTGATGGATTAAAATATGTAAAAGACTACATCGCCAGAACTACTTTTTTAAAAAAATTCTAGGAAATAGTAAAAACAGCCCTTAAAAATAACTGTAAGAAGAAAAGAATAATTAAAGAACTCTTGATCTTGTAAACAAGAGTAAGAAAAACCCCCCACAAAGCTCATTTTCATCAAGTTGGAATCAACTCATAGCTGGCTTTCCATTGGGCTTTCCAAAACTGTACATCACACAGAAAGAGATTTTCCCATTTTTTTTCTCTTGAAGCCTCTGGTGGATTTGAATTGCCAGAGAGGCATGTGGCATTTGAGTTAGCACAACTCCTTACAGGTTAGGCCCCCAGAACTTCCAGAATAAGAATATTGCTATATTCTGCACATTCTTTGCTGCGTAGTGTAAATTATATATTAGTTTGCCACGTGAGTAGAAATATAGATGCATTATCTTTTGGATTGTAAGATTTTTGTATTCATGTTCATAGGAAAATTATATGTACAAATTTTAGAATTTTACTTAAAGGTAAAAAAAGCAATGTAGTTCTCAGAATTGTCTTCAGGAAATTATCTGCGGAGCTTCAGAAAATATTGACACCTAGAGCATATAAATTTGTTAATTACTGGATTAATGGAATGAGTAAGATGACTGGAGTTTTAAGTCAGCATTTCCTCTAGCTCATGTTAAGATTTTTAACAAGAGCCTTGAATTTTTTCCCATGAAATGGGATGTTCTCTTTCTGTATCTACCCAAAAAGTGCCAAAAATTAGATATTTTTTAAATTATAAATATTTTAGAAAGAAAAATTATGAAGATTAGATGTATGCAATATGTTAGTAGTCCTTGGTGTAATGGTCAAGTCACCAACTGCTAATGGAAAAGTGAGTGCTTTGAATTACCCTCAGGAGAAGAGACCTCCTGATCTGCACCTGAAAGGTTACAACCTAGGAAACTGTATGTGTACTTTTGTTATTTCCTGTCAGGTCTCTATGTGTTAGAAGTAAATGGCGTAACAACAATGCAGTATTGGAACAGCTGGCTTTATAAGCATGTCTTAAGTTTTATTTTTAGATATAAAGAATCATTGTTAGAAATGTTTCTGCATATTTATAAATAGATTAACAGAAAACTATGTGTTTGAGTTTTATCATCTTTAAAATTCTTTACCTTTTTTATCTTGGTTCTAACAGTATAAACTTTCAGAGCAGGTATATTTTCTTATAGATCATAGGTAGCAACAACAACAAAAAAATTGATGAGGTGATATTATAAGTGATACCATTTCTTGAAAGAAAGCAGTTTTGAAATTGTTACTATTAACTAACATTCTCTTTGTTTAGTATTCTCTGACTAGAATATTGTCTTTAAGATGAAAATTTTATATTGCGAATTCTAAAGTTTTTTCACCTGTATCATATATAAACTTGGTTTGTTTTAAGATCAGACTATAATGGGAACAAATGCTAGCAGTATAGTAGTTGATACTTTTCTTTGCTCATAAATAAGTAAATTTGAGAGCTTCTGTTAAGTAGGCAATACTGTTAGAGAAGCTGAAAGCATTGATCACGTGTTTTACACTTTGAAATACTGGATTTTAACAGAGACCCCTAGGAGACAAATTTATCACTTTGCTATCAAAAAGCCATGTTTTCTTTTTTGTTTATAAGTTAATGATGGTCAAATTCTCACTGGACATATGGAAAGAGATAAAGAAGAAGGAAAGACAGCCCCTGTGAAAGGAACAGATGCAACATGAGGATAGCCGAGCCTGACTTCTTCTATCTGCTTCATAAATGGGAACTTTCCCATTAATAATGTTCATAGTGAATAGACAGCTGCTTGCTCAGGCACACCACCCCGCATGCTCCTGCACCTATTTCCATCAATCACTGGGTCCAGTCTTCGTTGTTGGCTCACAGACTTTACTCATACTTGTGATACCAAGATTGGGGTTTATTAGGGAAATAGGTTGAGGAATGGGAGAGGCAAAGAATATCTCACAGTGTAAGCCTAGGTTTAATCCAGCATTCTCAAACCAGATTAACAGCAAAACACAGTGCCTCAATTAGTAAAAGTCTGGGTTTTAGTTCAGCAGCATGAATTCAAGAAGCCTCTGGCTTCCTCAGTCATCCAGCAGGGTTTGACTCAGAGCAGTTATAAGTTAGCTGCTCCTTCAATCATCTGGCAAGCACAACCTTAAACTATGGCTAGTAGAAATGCGAGAAGCCTCAGGTTACAGCTTGGTACAATTTCTCCACAGAAATGCCAGTCTCTCCACCATTGTAGTCTCTGGAGTCATACTCTTAGCAGGGTCTTACTCTACAGTGTGGGAAGCATTCTTATCCTAGTCCCACAGCTATGGATAATTTACAAACCCATGTGCCTACAGTTCAGGTAGTTGGAGACCAGCAGGGGCTAAAATTATGGTTAGAAAATACAACTTTTTTATTTAATCATTTTTTTAATTAATTTTATTGAAAATTTACAGAGACTTTGGGTTTCCATTCATTCATTGTTGCACTTTTCTCCCTGCCCACCCCTTCCCCCTCAGTACACTCTTCTCTTTGAAAAGTAAAAGAAAAGTTCCCTGATTGTTTTACAATCCCTCCCCCCAGGTCTACTCCGCTATGCAGCCTTCATTCTGGACTCCTGTCATGACAGTAATACCTAATCATATATCCCTTTTAAACAGTTTTCTCCCTCATCTGTTTCAGTGCAGTATACATTATTTATCCCATCTTTTAGTCTCCCCCCAACCCCAGTGTCAGTCCTGTTTTACAGCAGTGGCACTATACAGTATTTGTCCCTGTGTCACTGAGATATTTCACTCAGCATAATGTCCTCTGGAGTCACCCATTTTGAATATTACATGAGTCTTGTTTTTCAATGCAGCATAGTATTCCATTGTGTGGGACTATACCACAGTATCCATTTGTTTGTTGATGGGCACTTAGGTTGTTTCCAACTCATTGTGAACAAAGCCGCAGTAAACGTGGGTATGCATGTATTTGGGTGGCATTTATGATCTCTTTGGGGTATATTCCCACTAGTGGAATTGCTGGGTCAAGTGGTATCTATCTCTATTTACAACTTTCTGAGAAAGCGCCACACCGCCTTCCACAGTGGTTGCACCATTTTATACTTCCACCAACAGTGAATAAGGGTTCCAGTTTATCCACAACCTTGCCAGCATTTGTTGCTTGCTGTTCTGTTAAATGTTGCTATTCTTACTGGGGTGAGATGGAATCTCATAGTTGTTTTGATTTGCATGTCTCTTAGAGCTAGGGATTTTGAACATTCCTTCATGGGTTTGTTGGCCATCTGAATGTCTTCTATGGTGAAGTGTCTGTTCATATCCTGTGCCCATTTTTCAATTGGATTGTTTATCTTGTTGTGGTGCTCAAGTATTTTATAAATTCTTGATATAAGTCCCTTATCTGACATGTCATTACCAAATACTTTTTTTCCGTCTGTGGCTTCCCTTTTTATCCTGTTGGAAAGTACAACTTTAAAACTAACACCACATCCTCTATCATTTTTTATGTCATAATTTAAGTTTTCTAAGAAATACTGAAGTTAATGTACTTTCTAACATTTCCAAGATAAGCCGTTTAGATTTTTCAGCCATATAAAATTTTTTTAATGACAAAAATCCATTTTGGTTTCTTTTTTATTTAATGGTTTAATATTTTATATGTGAAATGAAAGAATTGAAAGCTGTATTTTTTTAAGAGCTGTGTTTCACTGATTAAGGGGAGCATTAGAAGGATATAAAATTTCGTTTTCCTCACCTCTTTGTCTTTTAAAGATAAAGAACATGAAACGATTTTAGTTGTTGCTTATACTTGCAAATGATCTTGAATTTGCAATTCAGATTTTGAAATCTGGTATTCAGCTACTGGGAAAGCACATACCATTCAGAATCATTTCATAGCACGTTTATTTGATCCCTACATATTTTTCTTCAATATCTCCTTTAATAAATATTCTTACAGTAGTAAGACTTACAGTAGTAAAAAATATTTATTTCAGCCAGTTGAATGTAAAGTTTTTATTTGTTCCTTTATTTTTTTTATCTTTTTAAATACTCTCGTTTGGTTGTTTTTTTAAATTGTTGCACATTTTCCCCCCTGGCCCACCCCATAGTGCCTCTCTTGTTCCAGATTGTTGTTTTTAATAGATAGAGAACGCATCTAAATATTCCTTTGACAGTTCTTCCCCTCATCTGTTCTACTGCAGTGTTCATTATCCACTCTTTTTTCCTTCTCCCCCCAATACCTTTCCCAGCCACCTCTCCCCACCCCCCTAAGTCTGTTCTTTTTTATAACAGTGGTATTACGTTGTATATGATCTTTTGTAACTGAGAAATTTCACTTGGTATAATGTCCTCCAGGCTCCCCCATATTGTGTAATGTTTTACCAGTTCATTATTTTAATTATTAGATATTTTCTATATTTTTATGTTATTTAGGCAGTAAAGTATTTCTTCACACGTAACATGAGTCACCATTTTTCCAACTTTGCATAGCAATTTTCTTACTTTTTCTAGTGTTTATAACATCCTCCAACTGGTCCTAAAATTGCCACAGACTTCACACTTTTGTTACGGTGGAAGATCACTTTTGGTGCCAGTTTCTGTTACCAGTTACCACTCTGTGTAACAAACTACTCTGCATACTTGAAACAGCAATCATGAGTTTTCACCCATGCATCTGCAGGTCAACTTAGAGGTTAGTTTATCTAGGCCATACTCTTCTTAAATTGCAGGTTGAGTCGAGATCTACTCTGTATGTTTATCATTTCCAGATTGGTAGGCCAACCAAGACATGTAGTTATCATGGTGATGAAAGAGGCACTGGAGGCAAATTGAACTGCATGTAAACATGTCAAGCTCCTGCTAACCAAAGAAAGTCACAGCGCAAGCTAAAAGATAACTGTTAGGAAATCAGGTGTTGCTTACCAGTTGATTGAAGGTAGGGGAGCAAAGGGGGAAAAATTGACATGATTCTAGTTTTTTGCCTTGGACATACAACTTGACAGTAAAGAGAATATGCTTATCTAGAAGGAAGCAGTTCAAATGTCAGCTTTATTCTGTGGTTTTTAGAGGGTACTTAATTTGTACTAATTTCTATATTTTAGAGCTAGAGCATTGAACAAAAAAGAATTCTTACAAGAGTAGAGCTTATACTATGTATTGGGAAGCTTTACTTGATTGAAGCTCAACATCAAGAAAACAAAGATTCTTATTCCTAGGCCGATTGGCAGCATTATGATAGACGGTGAGGAGATTGAGATTGTTAACAACTTTAGTTTGCTTGGCTCCACAATCAACACTCTTGGTACCAACAACCAAGAAATCAAAAGACGAATTTCATTGGGAAAGTCTGCCGTCAGGGACATCTCCAGAGTACTGAAGAGCAATGACTTCAGTCTGGAGACTAAGGTGTGCGCCTGATCCAGGCCATGGTCTTTGCAATTTCTTGTTATGCATCAGAAAGCTATACAGTGACTAGGGATGATAGAAAAATTGATACCTTTTGAGCTGTGATGTTCGAGAAGAGTATTGAACATACCTTGGACTGCTAGGAGAATAAACAGGTTCATCCTGGAGAGAGTGAAACTGGGCTACTCCTGACGCAAGGATTCTGAAGCTTTATTGGACATATTTCGGGCTTCTTACAAGGAGTAACCAACCAGTCCTTGGAGATGGACATCATGCTTGGGAGAGTGGAGGGAGAACTGGATGAGATGGATTGCCTTAGTGACTAGGGTAATGGAGGTAGGTAGGTGTGTCAGACAATAAGGTTGGCTCAGGATAGAGCAGAGTTCAGAGCTGTTGGAGGCAACTTGACATAACAACACAAGAACAATACTATGTAACAAGATAGTTACAGTAATAAAACAAGTGAAGCAAGAAGCTGCTCTGCAATCCCAGAGGCTCATGGTTCGAATCCACCAGATGCTCTGCTGGGAAAGGAGGGACAGTCTTCTCCTGTACCAGTCAGATCTGATTTGACGGTACACAGACACACAAAATAATAATAAAATAAAAAACAAACAAACAAACACAAGTGAAAAGAAATGGAAAGGAAGGCCAACTTTAGATTGTCAATAGTAGGGTTGTTTGTTTTTGAATCAGTGAAGGATGTGTCTAGAAGATAATACCAGCCAAGACCTGAAGGTGGATTGTGAATATTTGGGATATTTGAAGAAGAGAAACAAATTTTTAAAAACCATCAGGGAAACCAGTGTGAAGAGAAGGGAAGTACCAAAGCGCATTAGAATGACTTTTATGATGTTACATAATTTCCTTTTCCCCCTTGTTGTTTGTTGTTGCTGTTAGATGCTGTTGAGTGTGACCCATAGTGACCCTATGAACAGATGTGAACCCTGTCCTATCCTGAGCCATTCTCGTTTTCTGACACACTCAGGCCCATTGCAATAGTCACTGTGACTTTCCATCCAGTTAAGGGTTTTGTTTTCTTTTGCCAACCTTCTGCCTTTCCAAGCATGTTATTCCTCTTCAAGGTATAGCCTTTTAGCAATATGTGAAAAGTAGATGAAACAAAACTTTATTATCATTTTTGCCTTCAAGGAACCCTCTAGAAGCACTTTTCCCAAGACATATTTGTTCTGGCAATCCATGGGATAGTTGGTACTCTTCTCCAACTTCACAGCTCAGAGACATCAGTTCTTCTGTCATTCTTACCCATTATCCAGCTCATCACAGCGTTTACTCTAACTAATTAAATAATTGTGTGTCTAAGGGAGCTCTGGTGGCCTAGTGGCAAGAAGCTGCACTGCAATCCCAGAAGTACATGATTTGAATGCACCAGATGCTCTGCTGGAGGAGGAGGGGCAGTCTCCTCCTGTACCAGTCAGATCTGATTTTGAAGGCATGCAGGCGCATAAACACACACACACGCATGCACACACACACACACACACAGAGTAATTCTGTGCCTGTTACAATGCCATGCACTTAAAATACAAACCAAACCGACTAGTGTCAAGTAAGTTTTTATTCGCAGCAACTCTCTACCTTGTTCCCAAGGCTGAAAGTCTTTACAGGAGAAGATTGCCAGTTTTTCTCTCACAGAGCTGCCGACCTTTTGGCTTATAGTCCATCCTGTTAATGTCACCAGAGTTGCCATATGTATATCTCAAAATATTCCTCTCTCCCTTGCATTCATTTGGTAGCTCAGTAAAAACAAAACAAAAGTAGAGTTGCGTGTAGGGCTAAATATAATGGCCAAGTTTTGTGCAGAGTTGTTCTGAGTCTGTAAATGAATATGCAGGTATTAAAATAAGGTTTGTGTTGGCTAAGTTTTTTTAGTTTGTTTTGCAGTACATTAGTATATATAGCTAGTTTCAATATTGCTGGAATCATAGTGAAATGGGACTTACTCCGTAAAATGAACATTGGAAGGGGGTTTTTTTTCTGACTGAAGTCCTCAGCATTGTTATTAGTTAATAGATTTTTACTGGATGATTATTTTATACTTTTATATAAATATAAATTATAAATATAAATATGTGTCTGGGCTGTAGCCTGTCTCCATACCTATTTGGTCTATATATTGAGTAGATTATTTGAGAAGTTAGCCTATTTTAAGAAGAATGTGGCATCAGAATCTGAGGAAGACTCCTCAAACCTATGTTATGCAAATGACACAGCCTTGCTTGCTAAAAGTGAAGATGACTTGAAACACTTGTTGCAGAAGATCAAAGATGACAGCTTCTAAATACATTACATCTCAACATCAAGAAAACAAAAATACCACCAGATCAATAGACATCATGATAGATGAGGAAAAGATAACATTGTTAGTGATTTCTGCTGTCGCAGCACTCTCCAGAATGTTAAAGTGCAATGAATGATGTCAGTTTCAAGACCAAGATGTGCATGATTCGAGCCAGAGCTTTTCCAATTGACTTCTTGTGTTTCTGAAAGTTGGATAAAGAATAAAGATAAGAAACATCAATACCTTTGAATTGTGTTGGAGAATAATACAGACTATCCCATGGACAAATAACTGTGTCTTGGAAAAAGTGCTGCCAGGGTGTTCTTAGAGGCAAGGATGAAGAAACTTTCTCATACACTCAGTCTGTTGGACATGTTAATGGGAGGGATGCTGGGGAAAAAGGTCATAATGCTGGGCTAGGTGGAGGGTCAATGAAAAAAGAGGACAACTCTCAACAAGACAGACTGACACTGTGACTGTTAACAGTGGATTCAAGTATATTAGATGATGTAGGCACATCCAGATGGGGCTAAGTTCACATCTGTTGTTCATAGGGTAACTATGGGTCATAGTGGGCATGAGGGCACCTAATGACAGCAACATACATTTATAGTAAAGCAAATATGTTGTTATGTGCCGTCGAGTCGCCTGCGACTCATAGCGAACCTATGTACAACAGCCCTAAACTCCGCTCTGTCCTGTGCCAATCGCACTGTCTTTGACACTCCCATCCCAATTATCCCAGTCACTGAATCAATCTACCTCATAGAGGGCCTTCCTCTCCTGCGCTGTCCCTCCACCCTCCCAAGCATGATGTCCCTCTCCAAGGACCAGTCTCTCCTCACAACATGTCCAAAGTATGTTAGACGGAGCCTCAGAATCCTTGCCTCCAAGGAGCCACCCGGTTTAACCCTTTCCAGGACAATCTGGTTGTTTTCCTAGAAGTCCATGGTATTCTCAATACTCTTCTCCAGCACCATAGCTCAAAGGCATCATTTCTCTCAAAGGCATCACCTTTGACAGGGAAACATTACTACTAAACTTCAGAGACACTGATCCCAACATAAAGAACTACCATCAGCTGATGTGTTTGAAATCACAGAAGCCATGGAAGCTTCATATATAAGTTATTAGATGGAGGGCTGGTGAAAGGGAGATAGGTGTGAAGGGAGGGGGTAGAAGTGGATGGGTATCCTGCTGGATGGTGAAGCAGAAAATAAGTGGGTAAGGACGCGTGTGAGAAAGGCAGGGACAACACTGACACTAAAGTTAACTCCGCACTAAAGGATATACCTTTAACTTGCTGGTCTATCTGATACTTCTCTAAATCTGAACATTCACATTGAAACAGACTAGGAAAAAGGATTGGCCATCCACTTCTGAAATAGCAGGCCTCTGAAAACCCTATGTGCAAAGCAAATATATAAGGCAAAAAAATTTCAACTCATAGCAGTCTTGTATGACAGTAGAACCGCTTTATAGGGTTTCTAGAACTGTTAAGGTGTATGACAGCAGCCTGCTACATCTTAGTGGCTGAAACGTATGAACTGCCGGCCTTTCAGTTGGTAGTTGAATGCTTAGCCTCTGTGCCATCAAATCTTTGAGGATATCTGTAATTTCAAACTTAATTGCTGTCAAGTTAGAACCAACTTATTGCCAATGCTCCAGTGGATTTCTGAGGCTGTAAGTCACATGAAAGGAAATTACTCTCCTTTCTCACTTGGAGCTGTGGCTGAATTAGAACTACTACCAAGGGTGTTGTCTTTGGTTTAGCAGTGCATCTCCTTTCAGACCATGCCATCAGACCTCCCAAATGTTTATAGTCTCTTCATAATTGCTCCACCAATAGCTTTTTCCAATAGGATTAGCATTTTAATGAGAAATAAATTTTTAAAAATGTTGTTTGGGTGAGCTGGTGGCCTAGTGGCAAGAAGCTGCACTGCAATTCCGGAGGTGTGCTGTTTGAATCCACCAGATGTTCTGCTGGAGAAGGAGGAACAATCTCCTCCTGTACCAGTCAGATCTGATTTGACAGTACACACACAAAAAATATTTAAAAAAAAAAAAAAAATGTAATTCGGTGCTTAGAATTTGATCCTGGAATAGAAAAAGCTAATTAAATCTGTAGTTACTATAAACAATAAGAAACGTACATGATGATGATTTTTATAAAGGTAAAAAGTTGGAGAGGAAAAGGATCACTTTAGAATAGTTGTTGTGTATTGTTGGAGTGCATAGCTACTTTCCAGTGGGTTTTCTGAGGCAGTAAATTGCATAGGCGGCAAAAGCCCATCTTTCTCCTGTGAAGATGGCAACGCCATTCCTTATCACTAGGCCACCAGAGTATATAGTAACATATATAGTAATATATATTATTATGTCAATGTCAATTACTATTTGACAAATACAGCACGGTTATGTGTGATATAGACTAGAGGCTTAGAAGTATCAGCATTTTAACTTTCTCTACATGGTTGTTGTGATGCCTTTACTTACTGATTTGAGAGAATATATGACAAATGACTTACTGCTCTGAAAGGTAAAGAGTTGTTTCATTAATTACATTGTTTTTCATCTTTACTTTTGTTACTTTTATAACTTGAAATACTGTGTTTAAATTTTAGTATTTTCTATGAACTTTGACACATTCTGTTGACTCTCCACTGGATATAAAATGTCAAGAAATTCTGCAGCCTTGCATTACTATTTACCTCCTTTCTACACTTTGCCACCCCATTTATGTTAGTCCCATTACTTCTCTGTCATTTTATTTTGCCCTGCCTTGTCCAGACATAATCCAAGATGGTTTATATGTTACATAATAAAGAGCCCTTGTGCTTTAGTGCACCACATGTTAGACTGCTAACTAAAAAGGTCAGCAATTCACATCCACTAGCCACTCTGGGAGAAAGATGGACAATCTCCTCTTGTAAAGATTATAGCTTCAGAAATCCAGTGGAGGATCACTGTGAGTTGGAGTTGACAGTAGTTTGGATGACATGTCCTTGAGATTTAGGGTTGATTAATGGTTTTTATTCTATGTATTTGTAGTATTAAAGAGATAGATAAAATAAGAAGTTTTGAGTTGGTTAATGGTCATGTGTAGTGTGCTGGTGGCTTAGGGCCTCTTGGCAGCTGGCTGAAAGGTTAGCAGTTCAAATCCACCAGCTGCTGTGTGAGAGAAAGATATAGCAGTCTGGTCCCATACAGATTACAGGTTTGGAAATACTATAGCACAGTTCTCCTTTATCCTTCGAGGGTTACTATGAGTTGGAATGTATTTGATGAGAGTGTATTATTAGTCATACATTAAAAAAAAAATAATACTTAAAACCTTTTAGATAAATTCTTCAATATAAAGAGAACAAATGAGAAATGTAGATGTCTCCCCTGCCGCCATAATGTCTACTTTTTGCTCACTTTGATGCGTCTGTCTTCTTGGGTATGTTGTTTGGTTTTTGGTTTGGGTGGTTTTTTTTGCCCCCCAGCCTACTTACCCAGCCACTATAACTCAAAAATCCTTTACTGCTGTTGAGTTCATTCAGAATCTTAGTGTCATTTTATTGGATATCAGAGGCTGTAAGTCATAAAAGAAGGGGACTACCTGTCTTTTTCTCCCAGTGAGTGGTTGATGATGGATTTGAACCTTACGAGTTACATAGCCTGTGGCTTAGTAGCACAACTTGTGATGGACTGTGTGCCACAGCTTGCATTACAAGCTTCCCTCTTACATATCCTCGGTTTTAGGATGCCCTCAATTTTGAGGCTCATTATTGCTTTAATAGAACTCACAGTGGGAGGAGTTTCTACATTAAATGATGCATTGATGATAAGATGCAGGCCACTTTCAGAAGTAATAAAATGAGCATATTATTTCCATTTAATTTCTTAGGTTTGCAGGAAAAAAAGAACATAAATAAGTCATTGTTAATTGTCCTATTCATGGACCCTTGGCCGGGGGAGCTGCCAAAGGAAACTATTTTTCTCAATTAAATGAGTTCATACTATTTTGATAATTTACCCTTTTCACTAAATCCACTCGCTCACCTCACTTTTACTCATGTCTGTGACTATTTATGTTTGGCCATGCCTAATTTACTTAACTAGTTTCTCTGTTTATACTTTTTCTGTTATAAAAAGTACTGTTTCTTAGAGCTAAACCATATCCCTGATTTTTCTTTCATATGGTTTAATACGGTTGCTAGATTAAAAAAAAATTAATTTCCACTCTTTTGTGATATAACTTCTTAATAAAGAAAAGTTAAAACTTACTATTTGGTCATTAATCATTTCTAAAATATAACCTTTTGTTTTATTTTGTTTTTAAATTAGTGAACACTTGTCCTGCTCTTTCACCTTTTTCTTGCACGGAGACAGCAATGTTTGTACCAGTGTGGAAATTAACCAACATCAACCTGTGTACCTTCTTAGTGAAGAGCATATTACTCTTGCTCAACAGTCTACTAGCCCATTTCAAGGTAGATTGTTTTATTAACTTTGGTATTTTTTTATTATTTTGTTGTTTTAAGAAGATCTTTATTGGAATTGGTCACTTAACATTTTGAAATTGCTAATATTTTCCTCTAATCATTAACCTAATGATAATTTTTATACCATTTACTTCTCTCTGAAAAGTTAGTTAAGAGAATTAAGTGAAAAATTTTTAATACAAGTGTTTAAAAAGCATTTGGAGATTATTGGTAATGTTATAAAGAGGGTTTTTAAAAAATTATTTTATTTTAATACTATATGTTATTGCTGCTGGTGCTGTTGAGTACAAACCATAGCAGCCCTGTGAACAACAAATCTGAACCATGTCCTGTCCTAACATATAAGTGATTCTGTTTGCATGGTTTTCTTGTTTATTAGATAATAACTTTTAACATTGGAATATAGGAACTTTGGACCTCTTTCATTCTTTGTAAATGGTTGAACTCTAGAGTGAATATTTTAAAAGTTAACTGTTGCTTTGTTTTTAAGTATTGACAGTATGGTTTTTTTAATTTTTTTTTATTAAATTTTATTAGTTTTAATGAACATTTACAGAGATTTTGGGTTTTCATTCATTCATTGTTGCATGACAGTATGTTTTAATTTAAGAATATAAGTGCTCAGGTTTTTATATGCATATTGTTTCTCCTCAAATTATTTTTCGTTACTGAAAATCGAGGAACTAAAGGTTACCTAATATTTCCAGTTCATGTTGAAATTCTAGTTATCTGAGTTTTTATGGGGTAGACAAAATTTTACCTATTATTATATAAAGTTGTATAATTACTTGCCAAACTATTCTGTGTGGTCTTAATTGGTACAGCATTATTTACCTTGTATCTGTTTTGGATTTCTAGTTATCTTAAGCCCATTTGGACTAAATGGCACTCTCACAGGACAGGCATTCAAGATGTCTGATTCAGCTACCAAAAAATTGATTAGTGAATGGAAGCAGTTCTATCCTATTTCATCTTGCTTGAAGGAGATGTCTGAAGAAAAACAGGAAGATATGGATTGGGAGGATGATTCGTTAGCTGCAGTAGAAGTTCTTGTTGGTATGGATTCTGATTACTATTAAACTTAAAGGAGGAAATCACATGACTGTATGAATAGGATTCTAGCTACTTTTTCAATATAGGGAGCTCTGCGGACCTAGTGGTAAGAAGTTGTGATGCAGTCCCAAAGACGTGGTTCAAATCCACTAGCTGCTCTGTGGAAGGATGATCAGTCTCCTCCCATGCAGTTTACTGTTTCTGAAAACTTGCTGGAGGCTCAACTATGGATCAGTTCTGATTCTATGGCACACAGCTGCTGGCTTGAATCGTATCACCCCTAAATTGAAATTCTCGTTCATCTCAAAGTACAAGCATCTCTAGCAAAGCAGCATTAATTTATATAGGGGAAAATTTTGTCCCTAAACTAAAAAAAGTAACTTACCAAATAACACAGACATTTTACATGTAACATATATTACTGAGACACAAGTCAAAGCTGTGGTTGCTTACAACATTACTTTTGCTTTTTGGAATATGGTACAGCTTTTTTTAACTCCTGCTACAAAACAAACCCACTGACACTATTTTCACAAAAGCGAAACTCCTCTTCACATAGATGAACTGCTAAATGTAGGTCTTTTGTAAAAGTGAAGTGGTGTAAAGCAGACTTTCTAAAAATGAGGGATATCTATGTTCATTTCCTAAATAGCATCTTAGATGCCTCAGTGGCTTTCAACGTCAAAGACTTATTTTTTATTCTCAGTTCACATTATTGTAACTTGATTGTGGTTTGATTTCTATATATTTTCTCATTTTGCAAAGTGGTTAAAGGAATATCCACTTTCTGTCCTTACAGTTTAATAATAAAGGAATGATGAAGATCAAACCTTGCCATGCAGATACTTAAATCTTCTGTTGGAATGTTGTTCTGTGTCACATCTGTGCATATGTGAACATTAACAGGACCAAACCCAGAATCATTGATGTGGGAAAATTCATCCCACCAAAGTAATGGAAGGAAGTAATAGGCAATAAATTATATTGGAAGACTGAAAAGTTCAAAACCTGTGTTGAACATCATGTTATCTTTTGGTAAAACTGTTACTTCTGACAACATGAAAAGGCAGATTGTGCACCTAAAGATCTTAAAACTTTTGTCTACTCTGCCCTGGTTATGTGTATTTAGATTGCTGTGTTTTATGTGTCTTCTTATTCATGCAGTCAGTTACCTATACCTAGGATACGGATGTCATGGGAGTGCAAAAGAAAAAGATGTTGCACTGACTATGAAGTCCCTGCCTCATGCAAATTGCATAGCCAAATCTGATAATGTAATGACAACATATAGATCACCTTAGAAATAGGGAACGTGTAATTAAGTGGTGATGTTATGTATGAAGGTGGCTTTAAAAAAAAATTACTGGGGCTCATTTTCAGTAAACGTTACTTGCAGAACAGTTTTGACAAAAACAAAACACAAATATAGACTTTTAAAAATTGAGACACATAAAATCTAAAATGATCATCCTTAATTCTAGTGCCTTAGACTTCCTTTGTTAAGCTTTAATATAACTTTATAAAAACAGTACACCGACATAGATAGGAAATCCAGAAAAGGAAAAAATGTGCTTTCTTTTAAGTGTCTCTCACCAAAGCTGACTATTGCTATTAGATTCTTGTAGAAAGGCCTTATAGTAAAAGAACATATATTTGTAGAAGTTTTTATTTATGCAATGTGATCATAATATATTTACTTTTTTGGTAATAGTGTGTTTTGCCTGAAACTTCTTGTCCACAATAAAGCAGTCATTTCTTTTCTTGTCTTTAATTTTTTTCCTTTCAGCTGGTGTCCGGATGATATACCCAGCCTGCTTTGTTCTAGTCCCTCAGTCAGACATTCCTACTCCTAGCTCTGTGGGATCCTCTCATTGTTCTGCTTCTTGCTTGGGTGTCCACCAAGTGCCTGTTTCCACAAGAGATCCTGCTATATCTTCAGTTACTCTTACACCACCTACATCTCCTGAGGAAGTTCAGACAGGTATTATTCTGATTTGGCTTAGTGGTAAGGAGTTGTGCTGCCAGCCCAAAGGCTCATGGTTCAAATCCAGTAGCTACTCCATGGGATAAAGTTCATTTAACTGCCTTTGGAGCATCAGCTACAGAGTCACTTCTGACTTGCTTGTATACAACTACAACATTTCATCAGCTCGAATGTTGAGTCTATTATTTTGAGTACAGTAAGCATTTGAAAAGTAATTTATTTTTAAATTTAAGACTTTTAAAACTTTCTCAAGTATGAAACAGAAGGCGCCCTTATCTAAATTCCATAACTGTTAACATTTGCCCTTTTTGTATTATTAGTCTCTCTCTGCATATTATTCTCTAAGGACTCAGAGTATTTGTGAAAAATTAATGACACTCTCCTGGGTAACTCTCATACAGAAGAATCCTGGGTAAGGAGGACTGTATGATAGTTATCTAGGAGATAGCTTTAAGTTCAGCATTAATATCCAGTTGATATACTCCATTCAAATTTATATTTTCTGTGTTTAAAGTGCCATACTTTTTGCTTTGAATTTAAGTAACTTTATCTAGGTATCTGGATCAAGTTATATAATAAATTAATTAACAATACAAAAACATAATTTTGTTTAAACTTGCCTCTTTTCTACTACAACCACTTTTGTTTTTGTGTGTTTAGTTGATCCTCAGTCTGCCCAGAAGTGGGTCAAATTTTCTTCAGTATCTGATGGCTTCAACTCTGATAGTACTAGCCACCATGGTGGAAAAATACCAAGAAAATTAGCAAACCATGTGGTGGATAGAGTTTGGCAAGAATGCAATATGAATAGAGCACAAAACAAGTATGTATTTTCATTTTTCAAATTTAAAAATTTCATCTTCATTTTTGCTTATAATTAGATATTTGAAGTATAAAAAGTCACTTGTGTAATTTTAAATTTAAAAATTGATACTGAAAACCCAATTATTAATATTTAACTCCAAATTGCTTGTAGAAAATTTTATAGATTCTAAAGAATTTGTCATTTTAAATCTTAGGAGGAAGTATTCAGCTTCATCTGGTGGTCTGTGTGAAGAAGAGATAGCAAAAAAAGTAGCATCCTGGGATTTTGTTGAATCCACACAAAGAACAAATTGCAGTTGTTCAAGGTACATTTTCTTTTTAATTTAATGATATCTGTACTTTAATAAGTTTTTATACCCCTGAATATTTACACTTTGCTTTGTAAACACACAAATTGGGATTCCCCCCCCCACCAAGGTGTGTTAGAGAAAGAAAGTTCATTAGTTTGAAGTCACTCTCTCCCTTCCAAGACCATGTACTTAGAAATATGCACACTTTTTTGGTTGATATGTATATGTTTATGCATACATATAAAAATACTCAGACTTTTTTTTTAAGAAAATACAAAGCCTTTTCTAAGTATTGGGAATTTGATATGTTTTCAGGAGTAATATATGAATCGTTTACATGCCAGGAAATGGATTTTCTCAAAGTCCATTACCAGCAGTTGGCATGCCAAGTGATACTTGGAACAGAGCATTAACTGTACACCTTATTGACAGAGAGGTGAATAACTTTGAAATAAAGTTTTAGAGAAATATTTTTTTAAAAAAAAAAAGAAAAACCCCAAATACCATAGGCTAGATCTGCAAATAGTTAATAAGGAAAACTCTAAAGTACACGTCAGTGTTCTGAAAAAGGGGGATTGTCAAATCTAATTCAAAGATGTGTGAATGATAACTGGTCATATGTTGGATGGGAAAACATTTTTTATATATTGCATATATAATGTTATATATAAATACATAATACTTTTATGGAATTATTTATTAATATTTTCAAACATTGTATTCCAGGAGCTGTATTAAATTTGGGTTACATTAGTAGTAAATGAGACTATTATACATCTTGAACTCTGCTGGGTGTGAGGCAGATAATTTAAAAAGAAAGCTAATTTAGTAGTAGTAAGTGCTAGGAAGACAGAGCTATGTGACTGGTAAAATACAAGACAGAATAATAGGAGACCCCAACAAATTGACTGCAACTCACAGTGACCCTGTGAGTAGCTCATCAGAATCTTTGTTGTGCTCAAGCTTATTGTTGCAGTTACTGTTCAGTCCAACATGTGAGGCCCTTCTTCTCCTTCACTGCCTTCTCTAGCATGATGTTTTCCAAAGAATTAACCCCTCCTGACAAAATGCCCAAAGTATTTGAGACAAAATTTTATCATTGCTGCCAGGGCACACCCTGATTACATTCTCTCCAAGAGATTTCTTTGTTCTTTTGGCAGTCCATGGCATTTTTTACATGTATGTATGTGCTGGTATTTCTTGTGTTGCCACCAATCTGAGAACTGATTGTGTATATTTGTATAAGAAAGCAAAATTATTTTAATCTGAATTTTTTTTCCAGTTACTGTTGATATTGATGGACACTTTACTCTGGTGGGAGTCCATACAGGGAATTGTGCTGCTAACCTAAAGGTGGCTCCTTTGGTGGTCCAGCTCTAACAGTAAGCTCTGAGGTAGAAAGATGGACAGACTCCTCTCATAAAACTTACAGCCTCTGAAAACCTTCTGGAGGGTCAGCTGTTAGTTGGTTCTGACTGGATGGCAGTGAGTTTAAGTTTGTTGTGGGTGCTTTTTGGTTTTGTTTTACTTTCTTTAGTAATACTGAGTAGTGCACACATACTAATAGTAGACGTTACCTGTGGTAGAATTTTCATAAGGAAATTAGTACTTAGAAGATTAATAAAAAGCAGTATGTTATATTCCAAATGTTGACACTAAGGAATTATATAGTGTGTGTGTGTGTGTGTGTGTGTGTGTGTGTGTGTGTGTGTGTGTATACACACGGTTAATAGGAAAAGACTCTGAAGAGATCACTCCATTGAATTGTTCTTTAAGACAGCTTCTCAGAAGATCCTTCAGTTTGGTTGAGTTCTAATATGAAATTCATGTGCTGTAGGGTTTCATTTCACCCTGTAAAGGAATGTACGTTTACAAAATCTATAAAGTAAAAATTACAATGATTTTTAAATTACTAAAAAATTTAGAAAGCTTTTATTCATATATACCCTCTGTTGTTGAGTAGATTCCGACTTACGATGACTTTCCATCAAGTTTCTGTGACTGTAAATGTTTAATGGGAGGAGACTACCTATTTTTGTTCTTTGGAGTGGCTGGCATCACAGGCCTATGTTAGCAGCCCGACTCTAAACACTCTATGCCACCTTTGCTTCTCCTACTAGTATAAAAGTATAGCTCCAGTGAATAATTTCTTCTAGCTAGATAGTGAATATATGGATTTTCACTTTTACACATCTATATATTTTTAATATACCCAAATATTTCACCTTAAGAGAATAGATATGCTGTCCTGCTTTAACAAAAAAACCCCACAAATCAACCACCATTGAGTTTTTGCTTAGTGACCCTGAAGAACAAAATAAAATGCCACGTAAGAGAGTAGCTTGTGGATTAAAATTTCAGTTTTTATGGTTAGAGACCAAGTACTTTAACTGCTGCATAACCAGGGCTCCTTACTTGCATGTGTTAGTGACATTGCATTTCTGACTCAGTGCCCCTTTGTGCACAATAGGCGGAAACACTGCCTGGTCCTGTATTATCTTCACAATTGCTGCTGTGCTTAAGTTCATTGTTAAAGCCACTGTGTCAGTCCATCTCACTGAAGGTCTGTCTTTCTTTTCCCTAACCCTTTGCTTTACTACACATGTTATATTTCCCTAGGGACTTGACACTTCTTGATAACATGCCCAAAATATACGAGCATAATATCAGGAGAGATCAATCAAGTCACTATCCTCATATCTATGGAACATTCTGGCTGCATTTTTAAGACAGATTTGTTTGGGGTTTTTTTGGAAGTCCTTGTTCAGTATTTTTCAGTAACAACACAAGTCAAAGAGATCAGCTTGTCTTTGGTCTTTATTTTCTGTCTTTCAAATGCATATAATGAGATGGAGCTAGGAGTAAATAATTAAATCCTCACATTGACTTCTTTGCTGTAGTAGACAATTTTCAAACTTACTATTCACGTCATATTATTTTACTAATTTATTAGCTTAAAGTTTATTCTTTATATGATTATGAATTTAGACATCACATAATGTGTGGTTTTTGTTTTTTTTTTTTAAAGTCTGCTTGAAAAATCTGATATGCTGAGTTTCTGCTGACCTCAGTGGAGTCTTGGCTAGTTAGCCTAGCTAGAGGTTGTATCTTTGCCAGGCCAGGGGATAGGTGCAGATAGTATCTAGTCGGAGATGGCTAGGAAAAAGATAATCCTTGCTAATCTCACATATCTAACTGTGGAAAGACGTGGCTGAGGAGTGTGTTGCCCACTAAGAGGGAAGGCACCAGTCAGAGGAGCTGCCCACACTAATCTGGGGATAGATTGCAGGCCAGATGTGGCATAGTCAACTGGCTCTGGGGAAAAACCCTAAGCACTTTCTGCTCACAAGATGATGGGCTCGGACTGAGCTGTTGTGGATGGTGCTGCTTCTGCTGATGTCTTCCCGAGTTCCCAGGCCATCTAGACAGGTGTTAAAGATGGCCATATTGCACTGTTTATGGTTCTGTGGCACTCATTCAATTTGTTTAATTTGGTTTCTTCAGTCAGTGTATGAAGTACTTGTCTTTTTCCTTTTTAAAAAGGTGGTTTGGAGAATGATTGTCCTCTGTTCTGTTTGTTTTCTGATGATATACTTTGTTTTCTGGTCTACCATTTTGAGAGATTTTTGGACTAAAAAGTAGGACTTGCCATCATTACCCATTTCTGGAATAACGGATCTTCAAAAAGTTTTTGAGCAATGGAAGAATATTGTTACAGTATTGGAATATCAGCCCCTTCAGTAGCAACTGTAAACATTCAGTAATAATTGAAACATAGAATGTAGAAAATATGAACCTTGTCAGAAATGAAATGGAATGCATAAAGATTGATAACCTTGGTATTTAGTGAGCAGACAAACTGGCATTGGCCCTTTTGAATCAGAGTCATGCGATCTATTATGCCAGGAGAGATAAAGAGAATTGATGCTCCTATTCACAGTAAAAATGAGTATTTCAGGCTCTTCACTAAAGTACAGTGCAGTGGATGAAAACCTGTGATATTCTACACATATGAGGAAAACTTGTTAATACAGCTATTATTCAAATATATGCATGCATCAACCACTAAACCAGAGATGAAGAAATTGAGGACATCTGGTCATTACAAAAATAGAGGAGAAAGAAAGACCAAATGGATGTCAGAAGAGACTCTAAAATTGCAATAGCCTATCAAGAAGCCAAAACAAAGGGAAGAGATGCAGAGGAGAAAAAGATGAACAGGATTTCAAAGGGCAGCTTGAGAAGACAGAATAAATTGTTAAAATAATGTACAAAGAAATGGAGTCAGAAAACAAAACCAGAAATATTCCCTCAGCATTTCTTAAGTTGAGGAAACTGAAAGATTTAAGCCTCTAGGTGCAATACTGAGAGATGCTATTGGAAAATATTGAATGATCCTGGAAGCATCAAAAGGAGGGAATACACAGTTACTGTACCAAAAAGATTTAGTCAACACAGATATTTCAGAAAGTAGCATATATGATCAGGAGCCAATGGTAGTGAAGAAAGAAGTTAAGCTGTATTGAAGGCATTGGCAAAAAGTCAGATGGGATACCAATGTTTCAAATAACAAATGTATCCCTCGACTTGCTCATCATAATGTACTGGAAACTTTGGAGTGCAGCTTCCTAGCCAACTGACTTGGAAGAGATCCAGATTTGTTTGTTGTTATGTGCCATCAAGTTGCCTACAATTCATAGACCCTATGTACAGTAAACAGCTTTGAAGCCTGCCCTGTCCTAAGCCAGTCTCACGGACTCTGACAGACCTACCTCCATTGCCCCAGTTACTGAATCAACCATCTTATCTGGGGTCTTCCTCTCCTGTGCTGTCCCACCATCCTTCCGAGCATGATGTCCTTTTTCAAAGACTCTTGGCCATGTGCCCAGAGTATATGAGATGGGACATCAAAATCCTAGCCTCCAGGGAGAAACTTGGTTTCACTCTCCCCAAGACAGACTTTTTTGTTTTCTTGGTGGTACATGGTATGTTCAAGACACTTCTCCATTACCACAACACAATGTCATTGCTGATTCTTCTGTCATCCTTAGTTATTGTCCAACTCTTGGATGCATAGCAAGTAATTGCAAAGACCATGGCCTGGGTCAGATGCACTGTAGTCTCTAGACTGACATCATTGCTTTTCAGTACTCTGGAGAGTTCCCTGACAGCACATTTTCCCAGTGCCATTCGTCTTTTGATTTCCTGACTGCTGGTGCCAAGAGTGTTGATTGTGGAGGCGAGCAAACTATAATCATTAACAACCTCAATATATTTTTTTCCATCTCCAAGGAAAGTGATCCAGCAGAATGTGAAAATTACTGTAAAAATATCATTAATGTCACATGCAAGCAAAATATTGAAGGCCATCCCAAACCAGCTAGAACTGAACATTGATGGAACTTCCAGAAGTTCAAGCTGGGTTTAGAAGAGGCCATGTTACCAGGAATATTACTGCTGATGTCATAAGGATCCTGGCTGAAAGAGAATGCCAGAAGGTCTATTTGTGTTTTAATGACTATGAAAATGCATTCAACTCTATGGATCATAAAAAATTATGGCTGACATCGAGAAGAATGGGAATACCAAAACATTTACTCATACTCAACAAAACCTATACTTAGACCAAGAATGAGGCTGTTGTCCAAATAGAGCTAGGGAGCACTGCATAGTTTAAAATTTAAAAAGTGTGTCACAACTGTATCTTTTATATCTATTCAGTCTGTATGCTGAGCAAATCATTTGAGAAATTGGGCTTTATGCAGAAAAATGTGGATAGGAGGAAGACTCATCAACAGCCTGCATTACACAGATTATACAACCTTACTTGCTGCAAGTAGGAAGTACTTGCTGAACAGGATCAAAGACTAAAGCTTTCAGTATGGATTATCTCTCAACATCAAGAAGACAGAAATCCTCACCACTGCTCAACATCATGATAGATAGAAATAAGATTGTCAGTGATTTTGCTTGGATCCACGGTCAGCACCCATGGCACCAGGAGTCAAGAAAGCAAAATATGTACTACATTGCGACAGTCTGCTAATCAAGACCTTTGCAAAATACTGAGAAGCAATGTCATTTTCAAGACTCTAAAGTATGCCTAAGTAAAGCCATGTTCTCGTTTGTCACTTTTCAGTCACTTACTATACATCTGAGAGCTGAACAGTGAATAAGTCAATAAGAAGAATCATTGACTTTGAGTTGTGATAGTACTGAATGTCCCATGGATTGCCAAAAGAACAAACAGAAATATCTTGCAGAAAGAAGATGTAGCCAGAATGCTCTTTAGAGGCAAGGATGGTGAATCTTCATCTCATATACTTTGGGAATATTGTTAAGAAGGGTTATTCCTTAGAAAGAAAGGGGTACATCATGCTTGGAAAGGTCAGTGAAAGAGAGGAAGACCCTTAACGAGATGGATTAACACAATGACTACAGCAGTGAACCTCAAGTATATCAGAGATGAAGAAGATAGCACAGAATAGGACAGAGTTCAGGTCTTGTTTGATTTCTATGGATCATACTTGATGGCATGTAACAACAGCCAACTTCTGCAGAATGAAATTGATCAAACGTGCAGTCAAGATGCATTAACAGTGACTGGAATACAAAACTAGAAACAAAGGAAGAACTGGTAATTGGAAAATACAGACTTAATGACAGAAGTGAGCCTGGAGAGCAAATGATAGAAGATTGCATAATCAATGATTTACTCATTGCAGATACCTTTCTAAAAAACATAAAGTGTAACTATACATGACCTTCATTTGATGGACTATATAAGAATCAGGTTGACTACATTTTTGGAAAGAGCTGAGACAGCAGCTCATTAGCAGCAGTCAAAATAAGACTAGAGACTGAGTTATCGAACATCTCATTTGCAAGTTCAAATTATAGCAGAGCCAAGTTAAAACAAGTTAGTGAAAACTATGTGACTTCGAGTCTGTCCCAACTGAGTTTAAAAAGCCATCTTAAGAAAATAATTTATTGAGCACTGATGAACTAATGACCAAAGAGAGAAAGCAAAAGGTCAATAAAATGCAAGAAAGAAAGGCAAGACCAAAATGAATGTCAGAAGAGAATCTGAAAAACGAAAAGGTAGAAATGGTGAAGTGCATTTACTGAAGAAGATAAAGACTTCAACCTTTAATAGGCAGCATCATGATAATACTGACTTTGTCAATGATTTGGTTTTATATGATCCACAATTAATGCCCATGGTAGCAGCCACCATGAAATAAAAAAAATTTGTTACCTTGGGAAACTTTCCAGAGTACGAAAAGCAAGGATGTCTGGTTAAAGACAAAGGTGTACCTGTCCAGGATGTGGTATTTTCAGTTGCTTCCTATGCGTTTGAACATTGAATAATGAATAAGGACAGAAATAGATCAATACCTTTCTTTGAATTGTGGTATTAGTGATGAGTACTGAATAATATCCCATAGATTGCCAAAAGAACAAACAAATCTATCATGGAGAAAGTGTAAACAGGTTAATCCTTAAGGCAAGAATGGAGAAACATGTCAGAAAAGCTAGTTCTTGGAAAAATTCATCATGTTGGGAAAGTCGGAGAGTTAGAGAAAGACCATCAAAAAAATGGATTGATATAGTGATTGTAACTATAGACTTGAGCATAGAGAATAGCACAGGATAGGATAGAGCAAGGTTCAGATCTGTGTTAATAGAGTAATTGTGATTCATAGTAGACATTCTGATACATCATAGTAGACAAAATGTTTAATAAGTTCTGCAGTTTGGAATTTCTTGAAATTATGAAAAAGAAATTCTGTATTTTATAATTCAGTTGGTTCTTTGAATAGCACATATATTTGAGAAAGTAGGTATGGTGTAGAATGCCATTGACCAGTAAGTCAATCCTGTTGATTTTCAGGCTTGATTTTACTTCATTCCAGTAGAGTAGAATAAATATTCTAGCCAGATGCCACAGTTTGCACGTTAAGATGAGCTTAGTCAAGCTATTGATATTCTGGTGGCCTGCCTTGTGGTGAGAAGCTACACACTGCCACCCCAGCTACTCTGTTGGAGAAGTATAGGCGATCTCGTGCTGTGTGATTTACCTCCACTGAAAACTCGCTGGAAGGTCAGCTGTAAGTTGATTCTGAATTGATGGCACACAGCAAAAACAACTAACAAATGATAGGTTCATTTACAAATTAATAAGCATAGAACATTTTTATTCTTTTCATCTTTAAATAAGTGGAACTTAATCTTGGAGATTGTTTATTCTGTTATGATATCTAGCTTTTGTAAGGCAAACAATCTTTTACTCATCACAAGTATGAAATGGACACAAGACACAAGACTTTTATATTTTAAGTCACTGTACAGAGTATTTTTCTTTTCATGCAAAATAAAATTTTACTTTTAAGCTGATACATGAAAAACAAATGAGTTCTGAAATGTTTAATATTGTTAATTCTATATAATTTTGATACCATAAACTCATAACTTTTTTTCACTCTTTAGGCACAAAAGTCTCAAACCAAGAAATCCTGGACAACAAGGACAGGTACCATCTTTAGGTCAGCAACAGCAAGTACTTCCTAAGCACAAGACCAATGAGAAACAAGAAAAGAGTGAAAAACCGCAGAAACGCCCCTTGACTCCTTTTCACCACCGCGTATCAGTTAATGATGATGCTGGTGTGGACACAGATTCAGCTGGTCAAAGACTTGTGATCTCTGCTCCTGACAGTCAAGTGAGATTTTCAAATATCCGAACTAATGATATAGCAAAGACTCCACAGATGCATGGCACTGAAATAACAAATTCACCTCAGCCACCCCCACTTAGTCCTCATCCTTGTGATGTGGTTGATGAAGGAGTGACTAAAACACCATCAACTCCTCAGAGTCAGCATTTTTATCAAATGCCAACACCAGATCCCTTGGTTCCTTCTAAACCAATGGAAGATAGGATAGACAGTTTATCTCAGTCTTTCCCAGCCCAATTCCAGGATGCTGTGGAACCTACAGTATATGTTGGTACCGCAGTAAACTTGGAAGAAGATGAAGCTAATATAGCCTGGAAGTATTACAAGGTCCCAAAGAAAAAAGATGTAGAGTTTTTACCACCTCAGCTTCCAAGTGATAAATTCAAGGATGACCCAGTTGGACCTTTTGGACAGGAAAATGTAACATCAGTTACAGAGTATGTATCTTTTTTTTTTTTAATACCATTATAATTTAAGAGTAGAAATAATATAATTTCTTAACACTATGACTTTGGAATTTGTTTACAGGTAGAATTTACAATAATAAATCCTTGGAGTATTAATTCTGCATAAATTATTCACTGTCTTTATTCTCAGGAATTGTATGTGTATTGAAATATTTTTTTATTCCAAAGTAGAGACAATAATACATACACAGTGTATGCCTGTTATTTAACCTAGGGGGAAAAATACTCAGATAGGACTTTTCTGTGCTGTTATTCTTCGTTTTCCTTTCATTGTCTTCACTTTAGTATTTACCATTCCTGTAGATCTTTTTTATAAGTAGCTCAGTTAATTCTTATTGAATGATTTATGGTAGGTCTTTGTTAAGAAGATACTATAATTTACCATTGTCTTACAGAGGGACATGTGAGTTTTCAGTTTTTCACATTTACAAGTGATAGAACAATGAATTTTGTTATATAGATGTCCTTGTGAACGTAAATATCAATTATCCCCCCCCCCCCCCGAATGTATCTATAAGTATAGTTGTTTGATCATGGTTATGTTTGTTTCATTATTAGAGAATGTTACCAAGTTACTTTTAAAAGGATATCATTTTCACTATCACCAACCGGTAGGGTATAAAAATATCTGTTGCTCTGCATTTTTTTAATACTTTGTGCTATGAGACTTAAATTAGGCTAATCTATTGCATGGAAAACAGTATTTTTTTGCTTTAATATGTTTTCCAGATTCCTAGGGAGGGTAAACATCTTTGAAAATGTTTATCCCACATTTATATTTCTTCTATGAATTATCTGTTCAATATATTTTGAAGTCTGTTTTTAAGTTCCTGCACTCCCACCCCAATTTATTCTTTGTTTAGCCTAGATATTAATCTTGTCTTATTGTGTACCATCAAGTTGGGACTGACCCATAACTGACCCTGTAGCGGGTTTTCAGAGGCAGTAAATCACATAAGAGAGGACTGCTCATCATTCTCCTGTGGTGAATTCTTGTCTTAGTTATATGTATTAAAAGTATCTTCCATTGTGTGGTTTACTTTCACTATCTGTTTTAATTATGAAATACATAGGGTAGAAATAGGCCTTTTCTATCTTTTTACCATTAGTTTTTTTTTTAAAGGAAAACTAAAAAACAAAAAAAAGTGTAATGGTCTTTATTATAAGTGTCTTCAGTGCATGACCAAGTAGTATATAAAGATTCTATTTCCTTGACTTTTTATTGTCAATGAATTAGTTCATTCTATGAGAAGTATTTTTCTCAAAGCATTCTCTTCTTAGGTGTAACAATTGCTTTGTAGACTTGTTTTCTACCTCTTTTTCTAGAATTCCTAAGTTAACACTATCATTTCTTAGAATTATTGTTTTGGCGAGCTCTGCTGGCCTAGTGGCAAGAAGCTATACTGCAATCCCAGAGGTGCGCGGTTCAATCCACCAGATGCTTTGCTGGAGAAGGAGGAACAATCTCCTCCTGTACCAGTCAAATCTGATTTAATGGTACACACACACACAAATGATAAAATAAAATTAAAAAACAACAACAAACTATTGTTTTCTATTTTCCACCTCTCCATCCCTTTTTGTTGTTGGTGTTTGGAGTTAATCTAATTAACCCAGAAAATGGGCATAAAAGATAAATTTGACATCCTTGCATATCTGACAAGAACTTGATTTTCTTTGCCTTCGTACTTGTATTAATGATTTGGCTGCATATTGTCTTAATAGTTAAAAATTATTTCCCTTTAGGAGTGCTTTACTGTCTTCTAAAATCCAGTACTTCTCCTGAAATATGTAACAAAATCATTTTCCAGCCTTTTTCATTTGTTTTAATGTTGTCTGTTAACCCCATGACGTTTTTATATGTTTTTTGTCTTTATTTTTAGAATTACAAAATACTTGTAATTACAGTGATTTTTTTTTTCTTTTCTTTTGGTGGACACTTAAAAGTCTTATTCTATGTGTAGTTGTTTCTGAGAAGAAATCTCAATTTCTAACTTTTTGATAATTTTTTATTTAATGTGTAAACTGTTTTTCCTTAAGAACATCTCCTTCTTTATTATTTTGTGAGATTTCTCAAGAATTGCTTACTTTTTTTTTGTGTTGTTGAATTTTCCTCATACTCATAGTAATTATTGGTACAATTTATTGAGCAGTATCATTGGTATCACATGCAAGCAGGATTCTGCTGAAAATGATCCAAAAATGACTGGGGCAAAACATCAACAGATAACTGCCAGATGTGCAGGCTGGCTTTAGAAGAGGCCATGGTACTAGGGATATTATAGCTAATGTTAGATGGATCTTGGCAGAATGCAGAGAGTACCAGAGGAATGTCTATCTGTGTTTCATTGACTATGCAAAGACTGTGTGGATAATAACAGACAGTGACTGACTCTGAGAAGAATGGGAATCCCAGAATATTTGACTGTGCTTATGTGAAACCTATACATGAGAGCCAAGAGGCAGTCATCAGAACAGAGGAAGGAGATACTGCATGGTTCAGAATAGGGAAAGGTGTCCACCAGGGATATATTCTGTGTCCATACATTTTCAATCTGTATGCAGAACAAATCATCTGGGACACTGGGCTGTACAAGGAGGAATGTGGCATCAGGATTGGAGGAAGATTCATCAACAACCTGCATTACGCAGATGACACAACCCTGCCTGCTGAAACTGAGGAGGACCTGAGGTGCTTGCTGCACAATGTCAAGGACTGCAGTTTTCAATATGAATTGAAGCTTAACATCAAGAAAACAAAGATTCTCACCACTGGGCCTGTTGGCAGCATCATGATAGAAGGTGAAGAGATTGAAATTTAAAAAGTTTTAATTTGCTTGGCTCCTCATTCAACACTCTTGGTACCAACAGCCAGGAAATCAAGAGATGAAGTGGGAAAGGCAGCTGTCAGGGACCTCTCCAGAGTACTAAAGAAAAATGACGTCAGGCTGGAGACTAAGGTGCGCCTCATTCAGGCCATAGTCTTCACAATTGCGTGCTATGCGTCAGAGAACTGGATAATGACTAGGGAGAATAGAAAGAGAATTGATGGTTTTGAGCTGTGGTGCTGGAGAATTGTTGACTATACCATGGACTGCTAGGAGAACAAACAGATTTGTCCTGGAGAGGGTGAAACTGAGCTGCTCCTTGGAGGCAAGGATTCTGAAGCTTCGTCTGACATACTTTGGGCATGTTGCAAGGAGGAACCAGTCTTTGGAGAGGGACATCATATTTGGGAGGGTGTTGGGACAGCTCAAGAGAGGAATATCCTCGATGTGATGGATTGATTGAGTGATTTGGGGTAATTGGCGAAGTTGGCACAGGATAGAGCAGGATTTAGGGCTTTTGTAACAGGGACACTATGAGTCTCAAGCAACTTGACAGCACGTAACAAGTTCAACAATGGTAGTTGTACACTGCAATTTTAGACTCAGGGTAATTGATAGGCTGATAGTAAATTTTTGTATATGTAGACAGAGCTTGTTGATTGACAGAGCTCATTCATTTAGCAATTACAGATCATTTCCATTCACTTCACTCATAACTGTGTAGATAGTTTGTCATGGGGGAATATCTCAAATTCTGACACTGAGGGTAAAAAAAAAAAACAAACCAGATCCCTGTTTTTGCTAATTATTTTATTTTTAGAAATAGAGTCTTCTGGTGCCTCTACTTTGAGTCTTGTTTCACATTTTTGTTCACAACTTTTGGCCAGATTGTCTATAGTTTTCTAGACAATTTGGCTTTTCTACTGTTTGTTTTTATTTTTAATGTAACAATAATTGTCTTTTACATCTGAGGAAATTTCTCTAAATTTTTTTTATTATTCTTCTTCATTCAGGTGCAGTTTTTCCCTTGCATCCACCAAACTCTGAAATTCTTTTTGTTTTTCTTCTCTCCCCATCCTCAGCTCTCCTGCCTACTCTCCTTCCCTTTGTATGTCCATTTAGATCTCCCTAGTTATCATTCTGTTTTTACAATAATGGTCATATACAGTATTTGTTTTTATGTGCCTGGGTTAGTTCACTCAGCATAATGCTCTCCAGCCTCTTCCATGTTATGTAGTATTATTTAAAATTGTTGCTCCTCAGTACTGCATAATATTCTGTCATGTGAATGTACCACAGTTTCTCATTTCAGTCTTTTGGTGATGATCTCCAGTTTTTTGTAGTTTGGCCATAATCCTTTCTTGTATAGTATAGGCTCTAAATTTTATGTTATGTTTCATTTTATTTCGAGCTTCTCTGAGACTTCTTGAAATGCATTACTTCTTTTTGCTCTTAGAAATGTATTCTGGTTTAAAATTTTTATTTGTGTATCCTTGACAATGACTAGGGAGGATAGAAGGAGAATTGATGCCTTTGAGCTGTGGTGCTGGAGAAGAGTATTGAGTGTACTATGGACTGCTAAGAAAACAGATTCAACCTGGAGAGGGTTAAACCAGGCTGCTCCTTGGAGGCAAGGATTCTGGGTCTTCGTCTGACATACTTTGGATATGTTGTAAGGAGGGACCGGTTCTTGGAAAGGGACATCATGCTTGGGAGGGTAGAGGGACAGCGCAGGACAGGAAGACTCTCTATGAGGTGGATTGATTCAGTGACTGGGGTAATCGGGATGGGTGTGTTGGAGGCAATGCGATTGGCACAGGACACAACAGAGTTTAGGGCTGTTGTACATAGGGTCACTATGAATTGCAAGCACCTCGACAGCACGTAACAACAACAACAACAACATCCTTGACTTAATACCTTAAATCTAAAAGTATACCAGTATGTCTTTGGTTTTTTATAGATTTTGTTTTGTGAAGATAACATATAGGATTATGGAATATGATTCTTCAGTAATCATTGAGTCTCTTAAAAGCAGTATCTTGGAAACAAGGCGTAAAAAATAGCTTAATCGTGTTCATAGTAAATATAATATAAAATTGAGGTAAGTCTTAGCTCAGTTTGAAATTACTGTTGATCTTCTTGATTCTTCTGTACCCTCTTTGTTTATTCTTTACATTGCAGTCAGATCCATATCTGTAAGCCGGATAATGTTACCCATTAAGTCCTCCAGTGGTTTCCTTTTACATTTAGACTAAAAATCCAAACTTTCCCCCCTGATCTGTTAGATTTTATGGTCTCTTGCGTACTTGGCTTTCGCCCGTGTCGTTTACTTTTCTGTTTGCTTCCTAATTATCTACACTAGTTTCTTGTTCCTTGGAAAAAACCCTAGCTTTTTCCTTCTCCCTGTTGGAATTGCATTGCAGAGCAGGAAAGAGCTCATCACTTCTTATCATTCAGTCCTGCTTTTTGCAGGATTTTTTTTTTCAGTCAAACTTATTAGGGGAAGAGTTCCCTGACCATGCTGTGTAAGCTATTGCTGCTTCTCTCTCCCCAAAATCACTATCATGTATCATTGTCTGAATTTATACTGTATATTTGTCAATAGCTTTTCCTATTTGAATATGATCTCTCTCAGGGCAAGGACTTTGTTAAATTTGGATCAGTGTTAGTTCAGCATTTCCTCTTTCCTCAAAATAATCTCAGGCACATAATATGCCTTTATCAGATGTTTGGAACAGTGACTCCAGATTGCATAATGGTTTTAAAACTTGTTTTCTTTTCTGGTTTGTGGTAACATGTAGGTTAAATATGTAGTGATACTCTTTTTTTTTTTCTCCTCTCTCTTTTTTTAAATTATTATTATTTTGTGTGCGTGTACCATCAAATCAGATCTGACTGGACAGGAGGATATTGCGCCTCCTTCTCCGGCAGAGCATCTGGTGGATTTGAACCATGTTCCTCTGGGATTGCAGTGCAGCTTCTTGCCACTAGGCCACCAGAGCTCCCCTGAAAATGTAGTGATACTCTTCAACCTTAAAAACTTAAAAAGTAAGTTTTTAGAGGCACATTAAATGAAATGGTGATTAAATTCTAGCTACACTTAGTATGTGTGCACAAGCATCTGCAAGTTAAGAAAGGTCTATTTGACTTGCTTGCAAAATTATTTGATGTTTTCCTCACACACACAAAAAAATAAGCAGAAATAAAAATAATGTAGAAAGGTAGTGTGGTGTCAAAATTCATTTTTAGATATAAGCTGTAAGCCTTTTTTTACAGCATAATGGTAAATTAGAATATGGTAAATACCACAAAAACTCAACCATCAAAAGCTTCGCTGATGTTTAATCTCAAAAAAGCATTTGTGGAATATAATTGAGAAAGATGGATTATTTCTTCACATTAAGATTTGTAGCCTTGGGGAGCTCTGGTGGCCTAGTGGCAAGGAGCTGCAACTACAATCCCAGAGGCGCACGGTTTAAATCCACCAGATGCTCTGCCGGGGAAGGGGGGACAATCTCCTCCTGTACCAGTCAGATCTGATTTGATGGTACACTCACACAAAAATAATAAAATAAAAATTTTGAAAAAAAAAAGATTTGTAGCCTCAGAAAACTTGTGGAGGGCCAATTAAATGGCAGTGAATTTGAGTTTTTTGGGGGAATACTTAGTAGACATTTTCTTGTTTATATTTTAATCATCTGTAGGTTTTTATAATTTTCCAAACTGTGTCCTAACAGTTTGCCCTTCCAGGTGATGTTTGGCAATACATGCAGACAGCTTTGGTGAGTGGGGTGTGTTCCTGGCCTCTGGTGTGTGTAAGTCAGAGATGCTGCTTAAATCTCTTACAGGACATCTCCCACATCAGAGATTTATCTGGCTCAATATATTAGTACCTAGATCTCACCTAAATTTCAAAACCATCTCAGGAACAGGTTTGAAGCCTTGAGGGAAGAAGACCAGATGAGCTGTGGGAAGATATTAAGAATATTATCCAGGAAGAAGGTCATTACAAGGAGAGGAAGAGGAAGAAAAGACTAAGGTAGATATCAAAAGAGGCTGAATATTGCACTGGAAGACCAAGATGCCAAAGCAGACGGAAGAATTCAAGAAGTTAGAAGATTTCAAAGAGTAGCTAGGGAAGATAAAGTATTATAATGAAATATGCAAAGAGCTGGAGTCAAAATCAAAAGGGCCAAACTCATTCAGTGTTTCTTAAACTGAAGAACGAAAAAGAAACAACTGAAGAACAAATTCAAGCCTCAAGTTGCAGTACTTAAGGATGCTTTGGGCAGAATATTAAATAAAATGATCCAGGAAACTTTAAAGTTAAGATGGAAGGAAGTAAACAGGGTCATTGTACCAAAAAGAACTAGCCGACACAGTAGAATGCCATTAAACAACTTATGCTCAAAAGCCTGAGGAGATACAGCAGATATTCAAGCTGCTTTGGAGAAATTGGCAAAAACAAGGCCCCAGGAATTGACAAAACACCAGTTGACATATTTCAACAAACAGACACTGCCCTGGAGCTACTCACCAAGTAGTGCCAAGAAATCTGGACTACAACGGCCTGGCCAATTGACTGGAAGAGATCCGTATTTGTTCTCATCCCATTTGGAATGTTTCCATTCCAAAAAAAAGATGACCCTACAGAGCACTGAAATTATCAAACAATATCACATGCAAGCAAGAGTCTGCCGAAAATTATCCAAAGAAGACTGGAACAGCACATCAGCAGAGAACTGCCAGATATGCATGCTGGGTTTAGAAGAGCCAATGACACTAGGAATATTACAGCTAGTGTTAGATGGATCTTGGCTGAAACCAGGGAATACCAGAGAAATGTCTATGTTTCATTGACTGTGTAAAGGCTTTTGACTGAGTGGATCACAATAAACTGTGGCTAACTTTGAGAACAGTGGGAATTCCAGACCACTTGATTGTGCTTATGTGAAAACTTGGACTAGAGCAAGGAGACACTTCATGGTCCAAAATCAGAAAAAGTGTACCTCAAGGATACACTCTATCTCCATACCTTTTCAGTCTGTATGTGGAACAGATCATCCAGGAGGGTGGGCACTGTGAGGAGGAATGTGGCTTCAGAATTGGAGGATGACTCATCAACAGTCTGCATTATGCAGATGACACAACCTTGCTTACCAAAAGTGAGGGAGACCCAAGGCATTTGCTGCCGAAGTTCAAGGACTGCAGCCTTAGTGTAGATTGAAGCTCAGCATCAAGAAAACAAAGATTCTCACCAGTATCATGATAGATTGTGAAGAAATTGATACTGTTAACAGCTTCAGCTTGCTTGGCTCCATAATCAACATTCTTGGTTCCATCAATCAGGAACTCAAAAGACTAATTACATTGGGAAGGTATCCTGTCAGGGACCTCCCCAGAGTACTGAAAACCAGTGGTGTCAGTCTGGAGACAGGTGAATCTGATCCAGGCCATGGTCTTCGCACTTAAGTGCAATGCACCAGAAAGCTGAACAATGACTAGGGATGATAGAAGGATAAATGATGCCTTTGAGTTGTGGTGTTGGAGAAGAGGTTTGATTATATCATGGACTGCTAGGAGAACAAACAGGTTCATCCTGGAGATGGTGAAATCAGGCTACTCCTTGGAGGCAAGGATTTTGAAGCTCTGTCTGACATACTTTGGGCATGTTGCAAGGAGGGACCAGTCCTTGGAGAGGGACGTCATACTTGGAAGGATGGAGGCCCAGTATGAGAGAATACTTGGAAGGATGGAGGCCCAGTATGAGAGAGGAAGACCCTGGATGAGTTGGGTTGACTCTGACTGGGGAAATGAGGTTAGATGTGTCAGAGACAATGAGGTTGGCTCGAGATACAGAGCGGAATTTGGAACTATTGTACATTAGGTTTCTATGAGTCACAAGCAACTAAATGGCATATAACAACAGGATGCTCAATGAGATAAATAACTTACAGATTTGAGCTTTATAATAATCTTAAAATAGAACTAACATGTTTAGAGAGCTCTTGTGGCTTAGTGATAAGAAGCCGTGTTGCAGTCCCAAAGGCACACAATTCAACTACTCTCTGCTCCATTGGAGAGAAATGTACAGTCTCCTGTGCGATTTACTGCATCTGACAACCTGCTGTGAGTCAGGTCCAACTTGACAGTATGCAGCATATGTTTTAGGACACATTTTGCTGAGGAGCGTGCACATCCTTATTCTCACATAAAAAATTTGGCATGATCTTCACTGTCTCTATTACATGCTAAAACAAACGTTTTGGGGTTTTTTTAATAGAGTATGTGAGCTCTTGCAGAAATAATTTTTTATTTCCAAGTATTATTTCAGGTTCTATTTCCAATTCCAGTTGTTTTTGGATAATCTTCAGTAGAATCTTGCTTGCATGTGAAATCAAGATCCATCTAACATCAGCTACAATATCTCTAGTACCACGACCCCTTCTAAACCCAGCCTGGACTTCTGGTAGTTCTCTGTTGATGTGCTGTTCCAGTCGTTTTTGGATAATCTTCAGTAAAATCTTGCTTGCATGTGAAATCAGTGAAATTGTTCTGTAGTTTCCACATTCGGCTGGGTCACCTTTCTTTGGGATAGGAACAAATATAGATCTCTTCCAGTCAGTTGGCCAAGTGGTCGTTCTCCAGATTTCTTGGCACAACTTGGTGAGCATGTCCAGGGCAGCATCTGTTAACTGAAATATGTCAATTGGTATACCATCTATTCCTGGAGCCTTTTTTTTTTTGCCATTTCCTTCAGAGTAGCCTGAACTTCTTCTTTCATCACCATAGGCTCTTGCTCATATGTTGTTTCATGAAATTCTTCTGTGTCTTCCAATTCCTTTCGATACAGTGACTCCGTATACTCCTTCCATCTTCTTTTAATACTTCCTGGATCATTTAACATTCTGCCGAAAGCATCCTTGATTATAGCAACTCGAGGTTTGAATTTGTTCTTCATTTCCTTGAGCTTAAGATATGCTGAGTGAGTTCGGCCCTTTTGATTTTCTGACTCCAACTCCTTGCACATTTCATTGTAATATTTTGTTTTGTCATCCCGTGCTGCCTTTTGAAATCATCTATTCAACTCTTTAGTATCTTGAATTCTTCCTTGTGCTTTGGCTTCTCTATGCTCCAGTGCAATCTTCAGAGTTTCTTCTGACATCCATTTTGGTCTTTTCTTCCTCTCTGTCTTTGTAATGACCATTTGCACTCTTCCTGGATGATACATTTGACATCCTCCCACAACTCATCTGGTCTTCGCTCATTAGTGTTCAAGGCCTCAAACCTGTTCCTGAGATGATTCTGAAATTCAGGTGGGGTGAAATCAAAGTCATATTTTGGCTCCTGTATGGCCTTCAGTATGGATTGAGGCTCAATGTCAAGAAGACAAAGATTCTCACCACTGGGCCAATTGGTAGCATCAGGATGGATGGCGAAGAGATTGAGATTGTTCACAGCTTCAGTTTGCTCAGCTCCACGGTCAACACTCTTGGCACCAGCAGCCAAGGAAATCAAAAAACATATTGCGATGGGAAAGTCTGCTGTTAGGGACCTCTCTAAAGTACTCAAGAGCAATGGTGTCTTTGCCATGGTCTTTGCAATCCACTTGTTACACATCAGAGAATTGGACAATGACTAGGAAGGATAGAAGGAGAATTGATGCCTTTGAGCTGTGGTGCTGGAGAAGAGTATTGAATGTACCATGGACTGCCAAGAAAACAGATTCATCCTGGAGAGGGTTAAGCCAGGCTACTTCTTGGAGGCAAGGATTCTGGGGGCTTCGTCTGACATACTTTGGACATGTTATAAGGAAGGACAGGTCCTTGGAGAGGGACATCATGCTTGATAGGGTGGAGGGACAGCACAGGAGGGGAAGACCCTCTTTCAGGTGGATTGATTCAGTGACTGGGGTAATTGGAATGGGTGTGTCAGAGGCAGTGCAATTGGCACAGGACAGAACAGAGTTTAGGGCTGTTTTACATAGGGTCGCTGTGAGTCGCAAACCACTCGATGGCATATAACAACATTTCCAATTTCACCTCAAGATTCTGACTCATAGCATCTCTATGTATATAAAAATAGATGTATTCTTTGTAGTATTTTCAATGACTGATGTTTTTTCACCCTCTTTAGAAAACCAGGGTTCTCCACAGGGCCACAGAGTACACTCAGTTGTTACTGTTTCATTGAGTTTATTGAGACTCATAATGACCCTGTAACAGAATGAAATATTGACTATTCTTAAATCATCCTCACAGTTTATGCTGGGTTTGAGCCCATTTTTACAGCTACTATGTCAGTCTATCTTGTTGAAAGTCTTTCTCTCTTTAGCTGACATTCCACTTTCGCTAGCTTGATGTCTTACTCCAGAGATTAGTCCCTTCTTGATAATGTGCCTTTGTGTGTAAAATGAAGTTGCACTGCCTGTACTTTTTAAGAACATTCTGGCTGTACTTTTCCAAGATCTTTTTTTTTTAATGAATTCCTTTTTTTATTCTTTTTTTTAAAATTAGTGTGTGTGGGGAGTGTGTGTGTGTGTGTGTACCGTCAAATAGGATCTGACTGGTACAGAAGATTGCCCTTCCTTCTCTAGCAGAGCATCTGGTGGATTTGAACTGCGTACCTCTGGGATTGCAGTGCAGCTTCTTGCCACTAGCCCACCAGAGTTCCCTTTTAAGAAATATTTGCTTATTCTTTTGGCAGTCCATATTCTTTAGCCATCCTTATTCGTGGTCTCACTTTCACCTGAATGTTAGGAAACAGAAAATACCATGGCTAAGATCAGGCACACTTTAATCCTCAAAATTAATCCCGGCTTTTTTGTACTTTAAATAAGTTTCTTGCCTTAGATTTGCCCATTGCAGTATGTTGTTTGACTACTTGACTCTTTCTGTGGGTCTTTGTAAAATTAAATTCTTGGCAACTTGAGTCTTTCCTCCATTTGTCAAGGTATTTGTTGGTCTAGACATCTGCAGGCTTGTATTGTTGTGGTGTTTGGGGGTGGGTTTGGGTTTTTTTGGTTACGATTTATTTATATTCTTAAAATTATGATTTATTAAACTTCTTTACAAAGTAGTTATAGTTTTAAAGATGTAATATTATTGAACACCTTTTTAGTCACAGATTAACATTACTCAGAACCTTAGAAAATTTTATATAAATAATTTTGTGAATTCATGCTACCAAGTTATTGTAGATTGCTTTTCCATCTTTTATATTTTGAAAGTGTATTTAAATATGTAGTAATTTGTTTTCATGAAATTAATTGGAAGGCGTTTGCACACTTTGTGCATTTTTCTCCTTTTTTCACACAGATTATCTTTAAAAATTCCTATTTCTCAAAGACGTAACAGTTTGTGTAAGTTTTATGTAAATGTGGTTCTGAACCTAAATCATATTGTGCTCTAATTGGGAGGGAAAACCCTAATAAATTAATTGGTAAATACATCGAAAATATATCAGACAAACTTCTAGAGAGTAATTTCATATCGTTTATGGAGACCCAGCAGATAATGGAATTTGGTGTAAGTGGATTTTAGGGGATACTTCTTGGTGAAAAATGAGACTGAAAGTGGTTCTATATAGTGGAACTGCAGAATAGTGTTTGTATTTTATTCTTGAATTGATGGGAGGACTAGTCTTAAGTTTTCTGAAATAAGTAAAAACAGGTTCTGGAAATTAAAAGATTTTAGAAAAATGAACCAATTATTACACTGGATTAAGTGTTGGACTGGTAGCAGAACGCCTTCTGTAAAGATTTACACCCTTAGAAACCCAACAGGTCAATTGTACTCTGTTCTGTAGAGTCACTGTAAGCCAGAATCAACTTGATGGAAGTGAGTTTGGTTTTGTTTAGCATTATTGAAAGATTTTTTTTTTATATAAAGAGATGCTCTATCTATAAGTGGAGATCAGTTTACAGAATTTGAATAGCCTTTAAGTGAAAAGTGATGAAAAACAACCCTCCCAGAGAGGATACTGGAAATAAAGTATATGGAGGGAGCTCTGTTCCAGCATATTTTTTCACATGTCCTGTTCTGTAATCAGGATATATCAGGAAAGCTTAACAAATATGCTCATCAATAGAAATAAAAATAATTGCCAGACTGTTACTGTATGTATGTAATTATAGAATACATTAGTTGATCTTTTTTAAAGGTAACTTCTAACTACATTATTTCATAGAAGGCAGTCTATAGTGAAATAAACTTGCCTTTATTAGACTGTAATAAATCTTTTAAGTGACAATCTTCCATACTTGTCCTTGTTATTTTGGTGTATTTAAGGATTGCTTTTTAATATTGGATATGGTAATGGGAAAGGTATAGGATTTAAAAAAAAATACATTGGATATCTTTGAATTTTTGGCTCCTTGACATTTTTTTATAACTTTATCTCCTCCTCTAATTGTCAGTATTGTTACACTTTGCCTCTAGAAAAGTTCTGTTAAATAAAGATAATACATTTTCTGCCATAAGTCATAATAAATTCTCTCCAAGTACATTTCAACATAGTATCTAGTAGTAATCATGAAAAGGAGATGTAAATAATGAATAATATAGAAGTAAATTTGTGTCACTTAACATTGCTTCTTTTCATGATTGTACTTACTTTTCTCCTAGTTTGTACTATTTTATATCTGATTGGAGCAATCTCTGGAGTTAACTCTACCTATACATGAAGTTTCCTTTTAGAAAAAGAGATGTGCCTATTCATAAAATTATATATGTATACTTTACAATTAGTGACTAAATGATAACATAAGTTTTTAATTTGACATCTCTGAAAAAGCACTTTTTTAAATTGGGTTTTTCTGCTTTAAATATAGAAAGATATATAATGTAAAATGTTTCATATTGTGACTTGATACTCTTGATATTTTTGAATTCACTTAAATTCTTTACATATCCCTTATCTGTGAAAACAGTTCAATAAAATAACAAAACTGACTTTAGGCAATGAATTTGTTTTACTAATTATTATTCCTAGTAGTGCCCTGTATAGTGAGGTTGATCCTTTTCATAATGCTACTGCACTCTAGTATCCACCTTTATAGACAGTGTGGCATTTTTATGCTTCTTCCAGAGAGGAAAACTTATATGTAAAACAGTATAATATCTTTCATAGTGGAGATGAAGGAGATTATTTTATTGATTGTCTCTCTGTCCTTGGGATTAGTTACTTGAACATGTATACATAAGGTCTTTCCAACTGTACCTCTGCTTCTATGTGATCTTTGTAAACCAATTTTTCCACATAGTTTCCACATCAAATCAGAGAGAATACCTTCTGTTTCCTTCCTTATAAGGTTATTTTAACTATCAAATAAGAAACCACACACCAAAAAAGATACAAAAACTATTTTGAAAAAAATATGTTAGTGAATATATGATAGACAATTAAGCAATTATTTAGGATCTGAAGCTACTCTTAGAAGAAATTAACTAGTCTAGATCACTGTAAAAATACTCCTTTGACAGTTGTATTAGCATTAGGTTCCAATGAAATAAGGTTTTTGTAGAGCTAGGACTTTAGCTTTGGGGATAGACCAATTGGGAATTAAAATAACATTCTTTTGGCATTTAGTATTCTATCTAGAAAAAAAAAATAGAAATTTTACTTTTGATGCCTTCTGTTTTATCTCAGTTTATACCTTCTAGTGCCAGGCAGTGGCGAATAGATTAATAAAAATGATACACCACTGTCCAGTAGAATTTGTAATCTGCCAGATAACTGTTACTGTTTTCAGATCTTCATCTTTTTACTTTTGTTCCACAACCCATGACACAAAACTAGTGTCAGTAGTTTTACTTTTTAATGTGGAGAAGTGGTTTGTTTATTTATTAGTGTAAGAAACTTTATTTTAGGATTGTTAAATCCTAGAATAAATTTTTTGTTTTAAAACAAAATTGGAAATCCCTGTAACTTTAAAAGATCATTTATTTAGTTAGCGAAATATATCTTGCACCTGTTTTTAGCATTTGGAATAATTCTGTGAACAAAGGCAAGATTTTTTTCCCTTGAGGGATTTGTAATCTATTGAGAATGAGAGCCAACTGTGAACATAAGCAAATTATATATGTTAAAACGTAATTGCTATGGAGGAAGAAAATTAGAGTATGAAGGGAGTATCATTACTGAGGCAGGTGGGCATGTTATAATCTAATAGTGTACATTTCACTTAAGGAAAGGCTTGAAGAAATTGTGTTGATCATGTAGATACTTGAAGGAAGAATGTTAAAAAAAGAGGCAACAACCAGATGTATGTAGGTCTCTCTAAGGAACATGAGGAAATCCTTAGGATGAGTGAGAAAAAGAGAAGCAGAACAATAGGCCAATAGGCAATGAAATTGGAGAAGAGTGGAATCCGATCATGTAAGGCCCAAAATATTGCAAGGACTTTGATTGTCATTTAAAGAGAAATGGTCATTGTAAGAGAAAAATCGCAGTGGAGAGTTGATTGCCACTGCTGTGGTAGCATGAGTACCTCAACTTTATTAACATGAGAGGGAATTTAAGAAGCTTGAAAGAATACAAACAAAATCTATTTATTCTCTGAGCACCCAGATCTTTAGAGATGTTAAACGTCCTGATCATTTCCATAGTTTTATGATGCAGATTGGAAAAGCCTTGGTGGTGCAGTGGTTTAAAAAATTGGATACTAACAGAAAAGTTACTGATTTAAATTCGTTAGCCACTCTATGGGAGAAAGTTGTGACAGTCTGCTTCCATAGTGATTTAGGACCTATAGAATCGTATAGGGCAGTTGTATTCTGCCCGATAAGGTCTTTATGAGTCAGCATTGGACTCAGTAACAATGAGTTTAATTGTTTTTGTTTTATCATGCAAGTTAACTAACTTCTTGATGCTCTTTCCTCAGCCTTATGTTTTTGCTTTCTCTACTGTAAGGGCATTTCTGCTAGTTTGTCTTTCCACCTTCACTATTAACTTTTTACCCTCTTTTGTCATTTTACTGACTGTGGAAACAGAAACAAATATTGAGTTGCTGTGTTGAACCAGTAACTAATAATATAAAAATGGATTTTCTAATATATTAGAAAATAACTTTGGAGTACTTCACATAGCCATTGTGAAATATCTTTTCAGGATAATGTTATTTCCATTAAGCATAAACCAGAACTTTAAAACTTAAAATATGTTCAGTTATGACAATAAGAAAAGGATAATCAGTTTTATTAGTATTAGCAGTAATACTTTAAAAGATATTCTTATCTCACAGTTCACATACTGTCTTGGAGTAGTTTAGATTTTAAAGAACCCTAGTGGTGCAATAGTTAGGTGCTTGGCTACTAACTGAAAGGTGACTTAAGCCCACAAGTCACTCCATAGAAGAGTGGTGTAGCTGTCCACTTTTACAAAGACTTGGAATCCCTACAAGTTCAGTTCTCCTCTGCTGTAAGATCACACTATGAGTTAGAATTGGTTCTGGACGTGAGTTTAACTTAGTATAGTTTGTTGAATGGCTTTGCATCAGTTAATATGTTTGAAGACTTGATAACACAGTTGAGTACCAAAATACAGCATATTATAATGGGAAGAACATATTGATAGTTGGCCTGGATTTTAGTTTCATTTATATCTTACTAGAGCTGTGACGTCAGTAAATTACATAACCCTTTTAAGCCTCTTTTTGTTACAAGAAATGTTTCATGCCAGATGAGCTCTAAATCTATAAAACTTCATGATTTTTAAGTTGTTTTATGTGTTTATGTATAATGAAGAAAATTAATTTTTTTCTATTTTACTCTCTTATACAGGTTAATGGTGCAATGTAAGAAACCGTTAAAAGTTTCTGATGAATTAGTGCAGCAATATCAAATTAAAAATCAGTATCTTTCAGCAATAGCCTCTAATGCAGAACAAGAACCTAAAATTGATCCATATGCATTTGTTGAAGGAGATGAGGAATTCCTTTTTCCTGATAAGAAAGATAGGCAAAATAGTGAAAGAGAAACAGGAAAGAAACACAAGGTAAGAAAGAGTAAAGTACACTAGTCATTGATTATTTTGTAGTGCTACATTCACACTACATTTATCTCATTATTTGTCTTTTAATCTCTGGAAAGGTAAATGTTTCTATTTATATTAAAAATTCCTGATATGGAGAAAAAGTATATTAATTTATTTTCTGTTGTGAGTAAATACAAAACATGTGGGTAGACCTCTTTTTTTCCTTAGAGGGGTTGACTATTTGGTAGTTAAAATATACTGTAAGTGAATTGCTAGTTTCCAAATATAAATGCACATCAATGCGTTTATAAAACCATTGTGTTTTTTAATATGTAAAGTATTTATGTTGCCTTTTTTAATTAAAAAGGAGTATTACTAATATATATGGCTTAGTAAAATTTTTAAAATTTTAAAGATCAAATATTTGAGAATATAACTGCGCTGCAGTCCCAAAGGCACCATAGTTCAAGTCCACCAGCTACTTCGCAGGAGAAAGATGGGCAGTCTCCACCCATGTGATTAACTCTCTGAAAATCTCTTGAGGGTCAGCTGTTGTTTGGTTTTGACTCAACAGTACACAGCAACAACAATTAACTAGAAATCTCAGCTGTATTAGAATTTTCTTTTAATTATAAAATATAAAGCTCGAAAACTGAAATTGTGAGGAGGACCCAGTGTTCTACTCTGTACAAAGAATTAATGTTAAAAAACTTACATATCCCAGAGTATGTGTTGGGACTTGAACTTTTGTCCTTTTTGTAAAGAGAAAATCAGAGTGTCTAGTGGAAGAAAGGCGAGCTTTGAAATTAGGTTTAGGTTTTAAATTTAGATTGATGTTCCATCTTCCTTTATTTCTTAGAATAACCTCCATTTTGCGTGTTAGATAATTGTGCCAGTATGTGTTTTACATCATAGGTTAATAGTGAGAATAAATGATATATGTAAGACGGTTAGCATAATGCTTGACACTTAATAGCTACTCAGTAATTTGTAGATTTTGTTTAAGGTAAAATACATATTTCAGTCTAATGTATTATTATTTATAGGTAGACGATGGAACAACTAGTGTAACAGTGTTATCACATGAAGAAGATGCAATGTCATTATTTAGTTCCTCTATCAAGCAAGGTAAAACATTTCCTAATCAAAATGCTGTATCATGGGAATGTTATTACAAATGATTCTGGTACTATATGATAGTTAAAATTTCTACAATTCAAATTAATAGTTTGTTAAATCAGTAGTCTGCCTGAGCTCTTGAACATTGTATTATTATTGTTGTTTAGGAAGATACGAAAATAAAAATGTTATTGTATATTTAAATTTTATTACCTTAGTATTAGTTGTATTTTTATTTTGTATATAAATTTATTTAGCTGTGTTACAAATTATATGACCTTTGCTTATCTTTCAGTAAGAAAGTTAATTTAATTTACAACTTTGTTTTTACGAAAAAAGCTTCTCCTAACAATTTATTGTTACATAGCCCTCTGTTCGGTTTAAGGTTAATATATATTTGGTCAGTAGTAGAATTTTTAATTTTTTTTTAAATTGATATGTATAGATGCTCCACGCCCTACTAGTCATGCCCGTCCCCCATCAACAAGTTTGATTTATGACTCAGATCTGGCTGTGTCTTATACTGACCTTGATAATCTCTTCAATTCTGATGAAGATGAGCTAACAGTGAGTATCCTGTTAACCATTAGAATGTAACTTTTTAGAGAGGAAAATGTGCAACGATGAATGAATGAAAAGCCAACTTTTCTGTACACGTTACTTAAAAATTACAATGCAAAAAAAGAATGTTACTTGTTTTATATAAATGTTTTCTTTTTAAAAAGTTATTTGTGGTTTCAATAAATATCCCTGAAAAATGAGAAATATCTAGAAACATGAGCTATAAAATGTTTAAACTGAAATCTCAAAAATTCATTAGGTTTACCTACTCTTACTAAAAAAATCTTGTACTTGAACATTTTTGACAAAAAATGTTGCCTGTAAACTTGAAGGTTATTTATTATTCTTTATTGTGTTTGTGTGTTTGAAGAACACACTATGTTTAAGTTTGTTTTGATTCTAATGTGTATTCTTCTGCAGTTCTTAGGAGCAAAATTATTTTCTGATTGTCTAATCCTTAAATTTGATAAATGACAAGAGATAGCTTGATTTAGAGAATATTTAGGTAATTATTGTTTAAATTATGTACTTTGTTTATTCAGGGATGCCCCTTTTGAATTTGCTTGGCATTACAGCTATTACTATTAAATACATATTTGTAAATATGAAAGAAAATATTTTATCTTTAACACCATTTGCAGAGAAAGAGGAAAATAGTAAAAATTAAAGTTTAAAATAAGATTCCCTAAAATGTCAAGTCTTTAGAAAATTAATGAATTGGTAGCTGTATTATTGTATAAGGTGATTCCTTTTTCATTTGTTTAAAGATAGCTTGCAAAGTTCTACTGAACATTTGATCTTATTATGATCCTGTATAATACATGCTTTTATGAAGTTCTGGTCAGAACAATAAGGCAGGAAAAGGTAATGAAAGCCATCTAAATTGGCAAAGAGGAAATAAAATTCTCTCTATTCATAGGTGATATGGCCTATATAAAGAAAATTACAAAGATTCAGTAAGAAAAGTGTTTGATCTAGTTGCCCAATTTGGTGTAAACCTAATCCACAAACACCAGTCAGATTTCTTTACAATAATAAAAGGAACCCTGAAATTGAATTAAGGAAAACTGTCATTTATATAGTAACCACCTAAAAGATGAAATATTTAGGAATAAATCTAACCAGAGATACTAAAGATCATTATGAAGAAAAGCATTCCTGCAAAAAATCCAAATAGACCCACATAAATGGAAAAATACAGCATGCTCATGGGTTGGAATACTTATATTGTGAAAATTACAATATTGCCCAAAGCAGTCAACAAATAAAATGCAGTCCCTTTCCAGATACATCATTATTTTTAAAAGATATAGGAGGAAAAGGATTACAAATTTCATAATAGGAAGGAAGAAGACCCCAAATAATCAAAGAAATAACTGGAGAAAGAAAGAAGAAGACAAAATAGGATGCTTTACACTTTCTGATCTCAATATCTACTACATAACTGCAGTAATCAAAAAAATTGGTGCAATGACAGATATGTTGATCAGTGGATTAAAATGAGAGAACCCAGGAAAAGAACCCAATCACCTATGGACAGCTGACTTCAACAGAGAGGTGAAATGAATTAAGTAGAAAAAGACAATCTCTTTAACAGATAGTGTTGGCAAACTGGATGCCCGCAAAAGATTGAAATTGTGAAATTAGACCCATACCTCACACCATATGCAGAACTAGCTCAAAATAGATCAAAGACCATAAAACCTAAAGGCTTAGAACTTAAAACTATAAACATCTTCAAAGAAAACATTGGAGCAAACTTAGAGATGTTAAGGTATGTCATACATAGACTATCATATAGCTAAAAATACACAGTCAGCAGCATAATCTAGATGTCTGGGACTCCTAAAAATTAAATCCTTGTGTGTATCAAAAATACTTCTCAAAAGGAAAACCTAAAAACTAAGGGAAAATATTTGGTAGGGACATCTGACAAGTTGATCATCTTTGGAATTTATAGAAAACTCCCAACACCTTAACAAGACATTCCAATTACAAAATGGAACATTAATAGAAACTTCACCGAAGAACACTTTCAGATGGCAAAAGAACACATGAAGAAATTCTCCAAGGTCATAGGCTGTTAATGTTGTTAGGTGCTGTGCAGTCACCTGCAGTTCATAACGACCCTGTGAACAACAGCTCTGAACCCTGCCTTATCCTTTACCACCCTCACTATTTCTGATACACTCAACCCCATTATTAACAGTCGCTGGGTCAGTCCATCATGTTGAAGGTTTTCTTCTGCTGAACCTCCACCTTTCCTAACATGATATCTTTTTCCAAGAATTGGCCCCTCCTGAGAGCATGCCTAATATATACATAAGACAAAGTTTCACTATCCTTGCTCTAAGGAGTGCCCTGGTCACACCTCCTCCAAGACACACTTTTTTTTTTTCTTTACAGTCCATGGGATATGCAGCACTTTTCTCTAATACCACAGTTCTAAGACACCAGTTCTTCTGTCTTCCTTATTCATGGTTGAGCTTTCAGATGCATAGGAAGTGATTGAAAAGATCATGGCATTGATCAGGCACATAATAGTCTCTTTTTCCTTTTTTCTTGTTGTGTACCATTGAATCAGATCTAATTCTGATGGGAATAGGAGGAGATTGCCCCACCTTCTCCAGTGGAGCATCTGATGGATTTGAACCCACACCATAGTCTTTTAAACTGATACCCTTGTTGCAGGTTTTCTCATGGTTTTGTTGTGGGTTTTTTTTTTTTAAATTTTAGTATATTTTAACTTATTAATAAGTTGGGGTTTTGCTTTAATATATTTTAAGTGTTAGTCATTTTCATTGGAGGGACTTTCACCTCTGTCTGGATTTTATATGGAGTTTTATAAAATAAATAGCCAGAGAAACAAATTTAGGGTGAGTGATTGCTTAAAATACACTTTAATATATCTAGTATCTTCTTGGTTCTAGCATTTAAAAATTACTGTGAATGAATGGCCATTATTTGAATGATTGTTTTGAGGGTTATGTTGGATATAATATTTCAGATAAATGTGTTTTTTAATAGCCTGGATCTAAAAAATCAGTGAATGGATCAGATGATAAATCCAACTGCAAAGAATCAAAGGCAGGAAATCTGGACCCATTATCTTGCATAAGTAAGTTTCCCAAATCTATGTTCCAGATACATATGCTAAATTTACAACCTTAATGTAACTTTTTCTCCCCATTGCTTTACACAGACCTACTTTTTTCAACTCTTTTATTTAAATGTTTTCTTAATATAGGCACTGCAGATCTTCATAAGATGTATCCTACACCACCATCATTGGAACAACATATTATGGGATTTTCTCCTATGAATATGAGTAATAAAGACTAC
>NW_006400007.1:1636431-1638311 GCF_000299155.1 Elephantulus edwardii
AAATTACCTGAAGAGTGTGTTTACCGTCAGAGTTGGACTGTTGGAAAATTAGACTTGCTTCATTCAGGTCCTGCAATGCCATTCATCAAAGAGAGGTATGATTTATGATATGAATGCTCCTGTATTCCCTCCTCCTTAGTATGTTTGTGAAAGGATACTGACTTTTAAAAACTAATACAGTAAAAGTTGTTTTTATAGTTGAATAGGGATAAAGTATTAGAAAATTAAGATCATTATACTTTGTCCTCAAAAGCACCTTTTCTTTTAGTCTAAAATTTTAAATCACTCCCATTTGTACATTTGTTATATTTTTGCATATTCATTTTAACTGCTCTGAAATTACAATATTTTATAATTCAAGGCATCTAAATACTTCCAGTGTCACATTTTCTATGTAAACATCTCTTCAATCTGGATATATTTTATAATCAGAGGCATTTTCAACTTGATGGAATATATATGATTTTTAATCTTAAAGGAACTTTATAGATAGTGAATTTAGATATCTGACTATGCAAAGACATTTGTGTGGATCATGACAAATTGTGGCTGACATTGAGAAGAATGGGAATCCCAGAGTATTTGCTTGTGCTCATGAGGAACCTATATCTGGATCAAAAGGCTGTTGTGCGAACAGAGCAGGGGAGCACTGCATGGTTTGGAATTGGAAAGGGAATGCGTCAGGGATGTATTCTATCTCCATACCTGTTCATTCTCCATGCTGAGCAAATTATCCAAGAAGTTGGACTCTCTAAAAAGGAGTGTGACATCAGGATTGGAGAGAGACTCATCAGTGACCTGCATTATGCAGATGACACAATCTTGCTTAAAGTGAGGAGAATTTGAAGCCCTTGTTGCAGAAGATCAAGGAATGCAGCCTTCTGTATGGATTGCATCTCAATATCAAGTAAACAAAGATTCTTACCACTGGACCAATGGGCAGTGTTATGATGGATGGAGAGGAGATTGAAACTGTCAGCAGCTTCATCTTGATTGGATTCACAGTGAACACCCTTGGTACAAGCAGTCAGGAAATAAGGAGACACATTGCAACAGGAAAATCTGCAGTTAGGAACCTTTCAAAATTATTGAGGAGTAGTGATGTCAGTTTGAAGACTAAGGTGTGTCTGATTCAGGCCATGGTTATTCTGATTACTAGTTATGCATCTGAAACCTGGACAAGAGCTGTGCTGTTGGAGAAGAGCACTGAACATTTCACGGACGGCCAAGAAATTGAATAGATATGTCTTAGAGAGGGTGCAGCCAGAGTACTCTTCGGAGGCAAGAATGATGAGGCTTCGCCTAATAGACTTGGGACATCTTACTAGGAGGTGCTTGGAGAGGAACATGATGTTGGGAAGAGTAGAGGGTTGTCAGCAAAGGAAAGGAAGGCCCTCAACCATATTGATTGACAATGTGACTGCTGCAGTGGGCTCTTGTGTGTCAGGAAGTTTGAGGATGATGCAGGATAGGACTGGTTTCAGATCTCTTGTTCATAGGGTCGCACTCGATTTGATGGCACCTAACAACGACGACATGGATAAGTATACAGATTTTTTTTTTAAATTTTGGAATTAATTGGTTTTTGGCACTCAAGGATAATTTAGGGTGGACATGTTAAATGGACCTAAGTCTTTAATTATATACTTAAAATTTTTTTACCCTAATTATTATTTTAACATTATTATAATTTTTAACATTTCTAAAAAGAAATTGAAATTTTTCTTTTCCATTACTAATGTGTTTTTCCTTTATATGTTTGATTTTCTTTTACTCTGGTGACCTAGTGACGGAAGTAATATGGATCAAGATTATGGCCCAGCTTATACGCCTCAAACCCATGCATCTTTTGGGATGCCTCCTAGCAGTGCACCTCCTAG
>NW_006400007.1:1639361-1669361 GCF_000299155.1 Elephantulus edwardii
TTTTATTTTTTGTGGGCGTGTACCGTCAAATCAGATCTGACTGGTACAGGAGGAGATTGCCCCTCCTTCCCCGGCAGAGCATCTGGTGGATTCGAACCACGCACCTCTGGGATTGTAGTTGTAGCTTCTTGCCACTAGGCCACCAGAGCTCCCCTGGTCTGTAATTTTTCATTTTGAAAAAGGATAAAAGATACTCTTCATGACTTAATTACTAGAATATTGATGGTACCTTTTATTTGACATTCTTTAACTATTTATTGAAACACCTAGGATTTTAAAATTCATTGATGTTCATACAATAATTAATTTACCTTGCTTCATGTTGTGTTTCATATACAATCCCTCATATTGTTTTTCATACAATCATTCATATACACTGCATCCCATATAATGTTACCACTGACCTATGCCTATTACTAACACGATCCTTTCAAGTCCCCATTGAATCTTTCCCATTTTCTCTTCTCCCCAGCCCACCCACAGAACTCTGTTATCCTAGTGATTTCCACAGTTCCCCTTTTTCCGACCCTGTCCTCTTTTCCCCTTCTCCTTTTGGATTTATACACATCTTACTAATTAGTTATCTTTCTGTTTTTACAATTAATGATCTTACGTAGTATTTGTGTGAGCCTGAGTTCACTCAGCAGACCTCTCCTATGTTACATGATATTTTACAAAATTGCTTCTGCTTAGTGCTGCATAATAGTCTACTGTGTGACTCTACCACAGTTTTAGTTGTTTGTTGATGAGCATTTGAACTGTTTCCATATTCTTGGCTATTGTGAATAGCGCTGCTATGAATGTTGCTGTTGTTTTCTTGCCTTCGATTCAAGCACGACTCATAGTGATGACCCCATGAATAAAAGGCCTAAAGCCCCTCTACAACCATCGACATCTATCAAAGTTCATAGAGTTTCCAGAGACATGTTTTTTAGGAAGTGGATGTCACTCATGTTTCCAGCTATGAATATAGACATACATCTCTCTAGTTGTGTCTCAGTTCTCATTTGCTTGGAGTATGTTCCTTAGCAGTCCAGTAGCTGGGTCATAGGGGATTTCTGTTTTCAGCTTTTTGAGGAAATGCCAAACTGCCTTTTAGAGTAATTGTACCATTTTACATTCCCATCAGCAGTGTATGAAAGTTCCAACCTTGCTACATCCTCTCCAACATTTATTGCTTGATGTTCTGTTAAACTTTGCTGCTACTATTACTGGAATGAAATGGTATCTCATTGTTGTGATTTGCATCTCACTAATTGCCAGTGATTTTGATCATTTCTTCATGTGTCTTATGCTGTTTTCCTTTGTGAAAAGTCTTTTCATGTCTTTTACTCTTTTTGTTACTGGGTTATCAGCTTTTTCTTGTGGAAGCCCTGTAGTGTTCTATCAATTTTTGTTATGAGACCCTTGTCTGAAATGTCATTGCCAAATGTTTTTTACCCAGTTTGTAGGGTTTCTTTTCACCCTATTGGTAAGGTTCTGGGTTGACAGTACAACTCAACACCTTACCCACTAAACTACAGGTAGGATTTTTCTGTTGGTAAATTTTTGATGTACATAGGGGATTATAGAAAAGGCCTTTGACAAAACCCAAACAGCCTTTCCTGATTAGAACACTCTAGAAAATAGGAATAGAAGTTAATTTCTTCCACATAGTGAAAAGTAGATCTGCAAAATAAAAATCCAGTGCACACCCATTTTTATTGTTGCATTATTCACAATTAGCAAAGAGATGCAAACAACCCAACAAACAAGAGATGCTGTGGTGTAGTCACACAGTGGAATGCTATGCAGCATTAAAAAAACAAGGAACTCATGAAATATACAAAATGGATGACCCTGGAGGATATTATGCTGAGTGAAATATCTGTCACGAGGACAAATACTGCATAATGCCACTGTTATAAAACAGGACTGACATCGGGTTGGGGGAAAACTAAGAAAAGAGAGGATAAATAATGTTCACTGCATTAGAACAAATGAGGGAGAGCACTGCTTAAACAGAATATATGATGAGATGTTTGCATGATAGTAGTCCAGAGTAAGAGCTGGACTTGGGAGGGGGACTTGTATAACAGTGAAAGAATTTTATTTTATTTTTTTTCCAAAGAGAAAAGTGAACTGGTGAGGAAGAGTGGGCAGGGAGGAAAATGTGCAACAGTGAATGAATGGAAATCCATGTCCTCTATAAACTTACATTAAAAATCTAAAACAAAAACAACTCCAAACCAAAATCCAGCATCATTTGCAGTGGAGAAAGACTAAAGACATTTCACTCGCAAACAGGAACTAGACATGATACCCACTTTCAACACTCAGTTTATGCCAGAAAGTTTTGGCCAGCTGACTGGAAGATATCCCTGTTTGTTTCTGTCCCCAAGAAAGATGATCCAAAAGAATGTGGAAATTATTGAACAATATTATTAGTATTATATGCAGGCAAAATACTACTTAAGATTATTAAAAAATGGCTAGAACAGGATACAGATAGGAAATTTCCAGAAATCCAGGCAGTATTTTAGAAGAGGCATTGGCACGAGGGATAGCATTGTTAATGTCAGATGGATACTGGCTAAAAGTAAAGAATACCAGAAGAATGTCTATTTGTGCTTAATTGACTATGCAAAGGCATTGGACTTTATGGGTCATAACAAATTATGGGTGACATTGAGAAGATTGGGAATCCCAGAACCCTTAACTTTGCTTATGTGAAACCTATACTTAGAGCAAGGGAACACTGTATGCTTTAAAATCGTGAAGAGTGTGCATCAGGGTTGTATCCATACCTATTTAATCTGTATTTAGAGCAAATAATTCTAGAAGCCAGACTCTGAGGAAGAATGTGGCATCAGAATCAAAGGAAAACTCATAGGTAACCTTTGTTATGCAGATGATACAACCATACTGAAAGTGAGGAGGACTGGAGGCACTTGTGAAAAGATCATAGACTGTAGTTTTTGTTATGGAAAGCATCTCAACATCAAGAAAACAAAAGTCCTCACCAGAAGACTGGCAACATTATGATAGATGTAGAAATAATTGAAGCTGTCAACAGTTTTATCTTGGAATCAGCAATCAACACATATGGTGTCAGCACTCAGGAAGTCAGGAGACATATATTGTATTGGTCAAGTCCACTATCAAGAGAGCTGTCCACAGAGCTGAAGTAGAATGATGTCAGTTTGAAGACTAAGGTGTGCCTAATTCAGGCCTTGATCTTCTCAATCTCTGGCTGGCTATGCCTCAGAGAGCTGGACGGTGAAAAAAGATGACAGAAGAATTGATGCTTTTGGATTATGGTACTAGAGAATAGTACTGAATATACCATGGACTGCCAAGAGAATGGATATGTCTTGGAGAGGATGCAGCCAGCGTACTACTTGGCTGAAGAAGTGGTGAAGCTTTGTCTTTTATACTTTGGACAGGTAGCTTCTTGAGAGAGGGAAATCATGCTTGGAGAAATAGGGGGTCAGCGAAGGAAAGAAAGACCCAATAAGATGGATTGACATGATTTCAGCAATGGGCTTGATGAGGATGGCACAAAATAGGGCAAGGTTCAAGTTGGCTGTTAATAAGGTAGTTGTGAGTTGTACTCAACTTGATGGCACCTAACAACATTCAGTATTGTTTTGGAAGGGCAATACAACAAGCAAAGGAAATAAGAAGCATCCAGATTGGCAGAGAGGTGGTAAAACTGCCACTCTGTGCAGATAATATGATAAAATATAATATGATATACAAATAAACCACCAAAAACTAAACAGAAAATACTGTTGGACTTTTGATCAGTTTAGCAAAGTGTCAAGATCAGTGTACAAGTGTCAGTGGGATTTCTATACAACAGCAGAGAAAACACGGTAAAGGAAACTAAGAAGGCAGTACCATTTATAGTAGCCAACCACAAGACGTAATACTAGGGGAGTAAATCTAACTAGAAACTGCAAGGACCTTTGTAAAGAAAACTATAAAACACTATAACAAGAAACAATAAGACATCGAACTATGTGGAAAAAGTATTCATGGATAGGAACACTGAACATAGTAAAAATGCTACCAAAGCAATTTACATGTTCAGCACAATCCCAATACAGAAACCAAACTAATTTATCAGAGAAAAGACAGTTGGAAAGTTTATTTGGAAAGGAAAAGAGACCCTGAAAAAAGCAAAGTTCTTATGAAGAATAAAAATTAAATGGGCATAGAACTCCCTGATCTCAAAACCTACTACACAGCCACTGTAACCAAAACAGCATGGTATTGTAACAATTTGCACTTGCCATAGTTAAAGAAGTCTAACCTCTTCTGGTATTCTCAGCAAGACAAGCCGTTATATAGACTTAAACAGCCTTTAAAAAACAAAATGAAACAGTGTGGTATTGGTACAGTAACAGACACATAAACCATTGGAATTAAATCGCAAACCCAGAACGCCCAAGATTTGTTAAGCCACCTTGAAGAATAAGGATATATTCCTTATTTTTCTATTTATGGTCTGGTAGGGATGACATAATAAACAGAATTATTAGATACTGACAAAAACAAAGGAATAAGAAAATGGAGAAAGACAAGCATGTTCTATTTTAGCTATAAAGTCAAAGAAGGTATTAAAGAAGAGGTAGCATAAGAAAAAGACATACATAAAAATTAGAATGTTAGATATGTGACTGAGGGAAGAATCTTTTAGACAATTAAAAGTGCAAAAATCCTGAGGTGGTAATATGTTTGATAATTTTGGAGAGCCACAAGCAGACTAATGCGCATTGTGGGGAAACTGATAAGGGGTGTGAAATCCAAGAGATGATTGAGCATCAAAAGCTTATATATGATCGATCTTAAGGATTAATTACAGACTTTGTAGTTAAACACATTGCCGTTGCCGCAAATGACGGCAAAAAAAAAAATGTGTTTCTAAGCACAGTCATCAGTTTAAGTGTACGGCAGTGTGTTAAATATAATGGGAAGCTATTGGGTGATTTTGAACAATGTTCTTTTCCTCCCTTTTTTTTAAAAAGATCACTGGCTTTTCTATAAGGACTAGTGTGTGGAGTAGGAGGTGGTGTCAAATTCTAGTGGGATGTAAAAGTAGATAGAGCAATTGGAGACATTTTGTGGTAGACAAAGTGACCTACAGTAGCTTTAACAAATATGGAAAGACGTGGGTATGAGTAATAATACATCCCCAGAATATTTGAGAACTAGAACCTTCTGTTTTTGCTGACACTTAATAACGAAAGATAAGGTATCAGGAAATAGCTTGAGCAATTGGATGAATGGTATGGGACTAATTACAAAGGAGGGAAACATTGGGAAAGAGGCAGCCAAATAAAATTTGGAGATTAAATTCAGAGGAATAGTTTAGATATTAAATGCTTTTAATTTTTTTTCTTTACTTGATAGTGTGTCAGTATTAAAACTATGGAACTGGTCTCAGTAAAAATGCAAGTTTTAAATATTTAACATAAGCTCTAATTGTTAAATGCTGTTGTGTTGGTTCCACCTCATATAGTGGTCCTATGTACAACAGTGAACTGCAGCCATCTCTCATTGTAAGTCACTTTTCTTTGCTGACCACCTACGTTAGCAAGTAGGCTATCCCTCCAGGAACTAATCTCACCTGATAGTATGGCCAAAATAATGTGAGATGTAATTTTGCCATTCTCCCTTCTAAAGAGCATTCTAGCCATTACTTCCTGCAGGACAGATTTATTTTGACTTCTAGTAGTCCACAGGATATTCAGTGGGAAAAAACATGAAGATAAAAGTACCTTACTCTAAGACATTAGTTCTTTAGTCTTCCTTATTTATTGTCCAGGTTTTGCATGTGTTTGAGGAAATTGAAAATACATGAATAGAACCAAATGTACTTTAGTACCTAAATTAGGTCTTTTTCAGCAGGTTTGCCCAATGCAGTACATTGAATTTTTTTAATATTAATTTTAATGAAAGTTTAGAGAGATTTAGGATTTCCAGTCATTTATTGTTGCTCTTTTCTCCCTGCCCACCCCCAGAACATTGAATTTTTGACAACTACATCTGTGGGCACTGATTATAGACCCATGTACAGTAAATTCTTAACAGTGTCATTCTTTTCTAATTTATTATGCTTCTCAGATTGTTGATGAACTGTCCTGCAATCCTTCTACCTTGCTCTTCTTCATGTCTAGTTTCTCAGATTATTTGCTTAGTATATATACTGAATTTTGTTGTTAAATGCCTTCAAGTTAGAACTAACTTATAGGTGATCCTCCAGGAGATTTTCCCAAGGATATAGATTTCATAAGAGGAGATTGCCCATTGTTTTCTTTCAGAGCAGCTGGTGAGCCCAAACCACCTGGCTTTGCGTTGGCAGCACAACTCCTTATCATGAGGCCACCATGACTCCTTACATATTGAATATGTATGGTGAAAAGATACATCCCTTGTTTGGGAAATGATGCTCATCTTTCCTGATTTTAATTAAACCATGTAGTCAGTATCTCCATGGTCTTTTCAAACAGCTACTATTTTATCTATGTACAGATTCCCTGTGTGCACAATTAAGTATTCTGGAATCCCTTTTCTTATTGTTATCCATCATTTGTTAATGATTCACACAGTTGAATGCTCTTGCATAATTAATAAAACACAGGTAAACATCTTTCTGCTATTTGCTTTTAGCCAAGATCTATCAGACATTAGCAGTGATTTCCCCTATTCTCGAGTCTCTTCTGAATCTGACTAGAATTTATGGCAGTTCTGACAATGTACTGTGGCAGAAGCTTTTTCTTTTTGCTTTTTGAGATTTTGGCTTTGAAATTTGGGTTTTTTTCACCACATTAGCATCAGCAAAACTTTACTTTTAGGGAAGCTCTGGTGGCCTTAGTGGCAAGGACCTGCAACTACAATCCCAGAGGCACACGGTTCGAATCCACCAGATGCTCTGCCGGGGAAGGAGGGACAGTTTCCTCCTGTACCAGTCAGATCTGATTTGACGGTACACTCACACAAAAATAATAAAAAATTTAAAAAAAACCAAAAAACCAAAAAAAAACTTTACTTTTGTGTGATATTAAGGATACTGTTTGAGAATTTCTGCACTCTTGAATCACATTTCTTTGGAAGCAGTACAGATTTGGGTTTCTTCCAGTTGATTAGCTAAGTAGCTGTCTCCCACATTTTTTAGCATGCATAAGTAAATTGCTTTTACCTTTACAACCATTTGTTGAAACATTGCAGTTGCTATGCTGTCAGTTCCTGAAACCTTTTATTTTTCATCAGTGCAGCTTGGACTTTTTCCTTCAGTGACACTGACTTTAGTCATATATTACCTCTTAAAAATGTTGAACATTTACATTGAGGAACGTTACATTTTAACAGCTCCATTATAATTTGTTGATATGTATATTAAATATTTAATTAACTTTTAACATTTTATTGTGCTTTAGGTGAAAGTGTACAGAAGGGACTTCTTTGACTCTTGAGTTTCAAATTAGGAGATTGTCAAAGGAAAGTAATCTCAGGGGTTCTTCCACAATTACTTTTTTCTTCATTTTTATGTTAATTTTTTTCTGCATTTTTTTACCCATGTGGACTAAGACCTTTTGCTGTAGTCCTCCTATTCAGCAAGGTGGTATAGCCAGGCACCTTCTAGTTCTCCTTGTTTCAGGTTAGAGGAAACTCTGATTTATATAGGCCATTAATCCTTTAACAGTTAACTTTCTTAAATCTTCTGTTTCCTTTATTCTCCTTTCCTCCAAGTGGAAATAGACAAATAGTTACTTCTTACATGCTGTTTGCAAACTTTTTAAAAGATATGCCATGTGCTACTGAGCATACCAAGTTTATCTTTATAACCTTCGTTCTACCACTTGACATAGGTATTCCTGAGACATTTATAATAACCTGCTATCCAACAGTGAGGGGCTCTGATGGTTAGGCTGCTCCATGGGAGATACATGGTACGGTCAACTACCATAAATAGTTCAGCCTTGAAAACCCCATGGGACATTTAAGTGAACACTTGAGAGTGATAACATCAGCAGTGATTTTTTTTTTCTCTCTCTCTCATTTTCATTGCCATTTAATTGGAACTGATTTATAACTGACCTTTCAGCGGGTTTTCAGAGGCTGTACACATCCTCTGATGTACAAATCACATGAGGTGGGTAAAGAGGAGATTGCCAATTTTCTCATGTGGAGCAGCTGGTGGATTTCAGTTGCTTACCTTTGGGTTGGCAATGTAACTTCTTACCACTAGCATGCACTTATTAAGAATTGTTCTGTTGTGGTGGTGGTTGTTGTGTGTGTTGAGCCAGAACTGACCCATTAGCTGACCCTCCAGCAAGTTTTCAGAGGCAGAATATCACATGGTGGCGATTGCCTATCCTTCTCCGGCCGCAGAGCAGCTGATGGATTTGAACTACCTGCCCTTGTGATTGCAGTATAGCTTTTTAACACTAGGCCAGTAGAACTCCCTACTAATGATTGTTATTGAGGACCGTCGAGTTGGAACTGACCCATAGCTGACCCTCCAGTAGGTTTTCAAAGACATTTTAATCACATGAGAGGAGATTATCCATGTTTCTCCCCCGGAGCAGCTGGCAGATGTGAACCACATTCCTTCGGATTGCAAGAGCTCTTAACACTAAGCTTTCTTAACACTAGCCACCAGTGCTCCCTTATTATTTGTTTTTGTTGTTGTTATGATGTGATGTTGAGTCGCCTGCCCTGTCCTGAGCCAATCTCACTGACTCCAACACATCTACCACCATTGTCCTGGTTACTGTACTAATGATTAGATATACCAAAAATATTATAAACCAGATACTATAACTGAGTGTAATTCATTATAACTCTGATGGACCGTAAGTAAATGACTGTGAGTCCAGCTTTATTTTCTTCATGTGTATAACTAAGTGTTCTAGTATCATTGAAAAACTTACTTTCCATTGAATTATCAGTGATACCTTTGTGAAAAATCAATTGAGCATAAATTTGAGGGTTCATTTTGAACTGACTCTCAGTTTGATCCTTTTCTTGAGATGGCACCTAAACATTATTACACGTATTTTTTAATCTGTTGTCTTAACCAGGCTTCAGCTTAGATTTTATTTTTCATTCTTTGTACCTATTACAGCACGCACATGCGCGCACGCACACAAATACAAATGTGTGTGTGTATGTGTATCTATATATGTGTTGGTTTTGACCTGCAAGATCTTGAGTAGGGATGAATATAGGCAAAAATGGTGAAACTCCATCACGCATACATTGGACATGTTGTTAGGAGGCATTAGTCTTTGGAAAGCACACCATGCTTGGAAAGGTGGAGATTCAATGAAAGACCCTTAGAGATAGATTGTCGCAGTGACTTTAAGATGGGCTTGAGTATATCAGAGATGATGAGGATGGCACAGAACAGAGCACGGTCATAATCGACTCAACAGCATCTAGCAACAACATACTGCCAATTTAGTTCATAGTTTATACCCACTAACCCATTGCTAATTAATTGATTCTAACTCATACTGACTCTGTTGGGTCTGTGGTGCTTTAACTCTTTATAGGAGACTGACTACCCTTTTTTTCTCCTGAGGAGTGACGTGGATTTGAAGTGCTGACCTTTTAATTAACGCTATAACATGTGACACACTATGTCATCCAAGCTTCCTTTTACTTATCTTTGGGGAGGAGAGAGGAGGCTATGTGTGTGTTGTATGTAAGGGGGTTTTTTTTAGTATTTTTATCCATATACATTGTGTTTCATGATATAGTGTTTTACACAGTCTTTCATTTACATTTTATTCATGTATATTGTGGAGATTATTTTTCCCCCTTCAAATCATCCTACTAATAACTGTTGTTGTTGTTGTATTTTTATTGTTGTTGTTGCTATAATGTGCTATTGAGTCACCTGGGACTCTTAGCGACCATATGTACAATGGGTCTGAATTCTGCTTTAATCCTGAGCCAGTCTCACTATCTCTGACATACCTACCTCAGTTATCCCAGTTACTGTGTCAGTCCGTCTCATCCAGAGGTCTTCCTTTCCTGCACTGACCCTCTACCCTTCCAAGCATGTCTTCTCCAGAGACCAGTCCTCTTGGCCTCATGCCCAAAGTTTGTGAGACGGAATTTCAAAATCCTTGCCTCCAAGGAACAGCCTGGTTTGCCCTGTCTAGGATAAACCTGTTTGCCCTCTTAGCAGTCCATGGTATGTTCCACAACTCAAAGGCATAAATTCTTCTGTCATCTTTGTCCAGCTCTCATGCATATAAAGAATTTGTGAAGTTCATGACCTGAATTAGGTGTACCTTAGTCTCTAGACTGAAGTCTTTGCTCTTTAGCACTCTTGAAAGTTCTTTTCCCCCAGCAGCCTTCCCCAGAGCACTTCATCTTTTGATTTCTTAGTTGCTGGTACCAAGAGTATTGATTGTGGAGTCAAGCAAATGAAAATTGTTAACAACCTCAGTCTCTTCTCCATTTATCATCATCCTGCCAGTTAGCCCAGTGAGAATTTATGTCTTGATATTGAGCTTCAGCCCATACTGAAAACTGCAGTCCTTGACTTTCTGCAGTGAATGCTTCAGGTCCTTCTCAGTTTTGGCAAGCAAGGTTGTGTCATCGGCATAACATAGATTGTTGATGAATCTTCCTCTAAGTCAGGTATCAACAGTCATAAAAATGTGTAAACCAGCTCCTTCATGCCTCATGCCCTAATAACCCACTTTTAGATAGTCAATTTTTTATTTGCTCATCCCTATTAAACCAGTGCTCAAAGGAGGGAAAAAGCATGTAGCTTTTGCTGAAGAATCCTGTGTTCAACTTGGAAACTTTGAGCATCTGCATCCACAAGTAAAATCCAGTCCATCAGGTTACAGCGGTTGCTCTAGCTCACAGCATGGATCATCTTCTCTAAATATGGTTGGTTTCTGATGACCTCATCCCCAGCCATCCATGGTTAGATTCAAATGGGCATCAGCTGCAAGTTAAGGAGCCCACACTTCTCCCTGCGTTTCAGATCTGTTAGTCTCCTTACTCAGCCCTAGCCCCCACATAAGGCCAAGTCAGCAAGTCAGTGGTCCTAATAACTAATGACTCCCTTCTCCTCTATCCAGCAATCCTTCCCTGCTCATCCACACATCTGTACATGCTAGGTGGGCAGGAGAGATCTTTTTTTAACAGAAAAAAACCCCATTTTTGTTCACCATTCATAATATTGAATTTCTATATATTTGATTAATTCATAGAGTGTATCACCTTTTGTGCCTTACTTAGCATAATGTTTACAGTGTTCATCCGTAATGTAGCATATATCAGAACTTCTTTTCCGTTTGTGGCTGCATAATAATTCATTTTGTTTATCCATCTGTTGGTAGACATTTCTGTTGTTCTTGCCTTTTGACTACTGTGAAAAATGTTTCGGTAAACCCTGTCCTACATACAGGTTTCTATTTAAGGTTTTGCCTTGCCATCATTTGAGTATGCCTATAATAAATCTAGTATTGGGAGTGCATGGAATAATTCTATATTCAATTCCACTTCACCTCTCCCTTTTTTAAATCTTCAGGAAAATGCTGCCTTTTGGCTCCCTATTCCTATTTTTCATCTTGTATGTAGTCTTGTCTGTTGTTAGTCTGAAAGCTGAACTTTGAGATTTTTTGTTCCAGGTTTGAAGGTGATGAAGGGCTATAGGGTTCTACCAGTCTCTATTAGACAAAAAAACCTGGCCGTTTATAGGGTTTTTTTTGTTTCATTCCACATCATCTCTTACTCTACCTAGTATCTTCTACTGTGATCTCTTTTAGTATAGTCAGTCTAACTGGTCTCCAGGTAATGAAAGTTAAGTTTCATGAGACCCTTTAATCCTTTGGACTGACTAATTGTTTCAGTACATCTTTGTTTGCCCCATTATTCTTTGTTCTGTGCAGGAGAGACCAATTACTGCTCACTAGCTTTTTTAACACCTAGTCAGTACTCATCACAGTAGTTTGTAGGATATTGTCTTTGTGAACTGTATTGTGCCATTTGACCTTGATGTCTCCTAGTACTGTGATCCTAAGGCTTCTATTTTTGAGAAACCACCAGACTGCTTTCTGGAATGACTTTTCCATTTTATTCACAACCTTGTCAACACTTACTGTTTACCATTTTTTTTTTAAATGATTGCAGTTCTAATAGGGGTGAGGTGCTATCTCATAAACAGAGTGGAGTAATTGTCAGACAGGTATCACTAATGTCACACACAAGCAAAATCATGCTGAAGACTATCCAAAAGAGACTGAACAGTACATTGACAGAGAACTATCAGAAATAAAAGCTAGGATTGGAAGAGGCCATGACACTAGAGACAATATATATTAAAGCTAATGTCAGATGGATCTTGGCTGAAAGCAGAGAGTACCAAAGGAATGTCTGTGTTTAATTGACTGTACAAATGCGATTTGACTGTGTGGGTCACAACGAATTGTGGCTAACCTTGAGAAGAATAAAAATCTCATAACACTTGATTGTCCTTATGCAAAACCACAAAGCAATCCTCAGAACAGAGCAAGGAAGCACTGCATTGTTCAAAATCAGGAAGAGAGTGCTTCAGGGATGCATCTTTTCTCTGTATCTTTTCAATCTTTATATGGAACATACTATCCAGGAGACTGGACTTTATGAGGAATGTGAATAGCAGCAGGACTGAAGGAAGATTCAACAAAAGATTGTATTATGCAGATAATACAGTCTTGCTTACCGAAACTGAGCAGAAACTGAAGCATTTGCTGCAGAAGATCAAGGACTGCAGCAGTCTTGAATATGGATTGAAGCTCAACTTCAAGAAAACAGTGATTCTCATTACTGGGCCAATTGGCAGTACCATGATAGATGGAAAAGAGATTGAGATTGTTAATGATTTCAGCCTGCTTGGTTCCATAATCAACACTCTTGGCACCACTAGTTAGGAAACTTAATGAATTGCATTGGGAAAATTGGCTGTTGGGAAGCTCTTCAGAGTGCTGAAGAGCAATGATGTCAGCAGTCTAGAGGCTAAGAGGCACACCATGGTCTTCACAGTTACTTGAAATATATGTATCAGTCACTGGATCAGTGACTAAGGATAACAGAAGAAGAGTCGATGCCTTTGAATTGTGGTACTACTGGAGAAGAGTATTGAACAATTGAACATAACACGGACTTTAAAAAGAACAGACAGGGGGAGCTCTGGTGGCCTAGTGGCAAGAAGGTACAACTACAATCCCAGAGGTGCGTGGTTCGAATCCACCAGATGCTCTGCCGGGGAAGGAGGGGCAATCTCCTCCTGTACCAGTCAGATCTGATTTGACGGTACACGCACACAAAAAATAAAAAAAATTAAAAAAAAAAAACAAAACAGACAGATCTGTCCTGGAGAAGGTGAAACCAGATTACTCTTTGAAGGCAAGGATTTTAAAGCTCCATCTCACATACTTTGAGCATGTTGCTAGGATGGACCAGTCCTTGGAGAAATATATCATGCATGGAAGGGTAGAGGGACAGTGCAGGGAAGGAGACCCTGGTTAAGATAGATTGACACACAGTAGCTGGAGTAATGGGACTAAGTGTGTTGGAGACAGATTAGCTCAGGACAGGGCAGATTTCAGAGCTATTGTGCATAAAGTCACTATGAATCACAGATAGCTCAGTGGCATATAACAATAACATTAATGGCTAGTGAAGGAGTTCTGGTGATTGCTGCCAATTTTACTCTTGGAAAAAAGTTGAGCAATTCTAATCCACTGGCTGCTCCTTGAGAGAAAGTTAGGCAGCGGGTTTGGTTTTTTGTGTTTTGTTTTTTGATTTGTTTGGGGTTTCTACCCCCCACCTCCAATGGCTAGTGATCTGGAGTATCTTTTCATGTACTTGTGGTTGTTTGAGTATTTGAATATCTGCTTTAGGTCTTTTCTGTTTTGATTTGTTGTTTGTCTTGTTGTTTTTACTGCTAGTTTTGTGTGTGTATTCACACACATATTTTTTATTTTTAACCTTTAGTACATACATAGTTCCTGAATGTTTATCCAGTCTGACATTTGTCTTTCATATGGTTGATAAAGTTGTTTGACGTATAAAAATATTTATATGAAGTCTCTCAAGTTGTCTATTTGTCTTTTGTAGCTAAAGCTTTTGTTACTGTATATTACAACCTATTGTGAAACACTGGGTCCCTTCCCTTTTCTTTTTCGTCTAAGCATTTAATGGTTTTAGTTGTCACACTTAGGCTCTGCATCTATTTTTAATTGATTTGTGTGTATGGTATTGAAAGACAAGGTTGTATGAAATGATTTCTGGACTTTCAATTCTATTCCATTGCTTTGTGTATCTATTATACCAGTACTAGACTGTAAAAATGGTAGCACAGCATCAGATTTCCTCTTCTAACTTTATAAGAGGGAGTAGAAAAAACCAAGAACATCACTATCAGCCCAAGTATAATGATTTTTATGATTTTCAGACATACCTCTTCCTCTCTCTAACCTAACCTTTTACCAGTTCTTATACCAGCTGTCTTTCCCGCAACAATTTGCTTCTCTCCTGCGTTCAATAATTTATTGTACAGATCATGCCTACAGTTAGGAGGTTTATTAGAGTTGTTAACTCAGGATAAGAATCAAAAAGTTACAACTCAGGATCAGGATTAGGAAGCATGTAGTCTCCTTCATCAGTTCAAGACACCTTTTCAGTCACTTTCAGCCAGTGGGATTCCTCTTAGCTCCCTCTCAGGACAAATCTCATCTCTGTCCTTTTCCTAGCCTCCTTTCTGTTTTTACAACTACAGAGCTCTTTTTGCTGATAAGTAAGTACCCAGAGCCAGCCACACAGTTCTGCTAGCAGACCCACTGTGTGAAAGTAAGGTGCTCCTCCCTCTAACTCAGTGAGGGTTCTCTGGTGGCTTAGTGGCAAGAAGCTGCACTGCAATCACGAAGGCAGGCGGTTCGAATCTACCAGATGCTCCACTGGAGAAGGCAGGGCAGTCACCTCCTGTGCCAGTCAGATCTAATTCATCAGTACCCAACAAGGAGGAGAAAACAAAAACAACAAAAAAAAATTTAAAAATTTAAAAAAAAAAAATCAAACAAATGAAACAACAAAGCTCTGGCTCAGTGAATCAACATGCTTACTATTCCTTGCTTGGTAGGCCAGAAACCTACTATATCATCTCATGCAGTCTTCTGCTGTTTATTTGCAATGGAATTCTGTCATGTTTGCCATTTTTGGTGTCATAGCTCTTTCTGTCCCTTGGGTTTAAGAAGTTCTCAGTACAAGAACCCTAGATCCAAAAAATGTGGTGTTTGAGTAGTGAAGTTCCTACTTTTATCTTAGGCTTTTGGCTCCCTTTAAGCCTAGCAGGATAGCAAAACTGGCAGTTGTTTTGTTACAGTTTTATATACTTTATTTGCATGACCTCACCCCTCACTGGGATTCTGTGCATCTTATATGCGTTATCAGCAAGGCTGTCCTATCCTCTTGGGGGAATCACCACTCCCTATTTGCATAGTTGTGCTCATTCTTTATATGTAAGTAACAGAGACAGTGGCTAGGAGGACCCTGTTAAGTGATTCACTACACCTCATAGGCTAACTTAATTACTATAATAGTTTAGTTAAGGATAATCGTTCTTAAACAATGTATTTCAAGTTAAATTACATCTTGTTCTCTAAAGCCAGGCCACTATTAATTAGCAAAAGTAATAATGAATTAAAGTGGAATAATTTAATGTTACAATATACTCAGCAGTTTTAATGATAGAGCTAAAATGGGGACAGAAACAACACACTATTACTATAGTAGTTTCTTAGTCACTCAACATTTAAGAACAGTATTTTGACAGTTGGCTACATAGGCAGGGTCATGCTATTTTACAGTCTATAAATCTAGTTTTATAAAATAACAGTTGATAACATAGCACATATGTGTGAGTAATTTAATCTGTTAATGTGTAACTTTTGTATTATAGAGATATAACAACCCACTATTTTCACAAAATTCAATTTTAATCATGGCACCCAAGCTTTTGAATCAGACGCTTTACCATAGTGTTTGTAATTAAGGAATACAATTTACAGCTTACTCCAATACAAGCACAGTGGGAGAGAAATGCTATTCTTTATAAATGAGTTATAGCTAATAAATTGCTGTATTTTAAAAGAAGGCTTAAAATGACTTTTATTATTTGTCTCCTTGGCTATAATTTTTTTTTTCTCGTGAGAGCTCATTTTATGTATAACTTAATATAGTTGTCTGCATGAGCAAACACTTAATCATCATGATAACTGAAGTTCCCTAGGTATATTATCTTAAAATTTTATTTCTTTGTATTGGCAGTAGCAATTCTTACTTTTGATCTTGTTTTTATAGTTATAGATGTGAGTATGCCATGCTCACAGGATATACTTCGAATGCTCCTTTCTCTTCAACCAGTTCTTCAGGATGCTATTCAGAAAAAAAGAACAGTAAGGCCTTGGGGGGTTCAAGGTCCTCTCACTTGGCAACAGTTTCATAAAATGGCTGGCCGAGGCTCTTACGGTAAGAGAGTTAATAATAGTAATGATTTTGTATCAGTCCTTATGTTTCTGTGCCCAATAAGAATTTCTTCATAGATTTTCCCTAAACATTTTTGTGACTTATACTTGACTGAATGCCAGTATCTATCTTTACATATTGGTCTCCCGGTAAGATTGTATATTAAGAAAAGGTTCTGCTGCATAATTTTTTTTTAAAGGCTAAAAAAGTATTTCGTTGTAAAGTTTGAGAATAGTGAGGGATAATACTAATGATACAAAGTCCTGGAAATAGAGAAAGGATTTAAAGTAAAGATAAAACTTTGTGAAAAGAATAGCAAATGAATTGTGTGGCACACAGTGGATTTATGGTCAACTTGGTCAACTGCGATGAAGTCCCTGGTTTGCACAAAAGGTTACTGTACTCAAGAGCTAATTGGAAGATTGGAAGTTCGAGTCTATCCAGAGCACATTGGAAAAAAGGCCTCTCTGGTCTGCTCCTGAAAAATCAACCACTAAATCAGTTAAGTGTGTAGTTCTACTATGACAAATACTGGGTCACAAGGAATCAAAATTTATATACTGGCAGCTGGTATTAGGAGTGATTGAAAGAACAATCAGAGTACTTAATATTTATTTCAAATTACCCCTAAAAGATTGAGTTTAATTAAACTTTTAAAAATATGTTTGGAGGAGTTCTTAACAGTTAAGTGAGACTTCTTTATATGGTACAGAATGTATTAAGCACAGCAGCAGTACATTTAAAAATTAAATTAACAATTAAATGAGACTTTTTTTTGGATGATGATTATTCACAGAGGTAATATACTTAAAAAAATAAGATTGCTTTCTTTCCTTTATGGATATACTTCAAATTTCTTGTTGGTTTTTTTTCCTTCTTCTCTTTCACACCCACACGTACACTCACACCTGTCCCTTAATTAACATTTAGTGAAAAATACAGGTTACAATAATAGTTAGATTGTTTTACATTTTCACTTGAAACTTTTATAGTGTTTTTGAAACCAAAATAGTAGTGGACTGCACATTCATCTATTAATGAAAAAAAAATATTAGATACACTGTCCTGCATTTCACTGAATTTAGCTATCATTTTAATCAATGCATAAAGAGCATTTTTTTATTTCTTTAAAATTTATTTCTTATATAATTGTGTTTCACACTGTCCTTCCTTCACATTGTGTGAATACAATCATTCCCATCAGTTATGTTTTATAAAAATAATCACCACTGAACTATTTCCACCATTAGCCTAAAAGTTATAAAACATTTTTAAATAAAATGGTTGCTGTATGCCCTCCTTTTCATATATGATAGTTTATCTTAACAGTCTCCTGTTTTTAGATACTATTTCTCAGTAATACAAATATCCTTAGGTTAAAGCATAAGTATTTGTGGAATTTTTAATATTGCCTGATGACTCTCTACATATCAGTTTAAATTTTGACCACTACAGTTTCTCAAACCCCTGTCACTGAGTGCTAAGTACATGAATGAATATGGTTTTCTTTATTGTTTGGTGGGAGAATGCATAGGCTATGATGCCAGATTTCCTAGGCTCAAAGTCTAGTTCTGCCACTATAATACTGTGCAAGTTACTCAACTTACCTGTTTCCATTTCCTCATCTCTTAAATAAAGTTCATAATTAGATCTACTTTATATGGGTTTTCTAAAGAATAATGAGTTAAGAACTTTGACTATATAGGACATAGCACAAAATAAATACAATTGTTTGCTGTTACTACTACTTTTATTTTGACTTATGAGTTGGAGCATCTTTTTATGTATAAGATACACATTATTTCTTGTAAAGTCAGTATATGTCCTTTATCTAATTTTAAAATTAGGTTATTGATAATTTTTTAGGGATTTATAGGTCCCATTTATGTGTTTTAAAAAAACCCCTTTTGTTAGTGCATTGTAAATTTTTTCTAATTTCTTTATATTATGAGCTTTATAATATTTAAATTTATATAGTCAACTTATTTATTTATTTTTGTTATGATGAAAAATAATTATTAACGCTTGAGACTTAAGTAAAAAGACTATACATCCTGCTATTAATTATTTTCTTACATCTTTTTTATATAGGAACTGATGAATCCCCAGAACCACTGCCAATCCCCACATTTCTGTTGGGTTATGATTATGAGTTTCTGGTGCTTTCTCCATTTGCTCTTCCTTATTGGGAGAGACTTATGCTGGAACCCTATGGATCTCAAAGAGATATAGCCTATGTTGTACTGTGTCCTGAAAATGAAGCCTTGTTAAATGGAGCCAAAAGCTTTTTCAGAGATCTTACTGCAATATATGAGGTAGGCTTTCTTAAAAATGAGTGATAATTTTAAAACTGCCATATGATTTGTATTTATGCTTGGTCTTTTTGGTCACTTGCTATGCATCTGAGAGCTGGACAATTAATAAGAATAACAGAATTGATGACTTTGAGCTGTTGTGTTGGAGAAGAGTACTGAATATCCATCCCATGAACTGCCCAAAGAATCCATCCTGTGCATTGTCAAAAGAGCAATATGTCCTAGAGAAAATGCAGCTAGAGTGCCGCTTGGAGGCAAAGATAATAAAACTTCATCTCTCATACTTTGGGCATGTTTCTAGGAGAGGGTATTAATTGGAGAGGATCCTCATGCTTGGAAAGATGGAAGGTCAGCAAGAGAGGAAAACTCTCAACCAATGATTGCTGCAATAGGTTCAAGTGTGTCAGAAAGTGTGAGGATAGCACAGGATAGAACAGAGTTTCAAAACAAGGGAAAGCATTGTTACATACCTAGGGGAAAAAATATCATTTATAAAAATTTAGTCCTGGTTCTTTATGACATTAGACCTCAGTTGCCTCATAAGAGATTCTTAGCTAATCTTTTGAATTGGGATTCTTCAGTTGGATACATCCTTGCGTTCTCAGTTCGAAGTTAGAAGTGCTGTGAAAGATAAAATTCATCTTACCCATCTTTTCGCATAAATGCTAGAGGATCCAATCTTTAATTTATTTTATAGTCTGAATTTTCAATCTGCATTAGTTTAGCTTCTTAGTAATTTTCCACTTAATTACAAAGTATGTGTAATATGTGTTATCTGAATTAACAATTCCCTAAGAATGGCTTAGAGAAAATGTAACCAGGATGCTCCTTATTGATGCTCCTGAAGGATGGTGAAACGTCATCTCCCTTGATTTGAACATGTTAAGAGGTGCAGGTTCTTGGAAAAAGACAACATTCTTTTGTTGTTGTTGTTGGTTTTAATTTTTTCAGTCTTTTTTAAAATTAATTTAATGAAAATTTAGAGACTTTGTGTGTGTGTGTGTGTGTGTGTGTGCGCGCGCGCGCGCGCGTACCGTCAAATCAGATCTGACTGGTACAGGAGGATATTGTGCGTCCTTCTCTGGCAGAGCATCTGGTGGATTCGAACCGTGTTCCTCTGGGATTGCAGTGCAGCTTCTTGCCACTAGGCCACCAGAGCTCCTCTACAGAGACTTTGAATTTCCATTCATTCATTGTTATACTTTTCTCCCTGCCCACTATGCAGTATTTGTCCCTTTGTGACTGCGATATTTCACTCAGCATAATGTCCTCCAGGGTCACCCATTTTGAATAATCTTGCATGAGTTTCTTGTTTTTCAATGCAGCATAGTATTCCATTGTGTGAATATACCACAGCTTCTCTATCCATTCGTTTGTTGATGGGCACTTGGGTTGTTTCCAGCTCCTTGCTATCATGAACAAAGCCGCAGTAAACATGGGTATGTGTATATCTGCTTGGGTGGGAGTTATGGCCTCTTTGGGGTATATTCCCAGTAGTGGAATTACTGGGTCAAATGGTATCTCTATTTGCAACTTTTTGAGAAAACACCACACTGCCTTCCGTAGTGGTTGCACCATTTTACACTTCCACCAGCAGTGAATAAGGGTTCCAGTTTCTCCACAACCTCGCCAGCATTTTTTGCTTTCTGTTCTGTTAAATGTTGCTATTCTGTCTGGGATGAGATGATATAGTTGTTTTGATTTGCACCTCTCTTAGAGCTAGGGATTTGGAACATTTCTTCATGTGCTTATTGGCCATCTGAATGTTTTCTATGGTGAAGTGTCCATATTCTGTGCCCATTTTTCAATTGGATTGTTTACCTTTATCTTGTGGTGTTCAAGTATTTTATAAATTCTAGATGTAAGTTCCTTATCTGACATATCATTACCAAGTACTTTTTCCCAGTCTGTGGCTTCCCTTTTACCCTGTTGGAGAAGTTTTTGGATGTTCGTAGGGAAGACAACAGTCTCGTGGAGGGTAAGCATAAGCGAGTAATACTCTCATCAAAATAGATTGACACATCCTCCTGTGCCAGTCAGATCCAATTTGACAGTGCAAAACAAACAAACAAAAAAAACCAAAAAACTGACCACCAAACCCAAAATAGATTGGGCTCGAGTGTATTATATCTTGAAGATGGCACAGGTTAGGGCATCAACACTTAACAACAAGATGTTGCATAAAAGAATAGTCCTGCAAAATGCTTCCAGAAAGAATTCTGTAGTTAATATACAATCTGTCTTTAAGTTTATTTATTATTTTAGAAATCACTGGTGTTTTTTTTTTTTTTTTATTTTTTTTTTTTTATTTTTATGTGAGTGTACCGTCAAATCAGATCTGACTGGTACAGGAGGAGATTGTCCCTCCTTCCCCGGCAGAGCATCTGGTGGATTCGAACCGTTGGCCTCTGGGATTGTAGTTGCAGCTCCTTGCCACTAGAAATCACTATTTATATAAGATTATTAAACATTTTGTGAGGAAACCTCCTGTGTAGATTTGCTTAATCTCTTGTTGCAATTTTTTTCTTTTTTTTTTTTTTTTACATTGAGCTTCTTGGAGCAAATATCAGTGGTTCACAGAACATACGTTTGGGAACATTGACAGATACAACTGACCATCCTTAACTGTTTCCCAGTTTTTTTCCTAGTGGATATATATTGGTTTAGATGTACAGCTAACATTAGTCTGTAAAGCAGTTGTTCAAACAAAACAAGAGGATACTACATGGCTTAAAATCAGGAAAGATCTGTGTCAGGGTTATATATCTTCTAAGCATTTAATCCAAGAGACTAGATTTCATGAAAAAGAAATTTAGTGTCAAAATTAGAGTAAGACTTCTCAATAGCCTCCTACGTACCAGTAACATAAACTGGCAAAGCCTATAGCCTTCAGTATGGATTATATCTCAGTTTAAAGAAAACAAAAATATTTACAATTTGACAAATACAGATCATAATAAATGGATAAAGATAGAAGTTGTTTAGGAATTATCATTTCATCTATAATCAACACCCAGTGGAAAGTAGCAGTCATTCCTGAAATCAAACAAAGTTACATTGGGCAAAGCTTCTGTCAAAGACCTCTTTAAAATACTAGAGTAAGAATGTTCTTTTAAAGTGTACGGTGCACCTGTCCAAAGTCATGGTAATTTCATATATACATACTCACATGAAAGTTGGACAGTGAATACAAAAAACTGAAGAATTGATGCCTTTGAATTGTGCTTTTGGCAAAGAGTATAGAATATACCTTAGATTGCCAAAAGAACAAACAGATCAGTCTGGAGTGTAGCCATTTTGCTCTTTCACAAGGATGACAAGGATGGAGAGACTTGGTTTCACAGATTTGGGGCATGTTATCAGGAGGGAGCAGTGTCAGAGAAAGACATCTAAAGTAGAGAGTCTTCAAACAAAAATGGATGACTATCAGTGAGATGAATTGACTTAGTGATTTCTACAGTGGACTTAAAGCACAGCAGAGTTTGTGAAAATTACTCAAGATTTGGCTAGAGTTTCTTCTCTTATATATAAAGTCATTATGAATTGAAGTGGACTTGACACTTTAATATGCTGTTCATTTTAAAATGATTATCGTTTTATGCCCACTTATTTCTGTGTCTCCACTTGATTGTCATTTTGCCATACTGTGGTGGCTTTTGTATTGTTGTTAGGTGGAAACTATGCCATTGATATTTCAAATGCTAGAAGGGTTACACATAGTAGACAGGTTTCCACTGAACTTCCAAACTGAGACTGAAGCAGGAGGATGGCCATCTGCTTTCAAAAGAATGTGCCCTCAAAAACTGTGTGTATAGCAGCAGCAAGACATTGTCTGAGATAGTTCCAGAAGATAAGCCCCTCCCTCAGGTTGGAAGGCACTGGGGGGGGGGGGAATTGCCTTCTCATCTTAGCCCAGTAAGAATAGCAAAATGTAGCAGAACAGCAGACAACAGATGCTGACAAGGTTGTGGAGAAACTGGAACACTTATTCATTGTTGGTCGGAGTATAAAATGGTGCAACCGCTATGGAAGACTGTATGACGCTTTCTCAAAAAAGGGGGGGAGGGGTTTGTGCGGGGAGAAGGGTGCAACAATGAATGAATGGAATCCCAAAATCTCTGTAGGTGTTCATTGAAATGAAAAATAAACAACCTAAATTTAAAAAAAAAAAGTTGCAAATAGAGATACCATTGGACCCAGCAGTTCTACTACTGGGAATTTACCCTAAAGAAACCATAAATGCCACCCAAGCAAATATATACACACTCATGTTTATTGCGGCTTTGTTCGCAATAGCAAAGAGCTGGAAAGAACCCAAGTGCCCATCGACAAACAAATGGATAGAGAAGCTGTGGTATATTCACACAATGGAATACTATGCAGTATTGAAATACAAAGAACTCATTAAGTATTATGCAAAATGGCTGACCCTGGAGGACATTATGCTGAGTGAAATAATCTCAGTCACAAAAGGACAAATATTGCATAAAATGGGGCTGGCATCAGGGTTGAGGGAAGTCAGAAAAAGAGGGGAGGAATGATGTATATTGCATTGAAACAGATGAGGGAGAGAACTGTTTAAAAGGAATATATGAATGGGTACTCTTGTCATTACAGAAGTCCAGAGTGAAGGCTGAATAGTGGAGTGGATTTGAGGGAGAAGGATTGCTTAACAGTGAAAGAGTTTTTCTCTCCTTTCAAGGAGAAGAATGAATTGGGGGGATGGGTAGGGAGAAAAGTGCAACAATGAATGACTGGAAACCCTAAGTCTCTGTAAACTTTGATTAAAATGAATTTAAATTTTTTAAAAATTAAAAACCATCTGAAAATGGAGTAAACAATAATGACTAAAGACCAGACAAGTTGTGGGAGGACATCATACATGATGAAAGCAAGAGGTCATTGAAAAGAAAAAAAGACCAATATTTCTGCTCTACAAGTTTACTTAGACAAAATTATCCTTATTAGAATATTATTAAAATAATTTTGAGTGTTTGGGTTTATTTTTAGAAGAAAATGCACAAATCATACTGGTTTTTTATTTGATCAAATAGACATTTTGTTTTATAGTAGCATTATTTGAGTATTTTATTTTCATTAGAAATATTTTAATTTTTAAGGGGAGTTCTGGTGGCCTAGTGGCAAGGAGCTGCAACTACAATCCCAGAGGCACGCGGTTCGAATCCACCAGATTCTTTGCCGGGAAAAGGAGGGACAATCTCCTCCTGTACCAGTCAGATCTGATTTGACGGTACACGCACACAAAAAATAAAAAAAATTAAAAAAAAAAAACAAAACAGACAGATCTGTCCTGGAGAAGGTGAAACCAGATTACTCTTTGAAGGCAAGGATTTTAAAGCTCCATCTCACATACTTTGAGCATGTTGCTAGGATGGACCAGTCCTTGGAGAAATATATCATGCATGGAAGGGTAGAGGGACAGTGCAGGGAAGGAGACCCTGGTTAAGATAGATTGACACACAGTAGCTGGAGTAATGGGACTAAGTGTGTTGGAGACAGATTAGCTCAGGACAGGGCAGATTTCAGAGCTATTGTGCATAAAGTCACTATGAATCACAGATAGCTCAGTGGCATATAACAATAACATTAATGGCTAGTGAAGGAGTTCTGGTGATTGCTGCCAATTTTACTCTTGGAAAAAAGTTGAGCAATTCTAATCCACTGGCTGCTCCTTGAGAGAAAGTTAGGCAGCGGGTTTGGTTTTTTGTGTTTTGTTTTTTGATTTGTTTGGGGTTTCTACCCCCCACCTCCAATGGCTAGTGATCTGGAGTATCTTTTCATGTACTTGTGGTTGTTTGAGTATTTGAATATCTGCTTTAGGTCTTTTCTGTTTTGATTTGTTGTTTGTCTTGTTGTTTTTACTGCTAGTTTTGTGTGTGTATTCACACACATATTTTTTATTTTTAACCTTTAGTACATACATAGTTCCTGAATGTTTATCCAGTCTGACATTTGTCTTTCATATGGTTGATAAAGTTGTTTGACGTATAAAAATATTTATATGAAGTCTCTCAAGTTGTCTATTTGTCTTTTGTAGCTAAAGCTTTTGTTACTGTATATTACAACCTATTGTGAAACACTGGGTCCCTTCCCTTTTCTTTTTCGTCTAAGCATTTAATGGTTTTAGTTGTCACACTTAGGCTCTGCATCTATTTTTAATTGATTTGTGTGTATGGTATTGAAAGACAAGGTTGTATGAAATGATTTCTGGACTTTCAATTCTATTCCATTGCTTTGTGTATCTATTATACCAGTACTAGACTGTAAAAATGGTAGCACAGCATCAGATTTCCTCTTCTAACTTTATAAGAGGGAGTAGAAAAAACCAAGAACATCACTATCAGCCCAAGTATAATGATTTTTATGATTTTCAGACATACCTCTTCCTCTCTCTAACCTAACCTTTTACCAGTTCTTATACCAGCTGTCTTTCCCGCAACAATTTGCTTCTCTCCTGCGTTCAATAATTTATTGTACAGATCATGCCTACAGTTAGGAGGTTTATTAGAGTTGTTAACTCAGGATAAGAATCAAAAAGTTACAACTCAGGATCAGGATTAGGAAGCATGTAGTCTCCTTCATCAGTTCAAGACACCTTTTCAGTCACTTTCAGCCAGTGGGATTCCTCTTAGCTCCCTCTCAGGACAAATCTCATCTCTGTCCTTTTCCTAGCCTCCTTTCTGTTTTTACAACTACAGAGCTCTTTTTGCTGATAAGTAAGTACCCAGAGCCAGCCACACAGTTCTGCTAGCAGACCCACTGTGTGAAAGTAAGGTGCTCCTCCCTCTAACTCAGTGAGGGTTCTCTGGTGGCTTAGTGGCAAGAAGCTGCACTGCAATCACGAAGGCAGGCGGTTCGAATCTACCAGATGCTCCACTGGAGAAGGCAGGGCAGTCACCTCCTGTGCCAGTCAGATCTAATTCATCAGTACCCAACAAGGAGGAGAAAACAAAAACAACAAAAAAAAATTTAAAAATTTAAAAAAAAAAAATCAAACAAATGAAACAACAAAGCTCTGGCTCAGTGAATCAACATGCTTACTATTCCTTGCTTGGTAGGCCAGAAACCTACTATATCATCTCATGCAGTCTTCTGCTGTTTATTTGCAATGGAATTCTGTCATGTTTGCCATTTTTGGTGTCATAGCTCTTTCTGTCCCTTGGGTTTAAGAAGTTCTCAGTACAAGAACCCTAGATCCAAAAAATGTGGTGTTTGAGTAGTGAAGTTCCTACTTTTATCTTAGGCTTTTGGCTCCCTTTAAGCCTAGCAGGATAGCAAAACTGGCAGTTGTTTTGTTACAGTTTTATATACTTTATTTGCATGACCTCACCCCTCACTGGGATTCTGTGCATCTTATATGCGTTATCAGCAAGGCTGTCCTATCCTCTTGGGGGAATCACCACTCCCTATTTGCATAGTTGTGCTCATTCTTTATATGTAAGTAACAGAGACAGTGGCTAGGAGGACCCTGTTAAGTGATTCACTACACCTCATAGGCTAACTTAATTACTATAATAGTTTAGTTAAGGATAATCGTTCTTAAACAATGTATTTCAAGTTAAATTACATCTTGTTCTCTAAAGCCAGGCCACTATTAATTAGCAAAAGTAATAATGAATTAAAGTGGAATAATTTAATGTTACAATATACTCAGCAGTTTTAATGATAGAGCTAAAATGGGGACAGAAACAACACACTATTACTATAGTAGTTTCTTAGTCACTCAACATTTAAGAACAGTATTTTGACAGTTGGCTACATAGGCAGGGTCATGCTATTTTACAGTCTATAAATCTAGTTTTATAAAATAACAGTTGATAACATAGCACATATGTGTGAGTAATTTAATCTGTTAATGTGTAACTTTTGTATTATAGAGATATAACAACCCACTATTTTCACAAAATTCAATTTTAATCATGGCACCCAAGCTTTTGAATCAGACGCTTTACCATAGTGTTTGTAATTAAGGAATACAATTTACAGCTTACTCCAATACAAGCACAGTGGGAGAGAAATGCTATTCTTTATAAATGAGTTATAGCTAATAAATTGCTGTATTTTAAAAGAAGGCTTAAAATGACTTTTATTATTTGTCTCCTTGGCTATAATTTTTTTTTTCTCGTGAGAGCTCATTTTATGTATAACTTAATATAGTTGTCTGCATGAGCAAACACTTAATCATCATGATAACTGAAGTTCCCTAGGTATATTATCTTAAAATTTTATTTCTTTGTATTGGCAGTAGCAATTCTTACTTTTGATCTTGTTTTTATAGTTATAGATGTGAGTATGCCATGCTCACAGGATATACTTCGAATGCTCCTTTCTCTTCAACCAGTTCTTCAGGATGCTATTCAGAAAAAAAGAACAGTAAGGCCTTGGGGGGTTCAAGGTCCTCTCACTTGGCAACAGTTTCATAAAATGGCTGGCCGAGGCTCTTACGGTAAGAGAGTTAATAATAGTAATGATTTTGTATCAGTCCTTATGTTTCTGTGCCCAATAAGAATTTCTTCATAGATTTTCCCTAAACATTTTTGTGACTTATACTTGACTGAATGCCAGTATCTATCTTTACATATTGGTCTCCCGGTAAGATTGTATATTAAGAAAAGGTTCTGCTGCATAATTTTTTTTTAAAGGCTAAAAAAGTATTTCGTTGTAAAGTTTGAGAATAGTGAGGGATAATACTAATGATACAAAGTCCTGGAAATAGAGAAAGGATTTAAAGTAAAGATAAAACTTTGTGAAAAGAATAGCAAATGAATTGTGTGGCACACAGTGGATTTATGGTCAACTTGGTCAACTGCGATGAAGTCCCTGGTTTGCACAAAAGGTTACTGTACTCAAGAGCTAATTGGAAGATTGGAAGTTCGAGTCTATCCAGAGCACATTGGAAAAAAGGCCTCTCTGGTCTGCTCCTGAAAAATCAACCACTAAATCAGTTAAGTGTGTAGTTCTACTATGACAAATACTGGGTCACAAGGAATCAAAATTTATATACTGGCAGCTGGTATTAGGAGTGATTGAAAGAACAATCAGAGTACTTAATATTTATTTCAAATTACCCCTAAAAGATTGAGTTTAATTAAACTTTTAAAAATATGTTTGGAGGAGTTCTTAACAGTTAAGTGAGACTTCTTTATATGGTACAGAATGTATTAAGCACAGCAGCAGTACATTTAAAAATTAAATTAACAATTAAATGAGACTTTTTTTTGGATGATGATTATTCACAGAGGTAATATACTTAAAAAAATAAGATTGCTTTCTTTCCTTTATGGATATACTTCAAATTTCTTGTTGGTTTTTTTTCCTTCTTCTCTTTCACACCCACACGTACACTCACACCTGTCCCTTAATTAACATTTAGTGAAAAATACAGGTTACAATAATAGTTAGATTGTTTTACATTTTCACTTGAAACTTTTATAGTGTTTTTGAAACCAAAATAGTAGTGGACTGCACATTCATCTATTAATGAAAAAAAAATATTAGATACACTGTCCTGCATTTCACTGAATTTAGCTATCATTTTAATCAATGCATAAAGAGCATTTTTTTATTTCTTTAAAATTTATTTCTTATATAATTGTGTTTCACACTGTCCTTCCTTCACATTGTGTGAATACAATCATTCCCATCAGTTATGTTTTATAAAAATAATCACCACTGAACTATTTCCACCATTAGCCTAAAAGTTATAAAACATTTTTAAATAAAATGGTTGCTGTATGCCCTCCTTTTCATATATGATAGTTTATCTTAACAGTCTCCTGTTTTTAGATACTATTTCTCAGTAATACAAATATCCTTAGGTTAAAGCATAAGTATTTGTGGAATTTTTAATATTGCCTGATGACTCTCTACATATCAGTTTAAATTTTGACCACTACAGTTTCTCAAACCCCTGTCACTGAGTGCTAAGTACATGAATGAATATGGTTTTCTTTATTGTTTGGTGGGAGAATGCATAGGCTATGATGCCAGATTTCCTAGGCTCAAAGTCTAGTTCTGCCACTATAATACTGTGCAAGTTACTCAACTTACCTGTTTCCATTTCCTCATCTCTTAAATAAAGTTCATAATTAGATCTACTTTATATGGGTTTTCTAAAGAATAATGAGTTAAGAACTTTGACTATATAGGACATAGCACAAAATAAATACAATTGTTTGCTGTTACTACTACTTTTATTTTGACTTATGAGTTGGAGCATCTTTTTATGTATAAGATACACATTATTTCTTGTAAAGTCAGTATATGTCCTTTATCTAATTTTAAAATTAGGTTATTGATAATTTTTTAGGGATTTATAGGTCCCATTTATGTGTTTTAAAAAAACCCCTTTTGTTAGTGCATTGTAAATTTTTTCTAATTTCTTTATATTATGAGCTTTATAATATTTAAATTTATATAGTCAACTTATTTATTTATTTTTGTTATGATGAAAAATAATTATTAACGCTTGAGACTTAAGTAAAAAGACTATACATCCTGCTATTAATTATTTTCTTACATCTTTTTTATATAGGAACTGATGAATCCCCAGAACCACTGCCAATCCCCACATTTCTGTTGGGTTATGATTATGAGTTTCTGGTGCTTTCTCCATTTGCTCTTCCTTATTGGGAGAGACTTATGCTGGAACCCTATGGATCTCAAAGAGATATAGCCTATGTTGTACTGTGTCCTGAAAATGAAGCCTTGTTAAATGGAGCCAAAAGCTTTTTCAGAGATCTTACTGCAATATATGAGGTAGGCTTTCTTAAAAATGAGTGATAATTTTAAAACTGCCATATGATTTGTATTTATGCTTGGTCTTTTTGGTCACTTGCTATGCATCTGAGAGCTGGACAATTAATAAGAATAACAGAATTGATGACTTTGAGCTGTTGTGTTGGAGAAGAGTACTGAATATCCATCCCATGAACTGCCCAAAGAATCCATCCTGTGCATTGTCAAAAGAGCAATATGTCCTAGAGAAAATGCAGCTAGAGTGCCGCTTGGAGGCAAAGATAATAAAACTTCATCTCTCATACTTTGGGCATGTTTCTAGGAGAGGGTATTAATTGGAGAGGATCCTCATGCTTGGAAAGATGGAAGGTCAGCAAGAGAGGAAAACTCTCAACCAATGATT
>NW_006400007.1:1672790-1677284 GCF_000299155.1 Elephantulus edwardii
AGCTGCAACTACAATCCCAGAGGCACGCGGTTCGAATCCACCAGATTCTTTGCCGGGAAAAGGAGGGACAATCTCCTCCTGTACCAGTCAGATCTAATTTGACGGTACACTCACACAAAAATTAAAAAATAAATAAATAAATAAAAATAGGTATATTTTAATTTTTAAAGGAAGGTAATGAATTTTTAATATGCAGAAGAAAAATTTCACATTTGATATTTGTATTCCAGGTTCTACGTATAAATAATTTGGTTTATTTTACATGAATAAATTAGCTTTTTAAGCAATATGTGCAGTATTATTAATATATATTCATCACTTATACTTTCTGTGTTTATCTGTAGTCCTGTCGATTAGGACAACATAGACCTATTTCACGACTGTTGACAGATGGCATCATGAAAGTTGGATCTACAGCATCAAAGAAACTGTCAGAACATTTGGTAACAGAATGGTTTTCTCAGGCAGCTGATTGTAACAATGAAGCATTTTCTAAACTCAAGCTTTATGCACAAGTCTGCAGATATGACCTAGGTATTAATTTGTTTTTATTGTCTAATGGCAGTAATAACCAGGATGGATTGGTTTACCAACTCTTTGTAGAAATAAATTTTTTTTTGGAACATAGCCATACTTATTTATTTATGTATTGCATGTGCTTTTGTGTTATAATATTAGACCTGAATAGTTGTTACAGAGACTGTGTCCCACAGATGTTTAATAATCTGACCTTTTAGTATATGTGCTGCCGAAGCAAGCACAATAATCTGACCTTTTATAGAAAAAGTCTGCTGGTCTTTGGCATATGGAATACATTAAGAAAAAAGTTATGGGTTAGAAATGTTTTTGTTGATTCTTTTAGGTGTGATGAACATGTTTTTATTAAATTTATTAATATCAGGAGTCTTAATTTACTAATTATGGATTAATTAATAAATAATTACTGATTAGTGTTACTTTAAAGAGAAAATTTATTTCCTAAACAGTTCTTTATTGGAGCTAATAAAAAGGGAACTATTTTTTTATCTTTTTCATTTCCTTGACTTAATATCCATAGTCTTGTTTGAGAGTCAGTCCAAAGAAAGTAGAATCAAAATAATTTAATCTTACTAGTTATTCTTTTTTTTTTTTTTTTTTAAATTTTTATTGTATCATTTTTATGTGTACCATCAAATCAGATCTGACTGGTACAGGAGGAGATTGCCCCCTCCTTCTCCAGCAGAGCATCTGGTGGATTTGAACTGCGTACTTCTGGGATTGCAGTGCAGCGTCTTTACTAGTTATTCTTAACTTGACACGTATTAACATTATTTTATATAAAGAACTCTGATGGTATGGTAGTTAAAGTGCTTGGATGCTACATGAAAGATTATTTGAAGTCAACAGCTGATACTTACAGTTTTCTCTTGTAGGAAAGAAGACTTAGTTATCTGTTCCCATTTAAAAAAATACAGGTTAGGAATTCTTATTGGGCAGCAGTTTAAGTAGTGCAGAGATTGGGAGGGTAGTACAGGATCAGGCAGAGATTTTCCTCTTGTTTATAGATACAGTCTCCGAGTCAGAGTTGACACAGGGGGATCTAACTACACTAATGTTGGGTCTCAGTGAATCAGGTTCAACCTGACAACACACCTAAAAATTAATTTTTTTTAAGTGCTGGATTTTTCAGGAACTTTTTATTTTGTAACATTTCAAATTTATATAAAATCTATAGAAATAATAAAAATCTTTTTAATAATAAAATATCATATATTGAACTAGTGGTTTAGAAATGCTGAATGGAGTCATGAAAATTAACTGATGTTTAGAATGTAAAATTTTATTTCACTTTCATAGTCATTTTGTTAAATTGTGTGAAAATGTTAGTTTATTTAAAATTTCTATCTTAAATGTGTTTCTTTAGTTTTTGTGGGATAATTAGAAAGCTAGTGATGTATCATGAATGTGGTTTTTATTATCTTTAGGTCCTTATCTTGCTTCTCAGCCATTGGATAGCACGCTGCTTTCCCAGCCAAATTTAGTTGTCCCTACAAGTCAGTCTTCGATTACTTCACCTCAGATGACAAATACTGGAAATGCTAACACTCCATCCACCACCCTTGCATCTGCAACAAGCAACACTGTGACATTGACTTCAAGTGGTGCCATGTCTTCTTCAGTTGCCACAGCTAACTCAACTTTGACCACAACTTCAACTTCATCTTCGTCATCTTCCAACTTGAATAGTGGAGTATCATCAAATAAACTAACTTCATTTCCACCCTTTGGCAGTATGAATAGTAGTGCTGCACCATCCATGTCTACACAGACAACTACAGTTCAGAATAGCCAGCTAGGAGGGCAACAGTCATCTTTACAGACAGCTGGGATATCTGGAGAGTCATCTTTGCTTTCTACTCAGCCCCATCCTGATGTGCCTGAAAGGTACCTTTTAGAATCTTGCTTTGCAGAAACATAAGCTTATGTTTTTATTTTTTCCTAAATAAGACATTTTGAATGAACACAAGAGCTTGTTTATCTTATACTTGAAATTACAGTTTTTATATTACTGACTAAATATAAGTTATTATGAGAAGTCTTCATAAAGTCTTCATCATTGATTCCTAGACTCTTAATATAGAATTGAAGATCTCCAGAATTTTAAATATTACCCATCTGATGTTTAAATGTGTTCTGCATCTTTAGTATACATTAGATGAGCCTATGTATATCACCATAGTTAATGAGAAGTCACTATTCACAGTATTTGTTCAGAGACTTCAGTCATACCTGAAGTTTATTCACAAGTCTTCAGTTTACTTCCTATATGACTTTTGGACAGTTACATAATCTTTTTTGTACATATTTCCTTATCTGTAAAATGGAGACACTGACATATGAAATATGTAGTGCTTCTAAGCTCTCATACTACTTACCATGATAGTAGTTAAGATGAAGCCTATCTCATATTACTGTTTTAAAATTAAAATACTGAGTAGGCTTTCTTTTTGATTAATAGCTTAAGTTATTATGATTTTAGTGATCTCTTTCAGCTACCCAGGACACAGTTTTGGCCCAAATCAAGTTATCTAAATTGATTTACCCATCTTAATAAAGTTTGAAGGTTTATGAAATCACTTCACACATCATAGGATGATAATTAGTTACTTAGTTGAAGTTTATATACGTAGTTTCATAAATGTAGGGGAACATGAATGGAATCTAGAATTTGATTTCTTTTACTCTTTTGTAGCCAACTTTGTGGTCTTGAACAGCTCATTTAATTTTTTTTTTTATCTTTAAGTTTTATGTCTTAATGTTGAATTCTCTCCTTTGCAGTTTTTAGCAGTTCATAATTTAAATAAATTGAAATTAGGATTTAAATCATGGTTGTTTTGGGGTTTTTTAATGTTTACAATGAAATTGAATGTTTGTGGTTCTCCTTTTGGGAAAAGATCTATTCTGTGTTTTCAAAGATGTTTTCTAGCATCATCCACCAAGAGAAAATATTGGAGCTGTGTAGAATCTGCCTTGATTACAGAAGTAAAGCTCTATAACAGTTCTCCTTTTTGTTTTGTTCATACTCAAATTTTAGCACAATGGATCGGGATAAAGTTGGAATACCCACAGATGGTGATTCACATGCAGTCACTTATCCACCTGCAATTGTTGTTTATATAATTGATCCTTTTACTTATGAAAATAAAGATGAGAGTACTAACTCTTCTAATGTATGGACATTGGGGCTACTTCGATGCTTTCTGGAAATGGTCCAAACTCTTCCTCCTCATATCAAGAGTACTGTTTCTGTACAGGTAAGAATGTAAACTTACACAAGCAAAATATATGTATGTAAAATAATTTGATACTGAGAAATGGCAAATGTATACATACTCCTACTGATTTTCTAAAGCTCACCTTAGATTTATTTTCCTTTACATGTTATTTATAAGAAATACTAGAATTTTAAAAAGATAAAATTTTCACAGTAATAATGCTATAAAAAGATATAACATGGTATGTATATAAACTAAAGCAAATAAAAGTAAGAAGAATTAAGCCATATCTGATTATTTTCAAAGATTTTAGATTTTTTCCTAGACAATGACACTATTAAGTGAAGTTATATAGATTTTTAGATAGTCATTTAGTTTACAGCCTCTCAGCAAAATTAATTATTAAATACCTCTACAGTAGTCAAACTGACTGCTTGCAAGTTGATTCTAACACATAATGACCCCAAAGGATAGATTAGAACTATCCTTTCTAGAGAAGAAAACATAATTCTTTAGTTTATTTTTTAACATTTTCTTTAAACGATTCCGTAAACCAGAGTTGGTTTGGTTTGTGGGTTTTTTGGTCTCTGTGGGGTTTTTATTCTCTTGTTGCATGTTTAACATTTGTAATACTTCTACTTCTTAGATTGTTCCTTGTCAATACCTGTTGCAGTCAGTGAAACATGAAGATAGGCAAATCTATACCCAACATTTAAAATCCCTAGCTTTTTCGGCCTTT
>NW_006400007.1:1678451-1692438 GCF_000299155.1 Elephantulus edwardii
CTCCGTCTAACATACTTTGGACATGTTGTGAGGAGAGACCAGTCCTTGGAGAAGGACATCATGCTTGGGAGTGTGGAGGGGAAGGCCCTCTATGAGGTGGATTGATTCAGTGACTGGGATAATTGGGATGGGAGTGTCAGACAGTGCGATTGGTACAGGACAGAGCAGAGTTTAGGGCTGTTGTACATAGGGTCGCTATGAGTCGCAAGCGCCTCAACGGCACATAACAACAACAACAACTCTAGCCCATCCTCATTATTTCTGGCTTACTCAAGTCCATTGCAGCAATCAGTTTGTCAGGCTATGTGGCTGAGGGTCTTCTTTGTTTGTATATAGTATATATGTTTATTTTTCATAAATGGAAAACTATTCAGATGATAATATATATTACGATATACTAAAATACTAGGATAGGAGTCGTGTGTGTGCTTTATCTCTATAAATACCTTATAATTAAGATAATAAAATAATTTTGATTTCTCTATGTCACACAATTTCTTCTTACTTGGATCCACAGTCAACACCCTTGGTACCAGCAGTCATATCACATTGGAGATGTCTACTGTTAGGGACTTCTCCAAATGACTAAGGAGCAATCATGTAATTTTTTTTTCTTTTTTCTTTTTTTTTTTGTAATTTTTAAGACTAAGGTTCACTTAATTCAGGCCATAATCTTTTCAGTTACTTGCTATGCATCTGAAAGTTAGACAGTGAAAAGAATGACACAGGAAGAATTGATGCCTTTGAGTTATGGTGTTAAAGATATAAGGGCACTGACTATTCCACATACTGTCAAAAGAATAAATAGATACATTTTGGAACAGATGCAGCCAGATGCTCCTTGAAAACAAAGATAACAAAGTTTTGTCTCACATACTTTGGGCATTTAGTTAGGAGAGGGTTTTCCTTGGAAAAGGGACATAATACTTGAAGAGTGGAGGTTCATCGAAGGAGAGGAAGAACTTCAATAAGATGCATTGATAACAGTGACTGCAGTAGTGAAAAGTGTGTCAGAGGTAATGAAAATGGCACAGGATAGGACAGGGTTCAGATCCATTGTTCACTATGAGACATCGTGAACTTGATAGCATCTAACAACATGTTGTCAGACAAAAGATATTATACTTCCTAAATACAGTGTCAGAAACTTCAGGTAATGATTATAGCCTGAAATTTTAAGTAATGCGAAATAGAAAGCCACATCTACATTAAAAGAATCCGGTAAGCTATTTAGACATTGATTTCTTTTTAATGTACCATCTAAGATGCACTGTCTAATTAAAGGGTTAAATTTTTTACTAAGGTTCTTGTTTAAAAATTTCAACATTTAAAAGTATCTTCTAAAAAATATGGCATTATTTTTTTTACATTTTTCACTTTATAACATGTGAACCCAAAGCAGTTCAACATGCATTTTTAGTAGTATATTTTAACACTAATATGATCAGTACTAAAGAGAACCTGAAAAGCAAATTTATGAATAATTGTTCAATTAACATTTGGTTCACTCCTTTATTTTCTTCTTTATTAAATATTGTTATCATTATTGTGTGGCTTTGAGTTGGAACCAGCCCATAGTTGACCCTCCAGTGGGTTTTTGGAAGCATTTAATTGCAAAGGAGGAGATTGGCCATCCTTCTTCAATAGAGCAGTTGGTAGATTTGAACTGCATGCTTTTCAGAATTGCAGCGCAGACTCTTACCATTAGCCCACCTGTTTAGACACTATTAGTGATTGCTGCTTCTTTTTTTTTTAATGGATTCTGTGTACAAAATATTTGAGGACGCAGTCAACATACTAAAAAGAAATGGCTGATATTCAGCCTCATTACGTGGCAATATATGATCGAAATAGATATTAATAAAAGAAATCCAAGCTGTGCTGAAGACATTGGTGAAAATGTAGGTTCTTAGAATTGATGGATTGCCCTTTGAGATGTTTGACGTAAGAGTATGACACTGGATGTGCTCATTTGTCTGTGCCAAGAAGTTTAGAAGACAGGTATTTCACCAGTTGACTGGAAGAGATTAGTGCTTGTACCCATTCTAACGAAAGAGAAACAAAATGTGGACATGATCACACACTATTGTTACTATCAAAAGCAAGTGAAATGTTGATGAAGATAATTAGAAAGCAGTTACAGCACCATATCCTTAGGAAACTGCCAGAAAATTAAGCTGGAGTCAAAAGAGACCATCAAATGAGAGATGATAATATTATTCCTACCAGATATATAGATATTAACTGAAAGTAGAGAGTATTTTTAAAAAAAAAAAAAAGACATTGACCTGTGTTTTTATGACTAAGCAAGGCCTTTGTGTAGATCTCAACAAATTACGGATAAAATAGTTTGGAATAGAAATTCCAGAATACTTGTGTTCATTCAACGTCTATAATAAACCGAGAAATAGTTAGTTCAAACAGACTAAGGGAGTACTAATGGTTTAAAATCAAGAAAGATCTATCTCAGGGGCTTGCCCTTTCACCACTCTGACTCAGCTGGTATGCTGAGGCATTAAGTGGAGAAGCCGGATTGCCTGAAAAAGAATGAGGTATCAGGATTGGAGGAATGCTCATTAACTTCTTGAAAAATGTATATGGCATACAGTCTTGCTTCTGAAAGTAAAGGTGATTGGGAGTACTTGCAGGTGAAGATCTAAGACTATATAGCCTTACTGTAGATTATATCTCAACAGAAAGAAAGCATGAATCTTCTCAATTGGACCGCTAAACTACACAAAGAGAATATTGAAGTTATCAGTGATTTTATTTTACTTGTATCAGCAGTCAAGAAATAGAACAGTAAATGTGTTATGCAGATCTTCAGTAAAACTCCTTAAAGTGTTAAAAAGCAAAGTTTCTGGTCAACTAGTGGACTAAGTTGTTAATCACTTTATATACAAACATGCTAAACAGAGAATAAGAAGACTGAAGAATTGATGCCTTTTAGTAATGATGTTAGTGGAGAATATTCAATATACTGGAGATTGCCAGAATAAATTTATCCTTGAAGAATAGCCAGGCACTCTCAACTTCAGTGCCATCTTGTTCAAAATCACCAAACCATGCATGAGGGCCAAGTGGAGGGAAAAGGGAATGGGCAGACTGAAGTGTAAAAGGAGATGAGACAGAGGTCTAAGTAAGCATTAGCATGTGCACATGCAGATGCCACAGTGGCGGTTGTAGAGAATGCCACAGGCTGGGAATGCTGAAATTTAACTGCATACTCCTGTCTAGAACTTCTGACTCAAAGGATCAAAAACTTCCATTGCCATTTGATCATCATGAACACCTCTGAGAGGCCTACCTTCCTTCCTCCTTCAAAATCAGGTCTTTCTGATTTGTTGTCCTGGACCTATGATATTCTGGACTAACTCTGCTTAGTTGTGGTTGGATGTAATGAGCACAGTAAATTTCATCTCTTATGCTCTCCAGCTGAATATGCAATCAAATTTTCTTAAGAAAAGCCAGGTAATGCAAAATTATGAAATTGTGTCTTACATTCTTAGTATATGTTATCTGGAGAGATTAGTTCCTGGAATGAAAAAAAGGAAACTTTTGATGAGATGTATTGACACATTGATTGCCATAAGTGGTGTAAACTTAGCAGTGTTTGTGACAGTGGCACCCAACAAAATGTTTTATTATTGTGTTGTTACTTACTATTACGTGGAACCAACTTAAAGGCACCCAACAAAACAGTAGCTTTTAGTGTTGCTTGGGAAGCATGGTATAGAAATATATTACCTTTTCCCCCCCTTAAAGAATAATTAATAATCCTTTAGTTAGTACTGATAATACTAACCATCCGATAATGCTGCATATTTCATATTTCTGTAACAATTGTAAGATTTTTAAGGAATTGATGTGCTAATGAGGTGACCTTTGAAGTGAGCATGCTTACCAGTGAAGTATGAAACGTAGCAGAGACAGAGCATCACCATTTTCACATTACCAAGAAACATTTTACTAAAGTTGTTATGTACTGTGGAGTCTGAGCCGACTCATAGCTGACCCTCCAACGAATTTTCAGAGGCTATACATTATGTGAGAAAAGATAGGCTTGCTTTCTCCCATGGAATAGCTGGTAGATTAGAACTGCTGCCTTTGGGTTTCCAGTGCAGCTCCTTACCACTAGACCACTAGGAGGGAGGTAATGGTTAATGGATAGTAACCATTGCATTTAGAGAAACCTAGATTCATATCTAACTGTTTTAGTCACCTGAGCTACAATTTGCTTACCTGTAAAATTGGGGCTGTAATTTTTGTTGCTTGGATTAAATAAGGTGTTACATGTGAAATGACTAGATACAGAATAACAGAAACTTGATAGCCCACAAAGCCTAAAATATTTGCTATTTGGCCCTATACAGAAAAACTTTGCCAACTCCTCAGAAAAAGCAGTATTTTGGTTATCTTTGATAATGATTGGACAAACTTTTTTTTTAACTTTTTAAGTTCTGTTTATATTTTTAATACATATCTGAAGTTAGCATGGCAAGGTTTATATTTAGGGCTTGTTTGAAAGGTTACCATTATTAAGGAACCAATTTTTCACAATTTTGTAATCTCTTGAAGTGTCATCGTAAGAGTTTTAAGAAATACTTAGGACAATCTCTTTATTCCATATTATAGAGCTCGTCGGAAAAAAGGTTCTGCCAGAAGATTTGGTCTACAGAAACTTTGGGAATGGTGCTTAGGACTTATACAAATGAGTTCATTACCATGGAGAGTTGTAATTGGACGTCTTGGAAGAATTGGACATGGAGAATTAAAAGGTCAAATTGTGCTTTTATTATTTAGTACTAAAAGTTCTTTTTTCTTTAAGGTAAATTTGACATAAATTCCTACTGTTTAGTCTGCTTCTAAACATACAGATTTTATTGCAAATGTTACCAGTGTTTTGCTTTGTTTTCTTACCTTGAGAGGAATGACAAAGATGTAGGCCACAAATGGTATATTTCAAGTTTTAAAAGAACATTTTACTATTTTGCAATTTGAATATTTGTTTTTACTGATACTATTTTTTTTTCTCCCAGTTTTGGTTGGTTGTGTTTTGTTTGTTTTTTTTTTAACCACCCTATTCTATTTAGTTCATCCCTTCTTTAGTTGGTACTTACTAATTGAACACTAAAGTAATGAAACTGTTGAGTACCATTAATAATAAGAGATTTTTCAGCTTGGTGATAGCTCTTATTTGGAGGAAATACTTATTTTTAAAATCCTAAATACAGCTTTTGTGTCTTAATTTTGACTTATTTGGGGTGTTAACCAGTGCTGATTCTTTCTTTTTCTTTTTTAAATGACTGATACCCACAGATTGGAGCTGTTTGCTGAGTCGTCGAAACTTGCAGTCTCTAAGTAAAAGGCTCAAAGATATGTGTAGAATGTGTGGTATATCTGCTGCAGACTCTCCCAGTATTCTCAGTGCTTGCTTGGTAGCAATGGAACCCCAAGGCTCTTTTGTTATTATGCCAGGTTAGCTTGTATCATATTTAATTTTTCATTCACCTAAGTTTTTTAAGTACAGGTAGTCCTTGAGTTGTGGATGTCTTGACTTACGGACAACTCTTACTTGCTCTTTAATGCAAGGTTTCAAACAAGTTCTGTCATGGCTAATGATGGAAAACAGGAACAATCTGGCATTTTTATCATTTGAGTGATTCATCGTGGTAATTGGAATGGGGAAAATTGTGCATCAGATCCTCAGATGGAAGACTGCCGAAAGGCTTTCTTTCTGGTGCCTTTGGTGTGAAACTGGGTTATTGACAGAATTGGGAGCCACATATATACACAGTGGTGATGTCAGTTACCATCTTTGCACAGGATTCTGTTATCTTTTAGCTGGAATTGCCACCTTTGAAGCCTTGCTTTATTGTTACATAAATTTTTCATATTTTGATGTAATTTGATGAATTCCTTCCAAAAAAATTAATCACCTTCATGTTCACTTGCTGCACTTGCAGCCTTTAAATCACTTGAAAGTCATAGTGACTTTTCTTGTACCAAAGTAAGTTAAATGAGAATGTATGCACCCATTCTAACTGACTTACAAATTCCTCAGTAATTCCACAAGAATAAATTTCATTTATAAACTGGGGACTGCCTGTATATAAAACTCATTTTTCATTTATGAAAAGACAAAAATGCCTTTCATTGGGGGGGGGGGAGGAAAATGCAACAATGAATGAATAATCACGTTTTCTGTAAACTTCCATTAAAATCGCAATAACACAAAGTTTAAAAAATGCCTTTCATTCTCTTTTCAGATTCTGTATCAACCGGTTCTGTATTTGGAAGGAGCACCACTCTAAACATGCAGACATCTCAGCTAAATACCCCAGAAGATACATCCTGTACACATATACTTGTGTTTCCTACTTCTGCTTCTGTGCAAGTAGCTTCAGCTACTTATACCACTGAAAATTTAGACTTGGCTTTTAATCCCAACAATGGTAGGTGAATTGTTCCTAAAAGCTTTGTAACTATGAAAATAAGACTTATGGTGATTAATTGTATAAAACACAATGTATGGGAGTCATCTTTGAAACACAGTGTGAGTGAAGAAATGTGTGAAACAATGTATCCAAGTAAGGCTATGGTAGATCTCCACATCCTACTTCTTGAAACCTGTGAATTTACTTTTTATCCACAAATACTTTGCATCTATAATCAAGTTAAATATCCTGATATAAGTGGATTCTAGATATTTAACTTGATCATAAATGCAAAATCCTTTGTGGATAAAAAGTAAATCACAGGTTTCAGGAATTAGGATGTGGGTATCTCTTGGAGAAACCATTATAGGATACAGGAAGATTGGAACCCTGGTGGCAAGAACCTACACTACAGTACTGAAGGCACACAGTTCAAATTCACCAGCTATTCTGTAGGAGAAGGATGGGCAGTCTCCTCCCATGTGATTATCTGCCTCTGAAAACCCAATAGAGGGTCAGGTATGGATCGGTTCCAACTCAACCATACACAACAACAAAGGAAGATTTATCTAGGTGGACCCTATAAATAATAATATACATGCTTATTGTAAAAGGGAGGTAGAAAAAAATTTGGTCGCACATAGAAGAAGGTTATGCGGCAGAAATAAGGCGAAAAGAGAGAAGATACGAATCCAGTGACTTTGAAGATTAACCAAATAAATTGTCTTATGCAACCAAATGGTAATTTGTCTTAATGGTAGCAGAAAATTAGTATTATCATCGTTCTACTACTGTACAGATAACAGAATTGATGCTATGAATTAGCACATTGTTTACTCATTTTAGAAGACAACAGTTAAATATGAAATATAATCAAGTTTATGCATGTGCTATTGAGTTTGTAGTTCATTTGATATTTTAATTTCAACAGAAATACAAGGGCAGAGATGTAAATTTGCTAGAATATATAGATTGCATTTTAGTAGAAAAGAAAAATATTCTGTTGAGAGCTGATGACCTTGTGGATAAAGAGTTGCCAAAGATGGGCGGTAATCTCCTGTGCAGTTTACAACCGCTGTCCTCCTGCTGAGTCAGCTGTTTGTTGGTTCCTATTAGATGGCAGTGAATCAGGGATTAGCTACCTTAAGAAATGCCACATCTTTCATGTCATCACTTATGGATGTTAATTATTCTCTCCTTTTAATGAGTAAAGAATAAATTAATGAAGCATTTTATCTTAAGTTTTTATTTCCAACATACTGTATTTGTCATATTTTCCAGTTGCTGCTGTAGCAAATAATTCATATAAAATAAATTTATTCTCTTGGTATCTTTCTAAAAAAAAATACATTCTGAAGCTCTGAGTCTGACGTGCCAGCAAAGCCTAGTACCTATTGTCGGTTATATGGGAGGATCTCTTTCTTTGTTTTTACCAGTTTCTAGGGTCTATTTGCAATCTTTGGCTTTTGGCTGCTTCCTTTATCTTCCTATTAAATAGGCACTTTTACATTGGGCTCACTTGAATAATACAGTTAATCTCTCCATCTCAAAATCTTTAACTTGATAGTGTAATTAGGCTGACACTTAGTAAATGTTGGTTAAGTTGACTAATTTTGGCTAAAAAACATTAGTGTATTTTAACCTTGTATTTTAAATGAGACATGGAAAATGGAGTATTTAATATTTTTTTTTCTTTGCTTTGTATAGATGGAGCAGATGGAATGGGTATCTTTGATTTGTTAGACACAGGAGATGATCTTGACCCTGATATTATTAATATCCTTCCTGCATCTCCAACTGGGTCTCCTGTACATTCTCCAGGATCTCATTACCCACATGGAAGTGATACTGGCAAGGTAATAAGTCTGTTCCTAAGGTTCCATTTATCTAAATGTCATTGACTGACTAATAATGGATTGATAATGTAGTAGAACTCTTTCCTTAGAAATTAGCACAAAGTGAAATCAACAGCACATTCATGCATTTCTGTCTCATAGACGTCAATATCTGGAATTATGCTTTAATAAAAATGTTCTAAGATGATATTTTTTCTCATTTTATTTTCTTAACTGAACATTAGTCCTTGTTATTTAGCTTTTTTCTCACTTCACTTCTACTCATCTGTAGAATTGCAGTTATCTTTGAAAATCAGCATATGATTCTTAAGACCTACATTTATATCAAGGATTTGACAGAGAATGTAGTTGGAATACTCATTCTTTTAAGAACTTGTATAGCACAGGACACCTACCTTTTTATACAATTTAGAAAGTGACTGGTCTTGTTTCAAATGTTTCAAGTCAGAACTAATTAAGCTTTCTTTTTTTAAAAAAAAAATTAATTTCATTATTTTTTGTGCGTACCGTGAAATCAGATCTGACTGGTACAGGAGGAGATTGTTCCTCCTTCTCCAGTAGAGCATCTGGTGGTTCGAACCGTGCACCTCTGAGATTGCAGTGCAACTTCTTGCCACTAGGCCACCAGAGCTCGCCTAATTAAGCTTTCTTAAATAACATCTCTTTATTTGGGAAAACCATATATAGTGTATATTTGTCTACTTATAGTATCCTAGAGGTCAGTTTATTTAAATATTACATTGTTGCTATATCATAATGACAGGAGAAAGATAGGCAAGCACCTCTCTTGTATGTGATTTACAACCTCTGAAAACCCAGTGGAATGTCAGCTATGATTTGGTTCCAAGTTTATGGAAATGGGTTTGAGTTTTATTACATCATAATGACAAATTATGGAGAGGTCCCTGACAGCCTACTTTACCTGAGTGTGTCAAAGATGATGAGGATGGCAGAGGATAGGACAGGGTTTTTATATGACTTGACAGCACCTAACAATGACAAATTTAGAATCTGTCACTTTTTTTTTCTGAACGATTTTTCCCCCCATTAATTTTAATGAACATTTATAGAGATTTTGGATTTCCATACATTTATTGTTGTATTTTTCTCCCTGCCCACCTCTCCTCCCAGTTCGCTCTTCTCTTTGAAAAGTAAAAGAAAAATTATTTCATTGGTATAGAATCCCACCCTGAGTACACGCCACTGTGCAACCTTCGTTCTGGACTTTTGTCATAACCATAATATCCAGTTACATGTCGCTTTCAAACAGTTCTCTCTCTTTTCAATACAGTACTCTCCTTTTTCAATACAGTATACATAATTTATCAAGTTTTCTCAGTCTCATTCCAACCCTGATGTCAGCCTCATTCTACAATAGTTGCACCATGCAGCACCTATCCTTTTGTGACTGAGATCGTTCACTCAGCATTATGTCCTCCAAGGTCACCCATTTTGAATAATACTGCATGAGTTCCTTGTTTTCAATGCAGCATAGTATTCCGTTGTGTAAATATACCACAGCTTCTCTGTCCATTTGTTTGTTGATGGACACTTGGGTTGTTTCCAACTCTTTGCTTTTGTGAACAAAACCACAGTAAACATAGGAGTGCATATCTGCCTGGGTGGCCGTTATGGTTTCTTTAGGGTATATTCCCAGTAGTGGAATTGCTGGGTCAAATGGTATTACTGCAACTTTTAAATGGTATATCTCCAACTTTTTGAGAAAGCCCATACAGCCTTCCATAGTGGCTGCACCATTTTGCACTCCCACCAACCGTGAATAAGGGTTCCAGTTTCTCCACAACCTTGCCAGCATTTGTTGTTTGCGGCTCTGTTAAATTTTGCTATTCTTACTGGGATGAGATGATATCTCATAGTTGTTGTCATTTGCATCTCTCTTAGAGCTAGGGATTTTGAACATTTCTTCATGTATTTGTTAGCCATTTGAATGTCTTCTTTGGTGAAGTGTCTGTTCATATCCTGTACCCATTTTTCAGTTGTGTTATTTGCCTTCATCTTGTTGTGGTACTCAAGTATTTTATAAATCCTAGCTATAAGTCCCGTGCCTGACATGTCATTGCCAAATATTTTTTTCCCATTCTGTGGCTTCCCTTTTTACTCTGTTGGAGAAGTTTTTGGATGTGCATAGGGATTTGATTCTTAGAAGGTTTCATTCATCTATTTTATCCTTTCCTGGGTGTAGATAGAATCTGTCATAGAATCTGTCATTTGTCTAGTCTTGTCCTGAATTCATTCTTCCTTTATTAACTCATATAAAACCACATTTAATGAAATGCACCAAGAACTCCACTATTCAATCAGTAAGTATAGTTAGCTTTTTAATAATACATTTTTGCCATAGCATAATTAATTATGTTAAAAATGTTGGACATATGAACTTTATTTGTTGTTGTAATAAAGCTGAAAAAAAAACATTTCCATAAATGCTTTTTAAAAAAATTTATTTTCTTCAAATAATCAACAAGACTTATAATGACTATACCAAGACGAATATCATTTAATAATTGTCATGTTTATTTCATGCTTGCCAAGAAATCATTAATTGTATTTTACAGATAGTGTTACAGAAACAGTGCTAAAGTGAATCCATCTTTTGGGTTGGGGTGACATACATTTGGTCACAGATTATTAGAATAGAAACTATTAGGAAATATTACACTTTCCTTTGTATATGTTTTTCTGTTAGCTGTGTAGGTTTACACACATACACACACACACGTGCATTTGGCATATTAATGCTGACTTGCTAAGCAGTTGGCATACTCCTTTCCTCATGAAACTCTTGAATTCTGCTAATGCTGTTACTAGTCGTGATACTCTTAAGTACACAGGCAAGTTTTAAATATTTAGATTTTTTAAGTTGGAAGGCTCATTGCCATTAGCTATTCAGTAACAGTATCTGATGCCTGGGAATATCAAATGAACTAACACACATTAAATTTTGTCTTTTAAAGGGCCAAGGTACTGATCGACTTCTTTCAACAGAATCTCATGATGAAGTAACTAATATTCTTCAGCAACCATTGGCCCTTGGTTACTTTGTATCAACTGCCAAAGCGGGTCCATTACCTGACTGGTTCTGGTCAGCATGTCCTCAAGCACAATATCAGTGTCCCCTTTTTCTTAAGGTATTGACATTTCTATGCCAATTGCAAGATAATGCTAACTGACAGCTTGAAGTCCTGGGAATTATTGTAGTCCTTTTTTGATGAAAGAAGTAGCTTTTGTCTAAATTATTAGAAGTATTGGCACATACCACTGTAGACAAGATCTGAGAATTACTTAATTAGCAATTTTTTCATTTATGTTAAATTTGATTGAACTGTATTTAATTATTAAGAAAATTCCTGGGACACTTGCTCTTAGCATTTTTAACATTGTATACAAATTTCAAAGCTGGGAAAAATCTTATAGTAACCTTTAGTATACTCTTACTTTGTAAATAAGCTTTGACATTCAGAAAAAGTCATCTTCAGAAGTCATAAATTTGCAGTAACTCAAGGCTAAAAGCTAAAACTTCCTATGCATATAACGTTATTTTCTAATCCAAGTAGTAGTAGTAGTAGTATGTTACTCTTTGAATTATTTCACACTGCACTCCTATAATGCGTCCTCATTTTGGAGGTTAAAGGAATCGTAAATACTTTTTGAACTGATTTTATGTTTCATTTACTATTGCCTTAAAAAAAACTAGGTTTATAGAAATTGTATTAAAACTGTTGTCAAATAGAGATACTTTCAGATGCAAAGTGATTAATAAAAACTAATTCATTGTAGGTAATATAACAGAGGCTGAGACAAATAAACTAGAAAATTAAGTAATAAATATGTAAAATTTCTGTTTAGCTCCAAAATTAGAGATTCCTGTCTAATTCACTTTTCCTTATATAAAGTTATCAGAGGTTGACTGTGTTTACTTGCTAATTGATTTTAACATGTAGAATAGAAATTGAATAGTATGCTTTTGTTTCCTAGTTTTATTTTTTTTCTAGATGCTTAAACCTAGAAGCTTGTAGCTGTCCTTTTGCTTGTTCCTATTAAAGTTGGGGAACCTTCAGACCACATCCCATTGAGTCAGTTTATACTTGAGATTATAATTTTAGAGCATGTCAGCCAAAGTAATAGTTTTCATCATATGATCTTCCCCTTTCAGTGTGCAGTGTTCTATATAGATTTTATTATAAGAACCCATACTCAAAGGTTTCTATAGAGTATTAGTCTTCAGAGTCTCCACAAAACAAAGGGTTCTTTGGTCTTCTAGGAGGTGCTGCACAGGCTACCTGCCCTTTGTTGTTAAAGGTTATGGAAATAATAGTAATTAAGACGTTTACTACGCATTTTCCAAAATGAATACACAAGAAAAGAATTGTGTAGCCACCTATTAATAGTTCATGACATTAGTGTTTCAGGGAACATTTTTATTAGGAAACACTACTTTACAAAAAGTCTGAAGAACTATCCAGATTCTTTTTTACTCAATATTTATTTGCAGAGAGGATAGTGTAAAGTGGGCATTCACCCTCAGATACAGTGTAACAAGATTAGGACTTCTGGTTCTGAATTACCAGGTAAGGCATAACTTACCATAACTTTGTTCACCTTTTTTTCCATACATTCCATTTTAGTTTATACCATAGGCAATAAAACCACCTAGTGTGTTTTTCTGTGTTGGAAAATAGTGGGTCATTGCCTAATTGATTAAAAATCTTTTTATCTTAGGAATTAGAGCACGAGTATTTATTATATTCATCAGTTTGCAGACAGTTCAGACATATGTATTTTGTTTATATTCTAGAATTATGACACTGGAGTGAATACATATATTACAGTTGTAGAGGAGAGAGTACCTGAATATAAATATAAAATGGAATTTTTACAGTTATATATAGTATCTTTTTCAAAGTTTCAGTAGTGAACACTAGCACTGTCTTATAAGCACTATTTTATAGATTAGATTATAAACAAAATTATTTATTTCATCAAAATGTAAAGGACAAAACCACATTCTTTCCCCCCCACTATTCATCACCATACCTATACAGGTGTGATAGTTGTTACTGAGCCTCCATTATGAAAAGAGTGAACAAAGGAGGGCAGCTGCACACTGTTACTACTTAAAGGGCACACAGATCAACCAAAGGTAGCTTTCTTAAAGGTTTACAGTGTCATAAGTAAAGTATTTTGCACATACTTTTTCCTGCAACTTCTTTAGTAGTAGACATAGGTATGTCTGCATAGCTTAAATGTAACTTTAGGGCAAAGTATGTGAGGTCTTATCAGTTTAGGCCTTCCTTGAACACATGTAAGTAAGTTAGACATAATCAATTGGGAATTTTTTTTTCTTTTTTAGACTTGTTAAATGGTCTTTAAACAATAAGCCTAAGAAAAAGAACATCTTATATATCTAATTTTAAAGTAAAAATTAATTAAGCAAGGCGAACAAGTATCTTTATAGTGGCTTTCATTCATTACATAGGACTAAAATGTGTTTCATTAAGGAACATATATTGGGAGAATAAGGTAAAACCAACGAACGTATTCTCTTTCCATTTGATTAACTGACTTTCTGTTAATTTTTAGGCCTCTTTGCACCTCCACGTGCCTTCAGTGCAATCTGACGAGCTGCTTCACAGTAAACACTCCCATCCACTTGACTCAAATCAAACTTCAGAT
>NW_006400007.1:1693478-1709022 GCF_000299155.1 Elephantulus edwardii
AAATGCCTGCATCTCTTATTTATTGTAAGTTTTTAAATGTAAAATTGTCTTATATTTCTTAACCTCTTTTATAAAAATTTTCCTAGAAGGTTTATACTGCCTTCTTGCTTTAAAGCAATTGGTCTAAAATATATGTAATCGTCTTAATTAAAAAGTTACAGTAGGGTTGCTTTTAGAGTATTATTTTTTTGTAAGGGGGTGGGTGGGACAGTAATTTGTATTGTCTCAATGTACAGTTTAATGGGGCTAGAGGGGGAAAATAATGTCCATACCATTGCGTGTGGAGGATTTACAGCTAAGCTGTAGTTGCAGAGTACATGTACAGTAATGAAGTTCACTGTGTTTATAAATTGAAAAGGTACTGGGTCTTACAGCATTTTATATATCACACCTTTACAGAATAACATGATGGCAATATACAAGTGATATTGTTAGGTGGTTTAACTTAGAATAAAATGAGAATTCTTCAGTTATATTTTGTACTATGATTTAGGGCTATGACTTAATATTTCAGGCCATTTCCAGTGAAAGAAACTTAGTTTTACAAGAAAAACATTTGCTACTGAATGCTTAAACTAATTTTGGTGTTTAATGTTACATGCTTAAATGTTTTTTTCAGTTTTAACAGTGGCACATCTAGGCATGGGAATATTAATAAGACATTTGTCTTCAGGATCTACTATAAGGTTGAAAATTAGCCCAGCTCTAGGCATTTTACAAATTATTTTAAGAGAAGTCACTCTTGATTGTTTGATTTTTTTTTTTTTAAATTAAAGATTGGGAATGTGTATGAGAGTATGCATATGTGTGTGTGTGTGTGTGTGTGTGTGTGCAATCAAACTGTGGTGTAAATAGATTCTCGGTGAATTCTGGTATTCATACTCTATTCCACTAGTGAAAGAACCATTTTCTAAACTTAATCTGTATCCCTTTGTCTTTTTTATTTATTTAATTTCCTTGGTTTGGAGTTTGCAGTCCCAAACACCAGAGTCTGTACTATTCTATCACACAGTTCAGATTAAGGTAGGCATATGCCAAGGAGGTTCTCACCTCCCTAAAGAAGGGACTTGAATTTTAGGGACTTTAATTCACCCCTTCCTTCAATACAACTTTCCCCTTCTTGTTTGCACATGCCAAGGCACCTGCTTTTATGCAGGCTATACCCCCTTGAAAAAAATCTACAGTGCTGCTCACAAGAGAACCCAAGTTAGCCTCCTAATTGTATTGCTGACTTAAATTCACAGTCACCAAGTCTACCTATCTTTCTTGGAAGCAGTCTAATGAAATTCCTATTTGTATGTTCATTAATTCTCTATATGGACAAAATTAATTGTATTTACAAAACTATTTTTAACTGAAATTTGTTTTGTGAATACTGTATCACTTTGTCAACAATGTAACTTCTTCAAATTGTATATATGAGACATTAACAAGTCTTTTTTTTCTATGAAGAAAATTCAGTTGGTAACAGGTTTTCAGTAATTTCTTCAAAATAATAATGCAATCCCAGTGGTCAGCATATTTTGAATTAATATTAAAGATCACACCTCTACATTAGTTTTTACATTATGCTAACACACCACAGATTATGTTGGCATGTTTTCTTCTTTTATTAAAAAAAACCAAACTTGTCTGAAGTTTGAGGGAAAAAATTATTTCTGATTTCTAAAAGTTATCCATTTTAGTAAATTTAGCTCAGTAGAGACTTTACAAAATAGGAAAGCTTATATTCTCAGTTATTTAAAATCATTAGCCTATATTAACCATTCCTCAGTTTGAAAATAATTATTCCCTGATGCTATCTTCTATATTGAGCCATAAAGAAGGGAACCCAGTGTATGATTCCTCTTTTATCTGATTATCAGGAACTATTTCCCAAACACACAGAGTTCTGTTAAGATATTTTATCCTCCCTCATATTTCAGTTAAATTGAAAATTCTAAAATAGCCATTAGAAAAGGTCAGGAAACTTAGAATAAAGAAACTAAGCTTTTTACACAAGTTTTGGATCTGACTTACTATTGTATTGTCACAGACAAGTATGGGTAGTTTTGTTTAAGTAGGAATCAAAATAGTCAATACCAGTGAATTACCAACACCTCAACTTCTTTGTTATCATGCTAGCATCTTGTTTTCTGTGCAGTTATTCATTATGAAGCAGGGTGGAAGTTCAGTATTTTGGCATTTGAAAAGATTATTTATATAATGTCTGCTTCCAGCCAGTGAGAAACATCTAGCCATACCTTTCTTATGCAAGCCATTCAGTTTTCAGGACTGTGAATTAACACTGTATGAATAAATTTCTGTACACCTTATTGTTTGGCCAGAAGGCCACCAAGTGTACTTATATGTAATCCTTAAATTTTAAAGTAGCTGTAATTTTTAAATCTTTCTAAACTTTTCTTAAACCACTAAAATTAAGCTCTTACTACTTAGTTATCCTCAGCTGTATTCGTACTCAATTGTCAGTATGGCACAGATTACTGTATTAAAATATTCTTCTTTCGTCTTCATATTTACCTTCTGAGGTAATTTTTTAACTTAATGTGTTACTACAAAGATTTGCAGATCTTTAATCAAGCACTATGTTAATACTGTAATATCAAAATACTATGTCGCATTATTTAAAATGTTCAAATTGAATAGATTAAAAGGAAGTTTTTAAATGCTGTTGCATCATATAATTTGCTACTCACCCACTATGACATCACATATTAGTCTATTAATTAATACATTTAATGTTGCATGAGTGATATTTTGGTCTGGGTTTCCTCTTAAGATTTTATTTGTCTAAATTAAGGAAAATATTTTTTACATTTCCTCTCTCCCCCCCCCCCCCAATTCCCCAAAAAGATCAGCTGGAAATCTTAACCTTTTGGTTTTTCTTGGTGTTTTAAAGGGCCCAGAACTATGGTTTAAATTTTATATATCTGTTTTCTTTTTTGTGGAGTATTAATTACAAAACTGGATTTGGGACCTAAAATACTCCTCAGGTTGATGTATTCATGAAGTTTTAAAATAGCTTTAGTTTTCAAAGTAAACTGGATTTGTGGACCTTAAAGTTACTGAGTTTAAACTACAAATTGTAACGTCATTACTGGACATGTCAGCATCAACCCTCTCAAAATAGCTTGGTCACTTTATGAAGGGGCGTTTTAAAGTTGTTTAGCAGTGACATATAATATGGTCCAATTGCTTTTTTTTTTCTTTAAATGTGACAAAAAAAAAGAATAAGGAACAAACACTATTGCTGCCGAATGCCATAACACTGAGTTGTACAAATTGTGATTGAGGAAATGAAAAAGGTTTATACTTTTTAAAAAAAACAACAAAAACAAAAAAAAAAAACCTAAAAAAAACAAAACTTCAAATGGAATAAATTATTCATGAAGCCTTCATTGTGGTGTCTTATTCTGTTGAAAATATTTCCATGATAAAATGCTGCAAAATTAGTAGCCTTAGCATTTTTGTGTCATTTATAAATGGGAAAGGGCAACCCAGAAACTGATTAATGGGCTTTTAACTTGTCTACCTGAAATGGGGGGGGGGGGCGAGGGGGGATTTTAATCCTCTATTAATACGTAATCATATATGTACATATATGCTAACCCCCTTTTGGAATGATGACTTTGATATCAATTTTCTAAAGCTACCTTCAAATATTTAAAGCTTATCAGCTCTGTCCTATTTTTATGTGATTGCAGGGTTTGAAGATAAAATGTTTAAATGTGAACAACCAATCAAAAATAGCTCTATTTATTTTCTGGAAGGAGCTATTTAAAATGTGTTCATATTTAAGCTAAATATATAATCCATATTGTCAATTTAAAATAGTTGCTCCTAGAAAAAAATTTTTTATAATGAGTCTTTAAACAGTGTATGTTGTTGAAACTGGCTGTTAATTATTTTCTGTATTGGCTTACATTATCTCTGATTTGTTTTTACTCTTTTTACTATATATTATGTATTACTAAAAACTATGCAAATCAAAATTTTTGGTTATTTTTGCATGACTGCATACAAACTTATTCAAAGATTTCAGTGTTGAAAACTGGGATCTGAATAATCCTACTGAACGTATTACTGAAGGAAATTATTTTCCCCCATTTAAAAGCATATCAAATGCTGTTTGTACTATGCGTAATATATTGGTACACTTTCAGAATTCAAGCCACTTAGAAATGGACTTACACCCTAAAGCAAATACAGTTTTTACATTGTGGCCCAGTGTACTGCTCCTTTTTGGTAAAATCCAAGACAGCCTCAGAAGCTTCAAATTTCCTGCCCAAGTTGTACTTGTAAATTCTTTGAAAGTAAAGAACTATACTATTGAGAGGGGAAAAGCATGTGAAATTTGAACATTTTTTAATGTTCTAGAAGGAATTAATAAATTGCACATGGAAATTATCCTGACCTGGTATTAGTAGCACATTATTTATTAATATAAATGTATGTGTTTGTTAATTGATGAAGAGGCTTGAAATAATCTCAATTTTTTTATTAGGTACAATTTTTTATAACTTTAGAACAAAATTGCCACATGGTCAGGTTTTCTTACTGGGGTGTGTTTTTGGGGGGTTGGTTTTTTTGTTTGTTTTGGTTTATTTTTGGTGCAGTTGAGTAATTTTTAATTACTACAATGTGGCTAAGTCAGAATTTAGTATCTGGGAAATGTGGTCATTATAGGTACTTAAGAAAGCCAGAAGTAGGAAAAAATCCACTTCAGGATAAAAGTGCCATTTAGACAACGTGCAAATCATTTAAGTATGAAAGTTTGAAAATCTCCTCTAGCAATCATGGAGATGCTGTAGGAATCATTAACTGTTAAGCATGTTAAATGAAATTGTTTAGGCTTTGTTTAACAGGGTACTAAAGGAGTTCTGCTTTGTTAAATCAAGAGGGTTTTTTAACCCCTTAAGAATATGTGGTTTAAGAGTATAGAAATTCACAGGACACTTGGTTACTTAAAGGATCCATATAATCAAAAAGAAGGGAGAAAAGATTATTTTTGTTCCAGAGCATCTATTTTGTCAGTTAATTGTCTGATTTTTAACTACTTTTATTTTCCAGAATAGCAACCAGTCCTAGGTGAAAAACCATGCTTCTCAGTGTCCTGTGGCTTTAAATCAGAAATTCTATATTAGACTGATAGAAATAGATAATGTTTGAGCAGTTTTTTGGTTTTTTCCCTTCTCTAGAATGTGTCATTAATGACCTCCCTGGTGGTGGTGGTGTTAAGTGCTGTGTGCCCGGTCCAACTCATAATGACTTTATATTTACAACAGAATGAAACCTTACCCAATCCTGTGCCATTCTCACAATCTCTGCTATACTTAAGTCCACATTGCAGTTACAGTATTGATTCATCTGCTTGAGGCTCATCTCTTGTATTGACTCTCCACTTTTCCAAGCATGATGTCTTTTGCCAAGGACTGACCTTTCTTGATGCCCAAAGTATGTCTGAGATCCCACCATCCTTAACAGGACACCCTGGCTTCACCTCTTCCAGGACAGATTTATTTGTTCTTTTGGCAGCCCACAGTAGTTTAAATACTCTGCCAACACCACAATTCAAAGGCAACAATAAGCAAGCAAGGGTTAATGAAGGGGTAGGAATCATGGGGGTCGCAGAGTTGAGTGGTTGTAGGGAGGAGGTGAGAATTGGGAAAGATCCAGTGGGAACCTAAAAAGGTGGAGAGATCGTGGACATAGATCAATGGTGATTGGTTTTATAAAACAATGTATGGGAATAATCATATGGAACACAATGTATATGAATAAAACTATATGGATTTTGTATGCAAACTAATATAAAATTTAAAATATCCCTTTTTTAACTAAGCTGTGAGCTTCAATATTTTATTTTTTAATAATTTTTACTGTGATTTTAACAAAAATTTACAGAAAACTTGGGTTTCCTTTCATTCATTCATTGCTGCACATTTTCCTCTCTCTGTCCCTAGTTCACTTTACTTTTTTATTCATTGTTGCTCTATATCCTTTTTTTTAAAAGGACAAGTAAGGTGTTACTCTTTGCATAAGGTTAAGCTGTTGATGAGGCTTCATCCGATCTGTATGCCTCATTCTTCATCTAGTCAGCTCTGATTATTTGCTCAGCATATTGGATAAGTATGTTGAAAAGGCACAACCCTGATATACATCCTTTCTAATTTTAAACCCCTGGAATTCTGGAACACTTTACTCATTTGGAACCTGTACGTGAACCAAGAAACAGTTTGAACAAAACAGTGGGATAGTGCATAGATCTTCCTGGATCTCTGCCAGAATAATTTCTTAGAAACTACTAAATTAAACTGTGAAGTTGAAGTGCTTGTGTGTTAAAGCCTTATTTCATCAATGCTTCTAAAAAAAAAAAAAAAAAAACAAAAACATCCCTAGCTCCTTGCCGTTGAGTCTGAACCTCCTATAGCTGGCCCTCCACTGGGTTTCTGAAGCTGTAAATCACTTCATAGGAGATTGCCTGTCTTTCCCTGAGCAGCAGCTGGTGGATTTGAACTACCACTGACGCCCAACTTGTTAGTAACACAGTTTACCATAGGGTGCACCACCAGAGTTCCCTCCCATCAATTTCATGGGGGGAAAAGTACTAAATGATGATGTGGGAGGGAGTTCTGGTGGCCTAGTGGTAAGAAACTGCTGCAATCCTAAGGGATAACGATACTGTTATGTGCCATCTTCTCCAGTGGAGCACTGGGTGAATTTGAACTGACCATCTTTGAGTTAACAGCATAACCCACCAGAGTGCTATTGAATAGCAAACAGTCCCCAAACCACATACTGTCTTAGAAACACTAAATGCTGATTGTAAATGGTTCTCATTCTTTTTCTTCTTAAATCTTTTCACCCAAACCAAAAGTAATCTTTGAAAGAAATACCTAGTCTTTCTAGTGTTTCCTGTCATTGTGGCATTACCATTTAGGTTATACTATGTGGGATGTGAATGAATTCCAGTTACATAGACTACAGCCTCATAAAAAGTTTTATAGGCTATCAGGATCTGAGGAACACATTTCAACAACTTGTGTTACCCAGATTTCAATCTTGCTGAAAGGAAAAGAGGACTTGAAATGCTTGCTGCATATTACATCTCAACATCAAGAAGACAGTAATCTTTACCACTGGGCCAATAGGCAAGCATCATCATGATAGAAAATTAGTCATTTCATCTTGCTTGGGTCCACAACACCATTGGCACCAGCACCCAAGACGTCAATATTGCACTGGGTGAGTCTGCTCTCAAGGACCTTTCTAAGGTGTCAAGAGCTGCAATGTTGATTTAAAGAAAGACTTATGGTGCAACTGTTTGAAGCCATGGTCTTTTCATTTAGTTGTTACGTGTCTGAAAGTTGGACAGTGAATGACTAAGGATGACAGAAGAATCAATGCCTGTGAGCTGTGTTAGAAAAGAGTATTTAATATCCCGTAGACTCCCAAAAGAACAAATATATCTTGTAGAAAGTGCAGCCAGGGTACATCCTTGAAGGCAAGGATGATGTAGCTTTGTCTCACATAGTTTTTATTTTTTTAATATTCTTTGTTACACATATCTCCTCCTTTCCCTACTAACCCCCTTTCTTAGTCTACTTTGCAATGCACCTTTTATTTCAGATTGTTGTCATACATATAAATGCCTAATTTATTCTTTTTAAACAGCTCTTTCCCTCATCTGTTCCAGTGCAGTGTTCATTACCTACTCTCACTATTCTCCCCTCAAGCCCCCCATGTCAGTTATAAATTAGCAGTATTATACAGTATTTGTCCTTTTGTGACTGAGATACTTCACTTAGCATAATGTCCTCTAGGGAATTAAAAAGTGACAGAAAACTACCAGAAATAAAAGCTGGGTTTAGAAGATGACATGACACTACAGACATCATTGCCAATGTCAGATGGATTTGGCCAAAAGCAGAAAGTCCCAGAGGAATGTCTGTGTTTCATTGAATGTGCAAAGGCATTTGAGTGTGTAGATTACAACAAATTGTGGCTAACCTTGAGAAGAATGGGAATCCCAGATCACCTGATTGTACTCATGTGAAATTTATACTTGGACCATGAGGCAGTCATCAGAACAGAGTAAGAAAACTGCAAAGTTCAAAATCAGAAAAGAAATATGTCAGGGATGTGTCCTCTCCATATCTTTTCAGTCTCTATATAGAACAGATCATTTAAGAAGCTTGACTTTATGATGAGGAATGTGGCATCAGGACTGGAGAAAGATTCATCAACAACCTGCGTTCTGCAGGTGACACAACCTTACTTGTTGAAACTCAGGGGGGGCTGAAGCATTTGAGGCAGAGGGTCAAGGACTGTTGTTTGCAATATGGAATGAAGCTCAACGTCAAGAAAACGAAGATTCTCACCATTGGGCCAATTGGCAGCAGCATAATAGATGGAGCTTGCTTCAACACTTGGCATCAGCAGTCAAAATCAAAATCTGCTGTCAGGGATCTCTCCAGATTGCTAAAGATCAAGGATGTCAGTCTCGAGACTAAGATATGCCTGATCCAGGTCATGATCTTCACAATTACTTGCTATGCATCAGAGGGCTAGACAATGAGCAATGATGACAAAAGAATTGCTTTTGAGTTGTGCTGGAGAAATGAACATACCATGAACTGCCACTTTAACTAACAGGTGTAAATAAGGGTTCCAGTCTTTCCACAATGTTGCCAGCATTTGTTGTTTGCTGCCATATTGAATGAACTTTGCTATTGTTTCTGGGATGAGCTGATACAGTTGTTCTGATTTGCATCTCTCTGATAGCTAGGAATTTTGAACATTTCTTCATGTGTTTGTTTGCCATCTGTCTTTGATGAAGTGTGTCCCACATATTTTGGACATGTGAGCAGGGGCTGATTCTTGAAGAAGGCTATCAGTGAAAGAGAGGACAACCCTCAATAAGATGGACAGACACAGTGACTCTAAACATGGGCTTAAGTATATCAGAGATGATGAGGATGGCCAGAGAGGGTCAAGTTCCAATCTATTGTTCATAGTTGCTTGCCATGAGTAGTTGAGACATCTAACAAAAAGCACAATCTAACCTATTAAAGGGGCTGGTAGGTGGTTGGGGGAATGTTTTCTAGCAAGAGAACACTGGAGATAAGATTCAAAGAGATACATAGGAATTACAAGATAAAGGATAGGGCACTTCAGAGAGAAGGAACATTTAGGAGAAGACCCACTTAAAACATGAAGGATTGGGACGCTAATTAGTTGATGCAGAATAAAGGACCTGTGGTGGTGGTGCCAAGAATCCAGGCAAGAAAAGCTGGACCACAAAAGTATCATTCTGTGTGCCATTGAGTTGCCACCAATCCAAAGCTGACCTCCTATGGGCTTTTAGAGTTGTTAAGTTGCACAGGAAGAGATTGTCATCCTCCTGCAGAGCAGTGGTGGATTTAAACCATGTGCCTTTTGAGATAGCAGTGCAGCTTCCTCACACTAAGCCACCAGAGCACCCTAGAATATCACCCTTCTTGTGTGTCAGAGTCAGAACTGACCCATAGTGAATCCTGTGGTGAGTTTTCAGAGGTTTTTGCAGGGAAGGAGGTTGCCTGCCCATCTTTCTCCTGTGGAGCAGTGTTGGATTCAAAAAAGGTGCCTTTGGGATAGCAGTGCATCTTCCTACCACTTAGTCAGTAGAGCTCGTTAGAAGAACATCCTAACGAACTTAAAACTTTATTCCAAAGCAGGAAAATGTTTTAGTAACTACATTAATCAGTTAGGCAGAAAGTTGATGAGGGGAATTATGTCAACCTGAGGAGATGTCTCTAGTGATACACTATAGGAATGTGGCAGGACTCGGTCAATATTTTATCTGTACATTAACGAAGATATGATCTGCTTAGCCAAAATGAAAACAGCCAATAAAGTGTAAGGAAGATTTAGACCAGCTGAAACAAAGAAAGAAATCTTAGGTCAAGCTATTTCACTAGCCTTTTAAAAAGATACAATTTCTTGGAGCTCATTTTACACTACTCATTTGCCATGAATCAAATGTACCTAAGTTTTTAACATCCTTGTTCTTTAACATTTAGAGAGAAGTCCTTGATAGCAGATTTTCCCAAAGCAGCACTTAGTTTCTTCACTGCTGTTACCATGGGTGCTGATTGTAGGTCCAACTAAACTTAGATAATTGACAAATTGAATCTTTTCTCCTTCTAGTATGATGTTACCTATTGGGTCAGTGGTGAGGATATTTTTTTTAATGTTGAGATGTAATTCATATTGAAGTCTGTAGGCTTTGATCTGCAGCAATGCAGCAATTGCCTCAAGGTCTCTTCACTTCTGCAAGCAAGGCTATGTCATCTGCATAATACAGGTTGTTGATGAGTCTTCTTGCAGTCCAAATGCTACATTCTTCATATACTCCAGCTTCTTGAATTACTTGCTTAGAATCCAAAGAAATGTTGTTGTTGTTGTTGTTGTTGTTGTTAGGTGCCATCGAGTTGACTAGGACTCAGGGTACCCTTTGAATAACCCTTTCTTCATGGATGATGTCCTTGATGTCCTCCCACAACTCATCTGGTCTTTAGTCATTGGTGTTTGATGCTGCAAATTTGTTCTTGACTGGTTTTAAAATTCAGTTGGGATAGATTCGAGATCATGTTTTGGTTCTCGTGGACTTGTTTTAATTTTCTTCCACTTTGATTTAAACTTGCACATAAGTAATTGATGCTCCACAGTCAGTGCCTGGCCTTGTTTTGACTGCTGATACCGAGTTTCTCCATCAAATCTTTCCACAGATATAGTCAGGCTGATTCCTGTGTAGTCCAGCAGGTGAGGTCCATGTGTTTATTTTTTCAGGATAGGTATTTTCAGTGAATAAATCATTGTACAAAATTCTTTCATTTCTTCTCCAGCTTCATACAATGAGCCAGAATACATACACCAGTGGTTTTTTAAGAGAAAGATGGGCCATTTCCTTCTGTGTGATTTACAAAATCTGAAAACCTGCTGAATGGAGCGTTAACTATGATTTGGTTACAACTCAATGGTAATAAGTCTACTTTTTTTAGGTAGTTCTGGTGACCTAGTCCATATGAAAATATGCTGCTAACCCAAAGACTGTGTTCAAATCTAACTGTGACTCCATGAGAGAAAGAAGGACAATCTCATGTTTTGTGACTTACAGCCTTGGAAACCTAATGAAAGATTAGCTACTAGTTGATTGTGCCTTGATGAGAATGAGGTTTTGAGTGATATTCTAAAAATAAAAATTATTCCATCAACAAAAAGAGCAGCTCTGGTATAATCACACAATGGAATACTATGCAGCATTGAAAAGCAAGGAATTTATGAAATATTATGAAATATGGATGACCCTGGAAGACATTATGCTGAGTGAAATAACTCAGTCACAAAAGGACAAATATTGCATAGGGCCCTATTGTAAAACAGGACTGACATCAGGGTTGAGGGAAGACAGGAAAGGAGGGGAGGAATGGTGTATATTGCATTGAAACAGATGAGGGAGAGAACTGTTTAAAAAGGACATATATGAATGGTTATTCTTGTCATTATAGAAGTCCAGAGTAAAGGCTGCATAGTGGAGTGAACTTGTGGGGAGGGATTGCATAAAAACAAAAGAGTTTTTCTTTGTGAATTCAGGGGAGTGGTGGACAGGAAGAAAAGTGCAAGAATGAATGAAAAGAAACCCTAAGTCTCTGTAAACTTTCATTAAAATTAATAAATAAAACAAAACAAAAAAATATAGGAAGCTCTGGTGGCCTAGTGGCAAGAAGTTGAACTGCAATCCCAAAGGCCTGCAGTTTGAATCCACCAGATGCTCTGTTGGAGAAGGAGGGGCAATCTCCTCCTGTACCTGTCAGATTCTATTTGACGGTACACACACACGAAATAACATTTTTTTAAATTAAATTTTATTAATTTTAATGAACATTTACAGAGATTTTGGGTTTCCATTCATTCATTGCTGCACTCTTTTCTCTACCCTTGTCCCCAGTTCGTTCCTCTTTTTTCCCCTCCCCTTGAAAGTCTGTTTTAATTGTCCAATTGCCACAGTGCTTGTCAAAGCCAGTTCTGATTAATCTCTTTTGTCAGTGTGTCCTTTGCCATTTCCTAAAAATTTTAAAAAATATTATATTGCCCCTCATGTCCCTAAAATCTTTCATGGTATCCTTCTGCCCTTAAGTCCCAAGTCGTTAAAGTGACTTTGTTATCTGCACAGCTTAAGTCTACATCTAAAAATGTGTTTTTGGGGGAAAAATAAAAATGTGCTTCAGTTTTACTTGTTGAATTTAATTAGTGACATCAGGTTGTAATGTGATGAATTGGGTTCCAGTTCTGTTTTCTTATACTCTGCACTTAGGTAACACATCCAACCCATGATCTGCTTCTTAACTCTCTAGCCTCTTTTGGGGCCTTTGTCATTCTTTTCTCTACTACTGTTATGTGCCATCTCATAGCTGACCCTCCTATGAGTTTTCATTGCCCATCTTTCTCTCACTAAGCAGCTGGTGGACTCAAACCCCATCCATGCCTTTGGGCTGGAAGTACAACTTCTTACCACTAATCCAGCAGAGGTCCTTTTCTTGGGCTTTTCCCGCTGCAGATTTTCCACAGAATCCATTAGTTTTTCCTAGGACACTCTTCCCCTCTTGAATAATCTTGACTGATTATTCTTACCCGTTTAAAAATAATTTCTTTGGAGGCATTTTCCATATTCTATCAAAACTCTTCCTGTCTGTTCTTGTCTAATCAATTCAGACTCAAGGCCTCTCCATGTGTACAGAGTGGAACTGCACCTCTAGGAAGCCTTCTTTCAGAAAAAGATCACCAGACTTATTTTCAGAGGAGATTCTGGTTGAGTTTGAGTATCCAAACTTTCCACCAACCACATATTTCTTTCAGTGCTCTTGAGTCCACCCATTTAACTGCTTCATTACACCCTCCCTTGAACAATCCATTTTTATCTTAAAGTTTCTATTTTCACTGGGTAACGATATGAAATTGGGCATTTAGTTGAGCTTCTAGGAAAAGCAAGGCTTACAAAGTGAGGCTTAAAACTACTTGTTGTTGATTGCCGTGCAGTCGAGCACGACTCATAACAACCCTATAAACAAAAGGCCTGAAGCCTTTCTAGAACTATCAACATTTATTGAAGTTCATAGAGTTTCCAGAGGCATGTTGTTTATGAAGTGGATGCTACTCCTGCTTAAAACTACTTATAGAGAGACTAATCCTTGGTGCCTGTAGCATGGGGGAGCTTTGGTGGTACAGTGTTGCTAGAAAAAGAATCAGTGGGACGACCCCTGGTGGCTTAGTGGCAAGAAGCTGCACTGCAATCCCAGAGGTGAGGGGTTCGAATCCACCAGATGCTCTGCTGGAGAAGGAGGAGCAATCTCCTCTTGTACAAATCAGATCTGATTTGACCGTACATACACACAAAAATAATTTTAAAAATAAAATAAAAATTTTTAAAAAGAATCCATTTAAAAAAGATCAGTGATTTGAATCCACCAGCTGCTACTTGGGAGAAAGCTCTCCTCCCTTTAAGATTTACAGCCTTAGAAACCTGATTGAGGTTCACTATGAGTCAGAGCCAACTCCATGGCAGTGAAGGAGTGTGAGTGAGTAAATGTAGTACTGAAGAAGACTGCCTGGCAGTATAGTTAAGTCCTGGGATGCTAGTTGAAAAGTTAACAGCTGCCCCATAAAATAGCATAACAGAGCTATAGGAAAAAACCCTAGACAAGAATATGGAAGAATCCATGAACTTTCCCAGAAGTGTGGAAATTTATCAGCCTCAGCCCTAGACAAGAATATGGAAGAATCCATGAACTTTCCCAGAAGTGTGGAAATTTATCAGCCTCAGCTCCAACTAGTAGCTAACCTATATACAAAGAACACAACCTTGACTGATCCTTTACTATCTTCACATCTGCCATACTTAATTAAGCCATTGCTTTCATCACTTCATCAATCTCATTTCGAGTTTCCCTATCTTTTATTGACCCCTATGCTTTTCCAAGTATGATCTCCTCCAGAAATAACATGCCCAAACTATGTGGGACAGGTTCTTACTACTCTTGCTTCTAAGAAGCAATCTGCTCGGGTTGCATGTCCAACACATATTTGTTTGTTCTTTTTGCTAGTCCAATAATCAATATTCTTCACCAACACAACTAATTGAAAGACATCAATTCCTCTTCCATCTTCCTTATCCATTTACCAACTTTAACATGTATATGAAGCAATTGAAAATCCCATGACTTGAGTCAGGTGCACCTTAGTCTTTAAAGTGACATCCTTGTTTGTTTAACTTTATTTATTTATTTTATTATTTTGTGTATGTGTACAGTCAAATAGGATCTGACTGGTATAGGAGGCGATTGCCCTTCCTTCTCCAGCAGAGCATATGGTGGATTCAAACCGCACGCCTCCAGGATTGCACTGCAAACATCCTAGTTTTTTAGCACTTGAAAGAAGTTCCTGACAGGAGATTTATCCACCGCAATATGTTGTAATACCTGGTAAGTGGAACATACTAAGTACATGTTAATTGAAAAAAGCCAAGAAATAATATAAACCTAAGTAGACTTTTGTTAGTTGCATTCTAGTCAGCTTTGACATGGATCTCACGTACAGAACATTACAACAGCCTGGACCATCTTCATCATAGTTGATATGCTCACGTTCATTGACTTTTGCGTTATATTTTAATGTTTTTCAACCTGAAGAGTTCATCATACTCTAGCAATCTATTGGACAATGGTTACAAATTTTCATTCATTAAAGAAGGCTAAATCATATCCACAGGAATAAAAATTTGACCTTAAGTCTATCTCCCATGAATTTCTATCTCCCATGAATTTGAAAACCAACTCAGTAATAGGTTTGAAGGCTTGAACACTAATGAACGAAGTCCAGATATATTGTGGGAAGATATAAAAAATACCATTCATAAAGAATGCAAAAAGTCATTACCAAGAAGGAAGAAGAAGAAAAGACCAAAATGGATGTCAGAAGACACTCTGAATATTTCACTAGAGCACCAAGAAGCAAAAGCAAAGGGGAGAAATCAAGAAGTTAAGAAGTGATGGGAGAACACCGCCACCAGACGGGAGAACTCTGCTGCCAGATGGGGTTCCACCACGAGAGGGGCCGGGAAGAGACCAGGGAAGAGCAACAGCCAGCCACCTACTGCAGAACTCCAGAGGAGCGAAGACTGGGAGACCCCAGAGGAACGAAGACTACCCCACACTGTGTGACCCCCCTGCAACCCACACCTGTGTGACCCTTAACACACAGGATGCTGCTGCATAAACCCCCAGCAGCTCCCAAGCCCCGCCCCCACCTCTTGGTGATAGCGTCCAAGCCCTACACTCCTTACCCCCTAGTCCCTTGCTTTCCTCCCCTTCCCCCACCCCCCTTGCAGCTCCACAACCACACATCTCAACCCTCACCACAGCCCTGCCTCAGGGCACCACCTTGGATCCAGCCATCACCCGGAGCTATCAGGCGAGCTGTTGAGGAACTAACCTGGCAGGAGAAAGGC
>NW_006400007.1:1721526-1723050 GCF_000299155.1 Elephantulus edwardii
TTTTACAACCGTGGAACTATGCAATATTTGTCCTTTTGTGACTGATATATTTCACTCAGCATAATGTCCTCCAGGGTCACCCATTTTGTGTAACATTTCATGAGTTCCTTGTCTTTCAATGCTGCATAGTATTTCGTTATATGAATATATCAGAGGTTCTATATCCATTTGTTTGTTGATGGACACTTAGGTTGTTTCCAACTATTTGTTATTGTGAACAAAGCCACGATAAACATGGGTGTCTAAGCATATATCTGCTAGGGTGGAAGTTATGGTTTCTTTATTCCCAGTAGTGGAATTGTGGGGTCAAATGGTATTTCTATTTCCACCTTTTTGAGAAAGCACCATACTGCCTTTTTTTGTTTGTGTGTTTTATTTTATTAATTTTAATGAACATTTACAGAGATTTTGGATTTCCATTCATTCACTGTTGCACTTTTCTCCCTGCCTCCCCTCCCATACTGCCTTTTATGGCAGCACTATTTTATACTCCCACCAAGAGTGAATAAGGATTCCAGTTTCTCCACAACCTCACCAGCATTTGTTACTTGCTGTTCTGTTAAATGTTGCTATTCTTACTGGGGTGAGATGATATAGTTATTTTGATTTGCATCTCTCTTAGAGCTAGGGATTTTGAATACTTCTTCATGTGTGTGTTTGCCATCTGAATGTCTTCTTTGGTGAAGTGTCTGTTCATATCCTGTCCCATTTTTCAAATGGGTTGTTTACCTTTATCTTGTTGCGGTGCTCTAATATTTTACAAATTCTAGATATAAGTCCCTTATCTGATGTGTCATTACCAAATAGTTTTTCCCAATCTGTGGCTTTCCTTTTTACTCTGTTGGAGTTGTTTTTGGATGTGCATAGGGATTTGATTATTAGAAGTTCCCATTCATCTATTTTATCCTGTCCTTGATAGCATTTCTTAAGCTGAAAGATCTAAAGAATAAATTTACTCTTCACCAAAAGAGACATTGAAATGGCAAACAACACATGAAGAAATGTTCAAAATATCTAACTCTAAGAGAGATGCAAATCAAAACAGCTATGAAATATCATCTCACCCCAGTAAGAATAGCAACATTTAATAGAACAACAAACATTAAATGCTGACGAGGTTGCAGAAAAACTGGACCCCTTATTCACTATTGGTGGGAGTGTAAAATGGTGCGACCACTATGGAAGGCAGTATGGCATTTTCTCAAAAAGTTGCAAATAGCAATACCATTTGACCCAGCAATTCCACTACTGGGAATATACCCTAAAGAAACCATAAACGCCACCCAAGCAGATATGTTTATTGTGGCTTTGTTTGCAATAGCAAAGAGAAACAACCTAAGTGCCCATCAACACACGAATGGATAGAGAAGCTCTGATATATTCATATAATGAAATACTATGCAGCATTGAAAGACAGGAACTCATGAAATGTTACACAAAATGGGTGACCCTGGAGGACATTATGCTGAGTGAAATATATCAGTCACAAAAGGACAAATATTGCATAGTTCCACGGTTGTAAAA
>NW_006400007.1:1724875-1785138 GCF_000299155.1 Elephantulus edwardii
GCAGGAGAGGAAGGTCCTCTATGAGGTGGATTGATTCAGTGACTGGGATAATTGGGATGGGAGTGTCAGAGACAGTGCCAATGCACAGGATAGAGCGTAGTTTAGGGCTGTTGTACGTAGGGTCGCTATGAGTCGCAGGCAACTCGATGGCACATAACAACAACAACAACATTATTGTCATGACAGGAGCCCAGAATGAAGGCTGCATAGTGGAGTGGACTTGTATAACAATGAAAAAATTTGTCTTTTACTTTTCAAAGAGAAGAGATAATTTGAGGGGAGGGGTCATCAGGGAGAAAAGTGAAACAATGAATGAATGGAAATCCAAAGTGTCTATAAACTTTCATTAAAATTAATTTTAAAAAAGAATAAATTCAAGCCATGAATTGCAATGCTTAAAGAAGCTATGGGAAGAATATTGAATGATTCAAGAAGGATTAAAAGAATGGAAGGAGTATACAGAGTCACTGTGCCAAAAAGAATTGGCAGACACAGAAGAATTTCAGGAAACAACATATGAGCAAGAGGCAAAGGTGAGGAGGAAGTTCAGGCTGCTCTGAAGGACTTGGCAAAAAATAAAGGCCCAGAAATTGATAGAATACCAATTGGCATGTTTCAGCAAACAGATGCTGCCCTGCATGTGCTCACCAAGGTGTGCCAAGAAATCTGGAGGACAACCACTTGGCTAACTGGAAAAAAGATGACCCGACAGAGTGTGGAAATCCTGGTACAATATCACTAATATCACACACTAGTAAAATTCTGCTGATTATCCAGAAAAGACTTGAACAGTACATTGACAGAGAACTACCAGAAATACAGGCTGGGTTTAGAAGAGGTTGTGGCACTAGGGACATTATTGCCAATGCCAGATGCATCTTGGCAGAAAGCAGAGAGTACCAGAAGAATGTCTCTCTGTGTTTCATTGACTATGTAAAGGCATTTGACTATGTGGATCACATAAGTTGTGGCTAACGTTGAGGAAAATGGGACTCTCAGAACACTTGATCATGTTTAGAGGAAACCTATGCTTGGACCAATAAGCAGTCCTCAGAACAGAGCAAGGAAATCCTGCATGGTTCAACATCAAGAAAGGAGTGTGTCAGGGATGCATCCTGTCCTCATACCTTTTCAATATGTATGCATAACAGATCATTCGGGAAGCAGGGCTTTATGAGGCGTGTGACATCAAGATTGGAGGGAGACTCATTAACAACCTATGATATGCAGATAACACAACCTTGCTTGCTGAAACTGAAGAAGACCTGGAGCACTTGATGCAAAAGTTCAAGAACTGTAGTCTTCAATATGGATTGAAGCTCAACATCAAGAAAACAAAGATTCTCACCACTGAGCCAATTGGCAGCACCAAATTAGATGCAGAAGAGATTGAGGTTGTTAGCAATTACAGCTTTCTTGGATCCACAATCACCATTCTTAATGCCAGCAGTCAGGAAATAAAAAAATGAATTGCATTGGGAAAATCTGCTTTCGTGGACAGTTCCAGCGTGCTGAAAAGCAACAATGTCAGTCTAGAAACAAAGATGTACCTAATCCAGGCCATGGTTTTCTCAATTACTTGTTATACTTCAGAGTTGGACATTGACTAAGCATGACAGAAGAATAGATGCCTTCGAGTTGTGATGCTGGAGAAGGGTCATGAATATACCATGGACTGCCAAGAAAACAAATAGGTCTGTCTTGGAGAGGGTGAAACCAAGTCTCTCCTTGGAGGCTAGGACTCTGAAGCTCTGCCTAACTCATTTTAGGCACATGGCCAGGGAAGATAGGTCCTTAGAGAAGGACATCATGCTTGGAATGGTGGGTGGACAGCGCAGGAGAGGAAGACCCAGAGTGAGATGGGTTGATATAGTAACTGGGGCAATGGGGGGTTTGGTGAATTAGTGTGAATTAATCAGTTAGTGAGACTGGCTCAGGAAAGGGAAAGGTTCAGAGCTGCTGTACATAGGGTTGCTGTACATCGCAGGCGACTCAACCAATAACATTCTATGACAAGTTTGGAAGCAGGAGTGGTGTCCACTTCCTAAATGTCTCCAGAAATTCTATGGATTTTGATAAATGTCGATAGTTGTAGAGGGGCTTCAGGCCTTTTGTTCATATGGTTGCTATGAGTCATGGTCCACTCAAAGGCAATCAACAGTAATAACAATCTTCAGAAATAGGTTGCCAGGCTTTTATTTTAGTCTCTACTCTGTGGTTTTCATAGTTACTTGCCATGTGTCAGAGAGATAGATGATGACTAAGGATGAAAGAAGAAGAAGTGATGCCTTTGAGTTGTGGTTCTGGAGAACAGTGGTTGAACTACATACCATTGACTGCCAGGAGAACAAACAGGTCAGTTCTGAAGAGGGTGAAACCAAGCTGCTTTCTGGAGGCAAGATTTTTGAAGCTCCATCTCATATACTCTGGCCATGTGGCCAGGAGGGATCAGACCTTGGAGAAGGACATCATGCTTGGAAGAGTCGAAGGACAGTAGGTGCGGAAGCCCCAGGATGAGATGGATTGGGTCTATTGGAAACGATGAGATTTGACTCAGGATTCAGGGCAGAATTCAGAGCTGTTTTACATAGGGTCACTGTGAATCACAGGTGATGTGATTGCACAAAACAACAGCAACAACAACTCCACAAGCCTCCAATGAAAATGGTCCTCCGTAGACAATATTTGACATATTAGATTCAGACCTTCTGGCATCACGGACATATGCAAGCCTCCATATAAAAAATGATTTCTAGGCAAATTCAAATTCACCCCAGTCAAGTAGGTTTTGACTCTGGTGGATCTAGACACAGTCTTTTTGGTAATCAGCCCAACTCCCTACAGGCTATACCTCCAAAGCTTATTGACTTACAGACTTCATTTTTACTGCTGTGGAGTGGGCTTTGCTCCAGCGACTTTCTTTCTATGTGGTGTCTCAGGTTGGAAATTACACCCAGAGGAGATGGCCTTTGTCCTATAGACCCATTAGTGGATTTGAATGCTAGAGAGGGGTTTTCTTTGGGTTAGCAGTACAATCCCTGCTGACTATGCCATCAGAGTTCCCTGACGAAGATTCATTATCATCTTATTTCTTTCAAGTTGGAGCTGATTTCTAGCTGACTGTCCAGCAGGTTTTCAGAACCTGCAAATCACAGAGGGGAGGAGATTGACCAAATTGACATACAGGCTTGTAGGTCTTAATCTTTTCAAAGTGGTCAGGTTCTTCTTGAGATATTGTTGAGATTTTTGCATTCTTTTCCTCGAAGTGTGAAATCCAATTGTGCAGAGATTCTAGATAATTCTGTAAACCCCATCCCTGAGCCTCTAGACTACATTGAAAACCCAAAAAGGAAAATGCTTAGTTTTGACAGTAGATTTGAGGTCACAAGGGGAAGGAAAAGTTGCAGAATCAGAAAGAATTCGGAAGGACAGAGAAAGAGAGGAAGACCCTCAGCGAGATAGATTGACACAGCGATTGTATGTATGTCAGAGATGAGGATGGCACAGAATAGGACAGGGTTTTGACCTCTTGTTCCTAGGTTCGCTAAGAGTTGTACCCGTCTCGACGGCATATAAAAATAATAAATCCTGGACTTCTAGAACCAAAATGGTAGAAAAGGATAGGTAGAGATAGAAAAGAGGAGTTTAGTTCTATTTAGAGTCTTCTAGAGATGGTGAGGATGGCACAGGATAGGACAGGGATCAGATCTATTCATTGGATTCATTAAGAGTCTTCCTCGTCGGGAATGCAGCTAACAACAAAGGATAACTTTAACATTTCTTTTACTTATGCCATTTAAACTCTGGTGGCGTACTGGTTAAGGAGTTGTGCTGTCAATCCAAAGGCTGCTAGTTGGAATCCACCAGCCGCTGCGGAGAAGGGCAATAGCTGCTAGAGATTTGTAGCCTTTGACACCCGCTTGATGGCTCAGCTATGAGTCGGTTACGAATCGACAGCAGCGAATGAGTGAGTGATTTCATTTTAATGCCAGTATAATCCTATGATGGTAAAAGTGAAGCTCCGAGGGTCCTGAAATCTTATCTGAAACAACAGTTTACGGACTTACAGAAAACGCTAGAAGCCAAACTCAAGAATTCTAAGGAGAAACTGGGCTGGCCAGATAGAGGAAGGGGCAGAGCCGCGCACGCGCACTGTTACCTCAGCGCTGACGTATCCGGGCTGTCGCTCTCTGCTTCTCTAGCCTTCAATCCAGTACGGTGGCCGAGGAGAGTCATACACTGAGGATGAATGAAGGTGCTGGGACAGGTTGAGGCAGTTCCATCCGCTGTCCTTCCTTTCTAGTATCGGTTCTGGCCTTGTGCAGTGCCCCTACACTGTCCCCATCGCAGCATCGACCCAGTGCCTAGGTTATTGGTGTCTGGTCTACTCTAGGTGCAGCTAGAGTTGTGGATCCGGATTATCGCCTAGGCCCAACTTCGGACCGCGCTCTCGATTTCTGCCGCGACCCGCTTCTAGGACGGGGAGGTGGTGTAGGGCTTTCGGTAGGCTGGTGGGTAAATCTTAAGATGAAAAGCAACCCTTTTTTTCAGGATGTAACTTGCCTCTCGGTCTATACTTGCACCCTGCCCTACTTTTTCTCCGCTTTAATAGCTGGTTCTGGTTTTCGCCCAAGAGCCCACGGTTCTTGGCTCTTCAGCTCCAGCAGTCGGCCCCTCTGCTTAAAAGCAAAACATTTCTGCATATGAGTCCTACTATTATGCATGTCTTACAAGGCATGGTTTTGGCTACTGAGCCAGGGTCTTTTTTATTTCTTTTTCTTCCCTCCGACGAGAGAGAAGTGCCCAAGTGTGTGTGACTCGCCTTTCTCACCTACATGCTACTTTTTTTAAAAAAACCCAACAAAATAAAAAGTAATAACACGGGACATAGGATAGTGTTTGGCATCTTTTCTAACCACTGTGATAATTTTCTCTTGGCTCTTCCACTGACTCAAGAGTAGGAGAGAGAAACCCATCGAGTCTCTACATATGTTGGGCAATCATATGAAACTAAAGCTCTACAAAGAAACACTTTCTGAACTTTGGCAGTTCAGTTCATTTTACATGCCTTCCAGAGTCGTATGAACTTGTTTGCGTTTTTGGTTTTTTTTTTTCCCCTGAACATCCCCCAATGGGCAAAATGTCATGATTTCATTGTATGTATTAATGGGCATAGTGGAGAAAGTCTTGAATTGAGATTTAGCAGATGAGAATTCAGTCTTGGATGCCGTCCCCCTGTCATGATACAATGTTGAACCCTTTACTTTTTATTGTCACATAGAAGCCTTTATATGTGCCAGTACCAATGCCAAGATACAGACTTTTAAAAGGACCTCCTTAAGGGTGATTTGGGGTTTATCCCCAAAGTGGGATATTCATACATGTGAATTTATATATTTTTAAAATTTTTTTAACCCATTAGGATTAACAGTGATAATGACTGAGTGTACAAGCCTGCAGTTTGTCAGCCCTTTTGCGTTTGAGGCAATGCAGAAGGTGGATGTTGTTCGTCTGGCGTCCTTAAGTGATCCAGAATTAAGACTTCTGTTACCGTGCTTGGTACGAATGGCACTTTGTGCTCCTGCTGACCAGAGCCAAAGCTGGGCTCAGGATAAAAAACTTATCCTTCGCCTTCTGTCTGGAGTGGAAGCAGTCAATTCCATTGTTGCTCTCTTATCAGTGGACTTCCATGCTCTAGAGCAAGATGCCAGCAAAGAACAGCAGCTAAGGTAATGTTACAGTGTATAATGTGTGGATTAGAATTTACATACATTTGCCATAAAAACAGGGAACAAAATATTCTGGACATTTTGTTTTCTTGCAGTTACAGCTACAGTTTATAGGTAGCATTTCTAATTCATTTCTTTGACTTACACTATCTAATTTTGAGAAAACTGCAATTAGTCTATTGTAAGTGGATGCAGTCCTTCAGAGAAAGAGAATCCAATCTTTGGAGAACATTTTGCATATATTTTCTCTATGTGTAGTTAAAAATTTAGACAGTTTTGTAGCTCATAGAATGCAGAGAAGAATTTAGTATTTGTGGGCTTATTGATTAGACCTACTTTCAATGGGAAGTGAGTAAGGCACATTCTTCTGTAGTGGAAGGATTTATTAACATCATCTAGGAGACTTAGTAAAGTTAGATTAATTCTCAAATTTTCCATTGATTCTGAACAGGTGTTATATTATTTTCTACCCGTTGTGAATTTGATAGTAAGTCATAGCAGTTAATGGAAGTGAATGCTGTCAGTTGTGATGGAGTCTATACCCAAAATAGACAAATGATACTTTGAAATAAGAGCATATAGAAATCTTACATTATTTTGTGGGCTGTGTCAGTTAATAGTAATTTTTACACTATTGTTTCCATACCAGTGTTCCCATAATTTAACTTGTTTATTCTTCCATTAGGCATAAACTTGGAGGAGGTGGTGGAGAGAGCATTTTGGTTTCACAGCTTCAGCATGGACTTACGTTAGAGTTTGAACACAGTGATTCACCTCGTCGACTGCGTCTTGTCCTTAGTGAATTGTTGGCAATTATGAACAAGGTACATTATTTTAATTATAGCTTAAAATATGCATGATTATCAAATAGAAGGTGGATGAAATGGACAAGAAGGTAAGCAGGTTGCAGTCTCTTCTATTTCATTTGCAAGTGTTTTCTTTTCAGAGCCTGGGAGGATATTAAATACTTTCTCTTGCGCTGCTAACTGCAAGATCACGAGAGGTAGAATCTTATTACTCTTGGGAGAAAAAGAAAACTTTTGAAATTCAGTGAGGCAGCTCTACTTTGTCCTGTGGGGTTGCTACAAGTTCGAGCCGACTCAATGGCAGTGGGTTTTGTTTAGTTTTCTGTAGAGATTTTATTCTCTCATTTATGCCTATTCCTTTTGCTCTGTCATAGGGGTTATAAGAAACTATTATTCTATATGGAAAAACAAACTATAATTTATTACAACTGAGTTTTCTACAAAATACAGAATTCCGTTGTTTTGGACATACACAGTGGCTTTTTGATGTTAAAATATATATTTGAAGACAAACACATTAAGAAATTTTTTCCCCATTTTTCTTACACCTAACCATATAACTGGCCTTCTCTTGAGACTTTAATTTTTTCATTTTGATGCCTTTGCATATGTGATGGTGAAGGTTGTTTTAAAAAAGTAATTAGCTACTTTCAATAACTGTTCATTCTTTGCTTTTTCTTATTGTTGATTTGTGATTGAACTTGCATTTATATACTTCTCTAAGTTTACTGGGCTTTTTTGTTGCTTATTTTGTTTGTTTGCAGGTATAATTTATAGGTAACATTCCTCTTCATTTCTTTGATTTGCCCTCATTCTAAGACAGATGTACAGTCTACTCCTGTTTAGCTTACAGCCTTTGAAAACTTGCTAGAGGGTCAGCTATGAGTCAGTTCTGACTTGACGGCGTATAACAACAAGAACAACATCTAATTCTAGAAAACTCCAAATATTGAGTAGAAATTAATTCTTGAGCTTGATACAATAATGTCTGAAAAAGAATTCTGTGACTGTTGTTGTGTATCACCAAGACCAGGGTTGGTTTGCCCATCATTCTCTTGTGGAGTAGCTGGTAGATTGAAACCACTCATCTTGGGTTGACAGTATAATTCCTTACCGCTAAGCCACCAGAACTCTTTCTTTCACTACTAGTTATGATTAAATTGTTTAGAATTGATCAAATATTGCATATTGTATTGTTTATTAGCTATGTACTCTGAGGCATGGTTGAAAGTAGATTTAATTTAAAAGTAAGATGGTATTACTAGAGTTAATTTTTTTTCTTTCTCTTTTAGGTATCTGAAACCAATGGGGAGTTTTTTTTAAAGTCTTCTGAGCTCTTTGAGAGTCCAGTCTATTTGGAGGAGGCTGCGGATGTGCTTTGTATTTTACAAGCAGGTACCATCTTGAATGCTAAGATACATTTCAGATATAGTTTCTTGTTAAGAGATACTGTGTAGTTTTTAAACCAAGATTAATTCATTATTTTAAGAAGAATCTAATAAAAAAATAAACCTTAAAAGTTTGAATAAAAAGGACTGTGATAGGACAATAAGTAGATAAGAAGGAGCCCTGGTGTCTCAGTGGTTAAAGCTCTCAACTGCCAACTGAAAGATTTCTGGTTTGTGCCTACCAGCCACTGTGCAGGAGAAATATGTGGCAATCTGTTTATGTAATCCTGTGGTGCGATTCTGCTTTGTCCTGTACAGTTGCTATGAGTTGTTATCTACTCTATGGCAGGGGGTAATATTTGTTGTTATGTGCTGTTGAGTTGCCTGTGACTCATAGCGATCCTGTGTACAATAGCTCTGAATCTTTGCTCTATCCTGAGCCAATATCACTGACTCTGACACACCTAATCCCATCACCCCAGTTATCATGTCAGTTCATCTCATCTGGGGTTTTCCTCTCTTGCACTGTTCCTCCACCCTTCCAAGCATGATCTCTTTCTCCAAGGACTGGTTCCTCCTGGCCACGTGCCCAAAGTATGTGAGATGGAACTTCAAAATCCTAGCCTCTAAGGAGAAATTTGGTTTCACCCTCTCCAAGATAGACCTGTTTGTTCTCCTGGCTGTCCATGCCATACTCTTCTCCAGCACCACAACTCAAAGACTTCAATTCTTCTTCTGTCAAGTAAATTATGTAATTTCTATACTATGACATTATATGTTAAGATGATGTATTTGAAGAAATTGGATGATTTTGGAAAATTATCAGTATATTAAATGACCAAGCAAAGAGCCAAATGGTGAGTAGACTGTAACATAGGTTTTATTTAAAGTGGAAACAAAACAGTACCCGTGGAAAGAGTAAAATTACTGCAAATTCTTAACTTTAATGAGTGAATTAGAGTTGATAATAATTTTCTTGTTCTCTCCTTTTTCTGTATTTCATTTCTATAATAACCATATTTGATTAAAATGAAAAGATAAAGGACATAAAAATGCAAAGATTTTCATGAAATTACAGTCTAGGCCAGTACTGTGCCGTAGAACTTTGCAGTGATGGAAATGCTCTGTAATTGTGCTGGCCAATACAGTAGCCACTAGACACACAGGGCTGTGGAACATGTGAAATATGGAAAGTGGAATTGAGGTACTGAATTTTTGTAAATTTTCTTTAATGTTATACTTTATTTAAATTTTTCAGCTAGTGGTTATCCTACCGAACAGCTCAGTTTTAGCTTATGATGAGAAATTGTTGTACTTTGAATAACTTTAGATAACATCTGTGAAATATCAAATGACTTTTCATGTATAATTCAATGAAACATCATGTCTTGTGACACTGACTTTGCTTTCTTACAGAACTCCCATCCCTGCTTCCTATAGTTGATGTAGCTGAAGCCTTGCTACATGTTAGAAATGGTGCCTGGTTCTTGTGTCTCTTGGTGGCCAATGTTCCTGATAGTTTTAATGAAGGTAAATAGACTTTAAAAATGAGATACTCATCAGATTTGCTTAGCTTGTATAGGAACTATTTTATTATTTTTTCCTTTTTTTTGTTTTTTGAGCTAAGAAGAAACAATGTTTCTGGATTTTATTTGAGATTTTTAACTACTGAATTTTAATAAGTGTCCATGTAGAAATAATCAAATTTGCATTGAAATTTCAAATTTATATTTGTAATCAGTATGTATCCATATAATGCTATATCATAAAATAGTTCTTCCTTTCTAGTCAGAATTGAATCATTAATGACTTTCTAGTGGATTCCTGAGGCTGTAAATTTCACCAGGAGGTGTGATGTAAGACCATCTTTCTCTTATCAAGTGGCTGGTGGATTCACACTGGCAGGGAGGCACTTCCTGTTGCTTAGTAGCACAGCTCTCTGTAGAATATACCACCAGAACTTCCTGTTGCATAATGTTGTTGTTCAGTACCATCAACTTGGAACCAACCCATAATGAACTCCTCAGTTGTTTTTCAGAGGCATTAAATTTCCTGGGAGTAGAGTGCTCATATTCCACAGAGAAGCTGGTAGAGTCAAACTTCCTACCATTGTGTTTAGTGTTCATATGGTTTTCAGAAGTCTTTTGTTTAGGAAGTAGATGGCCCATTCTGCTTACTAGTCTGTCTTAATCAGGGAGCGCTACCAAAACCCATCCACGATGGAAGACCCTTTTAGAATTTGATAACAGTGGCAAAGAATTCAGTATCACAGCAAACCCCAAGTAATCACAGTATAGCAAACTGACAGACAAGTGCTGCAACACTAACAACAATGTTCTTTATGAACATAATCAATAGCATGCCCACAGGATGTCAGAAGAGACTCTGAAGATTGCACTGGAACATCGGGAAGCTAAAACTAAAGGAAAATATGTCAAAGTAAAAGAGCTGAACAGATGGTTTCAAAGGGCAGTTCGGGAGGACAAAGCAAACTATTAAAATAGAATGTGCAGAGAGCTGTAATTGGAGAATAAAAAGGGAAGAACTCACTCTGCATTTCCAAAGCTGAAGGAACTGAAAAACAAATTTAGGCTTTGTGTCACAATGTTGAAAGATGCTATGGGCAATGTATTGAATGACTTATGAAGCATCAAAAAGAGATGGAGGAAATACACAGAGTCACTGTACTAGAAAAAATTGACTGACACTGAAATATTTCAGGAAGTACCATAAGAATATTTGTAATGAAAGAGGAAGTGGAAGCTGCCTTAAAGGCATTGGCAAAAAACAAGGCCCCAGGAATCAATGTGATACCAATTACCAATTAGCTTGTTTTAATTAACAGATGCAGCCTTGGATGCACTCACCAGTCTGTGCCAGGAAATTAGGAGGACAGTTGTTTTGCCAATGGTTTGGAGGAGGTCTATATTTTTTCCTATTCCCAAGATAAGTGGTCCAACTGAGTGTGGAAATTATCGAACAACATCATTGATATCACATGCTAGCAAAATACTGTTAAAGATCATTCAAAAATGGCAGAAAAAGTACATAGGGAATTGTCAGAAGTTCAAGCGGACTTTAGAAGAGGCCGTGGCACCAGGGACATCATTGCTGATGTCAGATGGATCCTGGCTGAAAGTAAAGAATACCAGAAGAATGTCTATTTCTCCTTTATTGACTATGCAAAAGTGTTTGACTGTGTCAATCATGACAAGTTGTGGCTGACATTGAGAAGAATGGGAGTCCCAGAGCACTTGATTGTGCTCATGAGGAACCTATACCTGGACCAGGAGGCTATTGTATGAACAGAGCAGGGGGTCTGCATGGTTTGGAATTGGTAAGGGACTCATCAGGGATGTATTCTGTCTCCATTCCTGTTCAGTTTATATGCTGAACAAATTTTCCAAAAAGCTGGACTTTATGAAGAGGAGTGTGGCATTAGGATTGGTGGAGATTCATTAATAACCTGCTTTATGCAGATGACACAACCTTACTTGCTGAAAGTGAGGAGGATTTGAAGCACATGTTGCAGAAGATCAAGGAATGCAGCCTTCAGTATGGCTTGTATTTCAATATCAAGAAAACAAATATTCTTACCACTGGAGCAGTAGGCTGTGTCATGATGGATGGAGAAACAATTGAAGCTGTCAACAGTTTCATCTTGTTTGGATCCACAGTTAACACCCTCAGTAAGAGCAGTCATAAAATAAGGAAACACACTGCAGTGGGAAAATCTGCAGTTAGGGACCTTTCCAAATTATTGAGGAGTAATGATGTCAGTTTGAGGATTAAGGTGAATCTGATTCAGGCCATAGTTTTTCTACTTACTACCTGTGCATCCAAGACCTGGACAGTGAATAAGGAAGACAGAAAAGAATTGATGCTTTTGAGCTGTATTGTTGAAAAAGAGAACTGAACATTCTGTGGACGGCTAAGAAAATGAATAGATATATCTTAGAGAGGGTGCAGCCAGCGTGCTCTTTGGAGGCAAGAATGATGAGACTTCGCCTAACAGATTTTGGACATATTCCTAGGAGGTGCTATTCCTTGGAGAGGGACATGATGTTGGGAAGGGTGGAGGGTCGGCGAAGGAGAGGAAGGCGCTTAACCAGATGGATTGACAGGGTGACTGCATCATTGGGCTCCTGTGTGTCAAGAAGTGTGAGGGTGGCACAGGACAGGGCAGGTTTCAGATCTTTTGTTCATAGGGTCGCTGTGAGTTGTACTTGATTTGATGGCACCTAACAACAACAACAACCACAACCATTGTGTTGGCAACACAATTCGTTACCACCGAGCTTCCTATTCTGTACTTCTTGTTGTGTACCATCAAGTTGGAACTGACGCATAGCTGACCTTTGGGCAGGTTTTCAGAGACAGTTAATTACATGGGACGAGATTGCCCATCCTTCTCCAGAGCAGCTGGTGGATTCAAACTGCCTGCCTTTGGGATTGTAAGGCAGCTTCTTGCTACTAGCCTGCTAGAGCTCCACTGTATTAGAACACTGAAAATAAATACCAGAGAATCAGAAGATACACTTTCCTTGCTCAAAGAGCAAAAGGGAGGATATGTACATTTGTGAAGTAGTCAGAGAGCATTATAAGATAAATGTAATATGAAATGTTAGTTATCACACCTTTGGCTTTAGCCTTATTGCTCCCAGCTTACAGGAAAGTACAGGGTAGAACTTGAGAGAAATCACAAACTTTTTTTTTTACCTTTATTTTAAACTACTAGTGATTGAGGATTTTTTGAGAACCATGTGTATGTGATATAAAAATAAAAGCAACATTTGGAGCTGTGGTGATGTACCAGTAGAGAGTTGGAATGCTAACCCAAAGGCGAGAGGTTTGACTCCACTAGCGGCTCCACGAGAAAAGGATGAGCAGTCTCTTCCCATTTGGTTTACAAATTCCAGAAACGTGCCAGAGGGTCAGCTATGTGTCAGTTGTGATAAAAAAAAAGAAAAGTAAATAAAGCAACATTTACGTGTTGAGCAAGACAATTTATGAAAGGAGAGCCAAGGAAGGAAAAAAAAATGTTGTATCAGGGAGCCATGGAAGAAAATTCTTGGTTTTGACAGTACTCATGTGATTGCTGTTAAGATTCTTGTTATGTGCTGTTGAAGCAGAACTCCAGTGGTTAGAGGCTGGATATTGCAGAAGAAGAGATTGCCCATCTTCTCCATCAGAGCAGCTAGTACATTCAAACCACATTCTTTTGGGTTGGCAGCACAGCTCCTCTTCACTAAGCCACTGGAACTCCCTTTAAGTTAATTATCATCTGCAAAATGAAGATAATAATCATCATCATCATCCTTATTTTTTTGAAAGAGTACAAATACGACGCAATATTTTGATCAGTTTCTAATGCTGTTTTTTTCAAGCTCTTCTAATTTGCACAAATGATTTCAAGGCTGAATAAATTGTTTCTGGTACTACACTTAACAGAGTTTGAAATAATAGAGGTTCCTCAATGTTTAGTTTGTAGAGGCCTGATCAAGAATGGGGAACGACAGGATGAGGAGAGTCTTGGAGGAAGACGCAGGACCGATGCCTTACGCTTCTTATGTAAAATGAATCCTTCTCAAGCTCTCAAAGTTCGAGGCATGGTGGTAAGAGATTCTGTGGTTTTTATGACACAGAGGCCTGTGTATTAGGATAAAGAAATTTGTACAAGATGGTTTGAAAATCCTATAGTGTTAGAAATTGTGGTGATACACATGCAATCCCTGGGTTAAGAAGGTCCAATTTACTAATATGTAGCCTTTAATATGTAAATTTGCACTCACTTTGAAGCATTTGAACCACTGCATTTACCTCACTTTGAAGTGATTGAGCCAACCCTTATATGCAGCAATTTTTTTTTTAATCACAATCACCTTTAGTCACTGCACGTTGCTCATTCACTCATTGCCATAGAGTCGGATCAGACTCATAGCTGACCCTCCATTGGGTTTTCAGAGGCTGTTAATTGCAAGGGAGATTGCCCATCTTCTGTTTTGGAACTGCTTGTGGATTAAAATTGCCAGAGAAATGTGGTCCTTTGGGTTGGCAGCAAAAGCATCACAGCTCCCTAGTTGGTGCAGTTAGAGTTTTAAAATTATTTAAAAAGGTTTAAATCTTTTTTTTGCATGAAAGTTAGGCTGGATGTTAACTCCTTGCACCTATTTCAACTGACTTACAAATTCAATTTAAAGACATATTTAGGAACAGATTTTGTTTGTAACCAATGAATTGCCTGTACTGGATTGTGTTATTTTCCTTTCTGGATTTTATGTTTTATGAAATAGCATTTTCAAATCTCAAATGCCTTTGATTCTAAAGCATCCTGGGCCCTTCCTTTACACTGTTGAGTTTTGTTTGCTTTTTTTTGCATGTTAGGTGGAAGAATGTCATTTGCCTGGCCTTGGAGTGGCTTTGACATTGGATCATACTAAAAATGAAGCTTGCGAAGATGGAGTGAGTGACTTGGTTTGCTTTGTTAGTGGTTTGCTTCTTGGAACAAATGCAAAAGTCCGGACTTGGTTTGGAACTTTTATCCGAAATGGACAGCAGGTAAGGGATCCCTTCTGTCACTGTAGGCTAGAGGTCAGGATGCATTGGCAGTTACTAAAAGAGGAAAGGACACATAGGATTAGACAGATCTTTTGCATTCTTTTTAATCTCAGGAACCCTTTATAATATTAAAATTATTAAGGATGCTAAAGAGCTTTTGTTTTTATGGCTTTTACCTAGTCATAAGTAACAAATTAAAATGGCATATTTTGAAATATTTGTTTAATTCATGTAAACAACAGTAATACATTATATGTTGATCAGACATTATAATCAAGTAGTTGTATTAATCAGTTATAATCAGTATTATAAAACAAAATGTGTATGAATACCTGAATGAAACCTGAAAGATTTATAAACTTCCACCCAGATAAAAATAAAAATTGCAAAAAATAAGCCATATTAAAAAAAAAAATTGAAGCTATATTTTTTTTTTAAAAAGTATGTGGATCCACACAACATATTTTTTTTAAATAAGAATGGATATTTTTTATTTATTCAAAGTTTGAATCTAAAACTTCAATGAAATCTACCACCTTTATTACAAGGGGACTGATGGTTTCTAAACTGAAAGAAACAGGGTCAAGAAAGATGGCACCCAGACATTGGAAAGTGACCCAAACTGGTCGGATGTGCAGAAGATTTGGTCCATAGAGCACTGACAGGCTAAGAGCCACGTTTTGGTGAGAATGACGTCAGAAGTGTTGAAAGTGTATAAACCTCCATAAGAAAATTAAAGATGGCAAACAAGATTTGGACTCTATTTCAAGTCAATAATGTCTTCATCCGAGGAAGCTGTGAGCTGAAAGGGGCTGCCTGAGACGGGGCTGCCCTCTCTGTCTGCCACCGGGTCTGGGTCAGAGCTTGTCGAGTGGCAATGCCCCTCAGGATTAGCTTCTGAAGTAGAAGGACTTTCCAAGGGGACCACTGGGATCCTGTCACTGCTTCTCGATCTCACGGTCGCTGGCTTGGGGCCTCCCTGGTTTTCTTCTAACCGTCTCCGGGATTTGGATTTGGCCTTTGGTGCTCCTTCTGACCGGGGTCCACCTTCATCTGAGAGGCCCAGCAGTTCCCTGCGAGTCCTGCTTGCTATTTCCTTAATCTCCATTCAAGACAGAGACAAGGAATGAGTGACAGGAATGGCGGCGATGCCAATGCCGATGGAAGTGGGCGGAGTGATGACCTTGGAGACTAAGGGAGACTTCAGAGGCCTCTCCATGCTTCTGCCGACAAGGTTTCTCAGTGGAATCTTGTACAGATTTTTGGACTGAATTTCAACTTCCCCCAGGGAAGAAGGAAAAACTGGAGTATCTCGGCCTGGGGGTGTCTGAGGAGAATTGTGGGCACTGGCCCCCTTGGAACTGCTTTCAGATGACACCTCATTTCCCGCTATAGTTGCTGTGAAGTCTATATCCGATCTAGAGGCCACGAGCTGAAGCTGAGGCACGACTGCAGTGTGGACCAAGTTTCCATTCACCACCAGGCGGATCTCCATGGAGTCAGTGGTAAACGCCAGGAGGTATGGGAAAGCACAGACAATGGCATAAGGAGCCTGGTTCCAACAGAACTGGAAATCTGACGCAGAGGGTTGAACCAAAAAAGAGCCACCGTTAAATGGGCAAACCTTTTTATAGATGCAGCTGTAGTTGTAACACAAGAGCAGGCCAGCTTCTCCATCTTCGTACACATCAATAGCTGCAACAAAATTAACCCTGTTGGCTTCCACGTGGTGCAGTCTGAAGGCCTCCCCTGTGCTCTCGTTGACCACATCAAACTGGTGTCGATAAGCCACACAGATGAGATTGTCACTCTCTTCAGTTGGCCCATCCACTAAGGTCATCACCACGGGAGGGTCAGAAAGACAGATCTCCCTCATGTACTGGAACTCTTCAACAGGTGACTCTGACAGGGGAGACAGCAATGAGATGCTGGTTACCCCACTTGATTTTTGCTTCCTTGTGATCATAAGCAGTTTATTCCAGATTGCGACAATAATTCTCAGCTCTTTGCTATGGTGAGTGTTAATGGCGTACAAATGGCAACCTTTTGTTTTCTCCAGCTTATTTTCTCGGCAGTCATACTTGCTCTTCACAGCCTGTTTCCCCTCGATGCCCTTTTGCACTGTGCTTAGTCTGAAGACAAAGAGGCGGGCATCTTTTCCTTTGTCGGCTCTGAGGATCAGCAGGTCCAGAGCCTCCAGCACGTGCATCTGTTTCACAGGCAGAGTTCTGTCAAACACTGGCACTGAAGGGAGGTCATCTCTTTTTTGCAAAGCCGTAAAGCTGCCAAACTTGATGGAGCATCCCCTCTCACAATGGATTTGAGTTTCAGTGCCTATTCTAACAAACTCTGCCTGGCGAGCCTCCTCTTTCTTCCGTGCTGACTTGGGGGATTCTGGTAAGACATCACTAAAAGATCTTCTATTAAGCATGTTCTTATGCAAATCTGGCATCAGATCCTGGTGCAAAGAGCGAATCAGCATATCCAGAGTACGCCGGCGTTTCTGGGCAAATGTTGGGGTTTCCAAAGTGGCTTTTTCACCATTAATTAATTGCACTAGCAAAAAGTCCCTGAATTCCTGGTGGTCTGTAAACACCAGTGGAGACGGCAAGGGTGGGCCAAAGAGTGGTACACTTTCTTCAGAAAATATTTTTAGCCTGTAATTGTCATTTTGTTGATCATACCTTACTAAGGCAAATATATGTGTAAAGTGGGAGCGGATCATGGAAGGCTTAAAGGCAGGAGAAGATTCCTCTCCTTCTTGGAACACAATGGTGATGATATCGTTTCCAATGTGGCGCTTCCTTTCCACCTGCTGTTTGTTCTCTTTGAAATATGGCAACATCATGGAAACATGAAACATGACCTCATGCCCTTGGTACACAGTATAAACTGAATGTATCCCTGTGGTGTCATTTTTGGTGTCCAGACCGCCACGGTAGCCTGTCCAGCCCTTTAGAGTGACTGTGTCACCCAGAAGATTTAAAAATTTTTGAAAAGCTTCACTTCCGACTTCATTGCTGAACATTTCATCGTCAGTGAGCACAAAGATGGGTACATCTTTGGCAAAAAGGACCCCAAACTTGAAATTCACAGAGCCCTCTTGTTCTTCAAGAACCAGCAAATCCTTTTGTATTTCAGAATGAAAAATTACCCTGGGGCCTTTCTCAAATTTGTCCAGATTCATGGCACTTAAGATGGACTTCACAGAGAGAGTTTTTGTGGGACTGTAGGGAAGGCATATTTTCTGGGTACCTGTTTTTCGCCAAAGTATAGCCCGGTATTGAGGGACACGCTGATTGTTCTGGTCAGAAAGCGTTACAGACAAGAAGAAGGGGCTCTTCTCTGCATCATTTCCAATGTAATTCTGATGGACTTGTCCTAAAAAATACTTGAAATACCATCTGGTGTGGTATTCTGGATTCTCTAAGTGTACGTCTGTTCTTCGCCAAGTACCTGGCAGAGCAGTTGCATTCTCATCTGATGACCCATTTTCCACTCGGAATCTTCCAGCTCTTTGGATGGCTCCATCAGCATCACTGGAAATAAGCAGCTCCACGTCTACAGCCTAGGTCTTCCGAGACAGAGAGGTTGACCTGGGATTCTAGTTCAGGGTCTTTTGTTGGCCATGTCTGAAGGGGTGGGATGCCAAAGGAGAGAGATGACTTTGCTTTCCATAGAAGGGTCTGTGCTGCCATCTGATTCCCACAGGACCCTTTCGTCAGCGGATCCATCAGTGGCCCTGGAGCCTGCAGTGCTGGGGATCTCGAAGCTGCACCCCCTGCGCTGCAGCGCCGCCCTCTTCTGCCGCAGGAGTGCAGCAGCCGCCCCGCGGGGCTCCGGCTCCATCGCCCTGGGCAGGGGCCGCGGGCTCCCACACAACATATTTTTAAAGAAAATATCTGGAAGAGAAAAAAAAAATTTTTTTTTTGAACAGAAAAAATTATTGAGGTAGAAGCATGGTTTACATCTCAAACGTACTCAGGAGCAACAGTGTCTCTGGAGACTAAGGTGCGCCTGATACAGGTCATGGTATTTGCAATCGCTTGTTATGCATCAGAGAGTTGGACAATGACTAGGGAGGACAGAAGGAGAGTGGATGCTTTTGAGCTGTGGTGCTGGAGAAGGGTACTGAATGTACCCTGGACTGCCAGGAAAACAAACAGATCCATCTTGGAGAGGATTAAACCAAGCTGCTCCTTGGAGGCAAGGATTCTGGGGCTTCGTCTGACATACTTTGGACATGTTGCCAGGAGGGACGGGTCCTTGGAGAGGGACATCATGCTTGGGAGGGTGGAGGGACAGCGCAGGAGGGGAAGACCCTCTATGAGATAGATTGATTCGGGTGACTGGGGTAATCGGGATGGGTGTGTCAGAGGCGGTGCGGTTGGCGCAGGATAGAGCAGGGTTTGGAGCTGTCGTGCATAGGGTCGCTATGAGTCGGAAACGACTCGATGGCACATAACAACAACAACAACAACAAAGGTTGGAAACACTGTGTTACGCAATTGTTGAATGGAAACTAATTTGCTCTTATAATCTTTCAATCAAATCACAGTAAAAAGTTTTTAAAAATTACTGAAGCAATTCCTCCTGTACCAGTCAGATCCGATTTGACGGTACACACACACACACACACAAAATAATAAAAATTTAAAAAAAAAAGTTACTGAAACAAGTAGTCAATAGAGACTAAAACACAACAAGAAAAAAAATTATTTTTGGGGAAAAGCCCCTGTGTATAGTTAAGAGAGGATGTGAGTGAAAAAAAATAAGTAATGCCTAAAGAAAATAATTTTTATTTCTAGACACCTGAATGAGTTTTGGGGATCCCTGGTGTTTCTGGGTGAGAGACTTAGGAGAACTGATGCATTAGATCATCAAAAGAAATTAGTAATACATTCAGTAACTTTCATATATATATTTTTTAAATTTTATTATTTTTAGTGTGTGTACTGTCAAATCAGATCTAACTGGTACAGGAGGATATTGCCCCTCCTTCTCCAGCAGAGCCTGAGCATCTGGTGGATTTGAACCTCCATACATCTGGGATTTCAGTGCAGCGTCTTGCCACTAGGCTACCAGAACTCCCTTTTATATTTTTTAAGACTTTTTAGCTTGGAGGATAGTTTGCCTTTTAAAAAAATTTTGATAGTAACTCCAGAATGAAGATATTCCCAATGAAGACTGACTTTTTTAACTTGTTGAGGCTCACTCAGCTAGGCAAATAGTGTATGCCTGCTTGGATCTTCTATTTTTTTATGCTAGTGAATCATCATACTTTTCTGCATCCAGATTCTGCTTTATTTCTAACCTGTTGAAACCTAGTTTTAAACTTTTTTTTCCCTAAAATAACTTTGATTATATGCCTTCTGTTTGTCAGGTACTTGTTCTAAGCTCTTGACATCCTTATCTTGTGTTTGCCATCTCTATGCAACAAGCTTTTATTCTTTGCACATATATTCTAATGTTAATGCAGATTTACCATTTATTTGGAAACCCTTTAAAAATAATAAACTGATATTTGCATAACTTTTTACAATTTAGAAAACTGCTTTAATGTGTAGTCTTTTTGGTCCATTCATTTGTCTATTTAGTAATTTAGTAGAATGTTTTTCTATGTATTCTATGTATAGCAATACATTATATATTATATAATATATAATATACATTATGTAAGGCATAATATAGGTCCTTTAGAGATATTATCCCTTTGCAAAAAATTATGGGAGTGATAGACCTAGAAACTTTATTATAGCAACTCTGTTAAATATTAGTATTTTCCTTTTTTTTTTTAAATTTGAAGTTCACAGGGTCTGGTTAGTATACCTAGCAGTATATAATTAATAGCTGAGCTTGGATCTAAACCCAGTATCTCTGTCTGTAATATTTGAACTTTTTTCTATTATAACACATACTACTAATTGTTAATTCTTATGTAATTGAAAAGGAACTCTCATGCACTAGTGAATTAGGAGTTACCCTGCCATCCCAAAGCCAGGTTGTTCGAATCCACTAGCTGTTCCATGGGTGAAAGATGGGCACTCTCTTCCTGTGTGATTTAGAGCTTCTGAAAACCCACTGGAGGGCCAGCTCTGAGTTGGTACCCATTGAAAGGCACACAGCAATATATAATTGGAAGTATTATTTTAAAATACTCTACTGTTCAAGTTATCATTAATTTAGTATTTCATCTATAGCCAGTCCACAATAGGATGAATAGAATATTGTCGAAATGTACCAGTGAAGCTGGATTTTGAGTTTGTATGATTAATTAAAATGAAATTATGCAGCTGTGACTTGTATCTCAAATGGGTCAATTGCAAATCTGTTCTTTGGGGGGTTTCGTTTTTCCTCATGCTCTCTTCTTTTTGTGGCCCTTACAGAGAAAAAGAGAGAACAGCAGCTCTGTCCTTTGGCAAATGAGAAGGCAGCTTCTTCTGGAGTTGATGGGCATTCTCCCCACAGTAAGAAGTACTCGCATTGTGGAAGAAGCTGATGTGGAGATGGAGCCCAATGTGTCTGTGTATTCAGGGCTGAAAGAAGAGCATGTTGTGAAAGCCAGTGCGCTCTTACGTCTGTACTGTGCTTTGATGGGGATCGCTGGACTCAAGTATTCAATAATTTGATATTTTACCTTTTTGCCACTTTACTTTCTTGTTTCTAATACTAAAAAAGTGAGCCAAAAGCCTTTATTCAGAAGGAGTTTTACTGTTTGGCATAGATTCAGGCTAGCCCATTTAAGGTCCTGTGACGCAGCATTACTACCTGGGGCATATTAATTTATTTTGGTCAGATTTGTAAATAGAATTGTGTAAATATAGAAGAAGCCAGGAGAGCCTTTCCGTATGGTATAAAGAAACCTATGATTTCATCAAAGGTTGATAAGACTATAATGAATGATCTGTCATTGGGACTTTACTTGGCCTGTGTAGCTAGTTAAAGTAAATAACTCTTTAAAACTGCTTTGATGTGATTGCTAAACACAAGGTTTGTCAGTCATTATATTGCATCCTTTTGAATACTGTTCTCAACAGTTATACATACAGTTTTCACTTTGCATAGTTATAATACGCATAAATATGTGTTAATATTAGTTACCACAGTTAACTAATACCAGTTTCCCAACAATATGGTTCAGTTTCCATTGCCACATTATATTAATCAAGTTAATTATATTATATGCATACTTCGTTGTTAGCTTCTCAGATCACATCTCCCTATTTAAATAACAGATGCACATTGGGATCATTGACCATCAGTCACAGCACTTCTTTCTCAGTTTGTCAGTGATTGCTCACTGTGCATCTGCTATTCTGCTTATTTATAGGCAGCAAAGCATGCAATTTTGTTGCATCTTTGTCTCTCAGCAGTGAATTCACGTGAAATGATAAACAAGTAAATGAGAGAATTGGCCTGTAAAGAAGAAAGTGTATTAAGGGGACAAAAAATGTTGATATTGGAAATGATGTTTGAACCAAATGTAAATAGAATATATGACTGTCCATGGGAATGTTGCCACTACCACTGTAGCTAGGAGAAGTTAGTGAAGGAATTTGACATAAATGAAGACAGTGATGGTGGCAAAAGAAGATGAAGGTATCCCAAAGGAAAAGATGTTGGCACAAATTTTTCTATTAAAGGAGCTTGCAGAAATATTTCACAGTATTGAGAGTGCAAAGGACAAATTATTAGAAGCTGATCCAAACTTAGAAGGCAGTATGACAGTTCACAATATAAAAATGCTCACTGTGTCATAAAGTATAGGAGAATGAAACAAAGTTAACAGGTTACTAAAGATTTTTGCAAAGAAATAAAACATATTTTATTGTTTTCATTGTTCCTTATATTTTCTTTTAGTTCACTAAATACATAGAAGTTTAACTATTTTTTTTTAGAAAAAAGACGTAAGCATTTATAAGTGACTTAGGAGTTTTAGTGTTTGGTCAAACTTCTGGAAGACAGTCAGCAGTCATAACTTCGTATTGACTTTTACAATCCCATTGCGTAGCTTTTGCTTGCATTGTCAGTTTTCTAGTCCCTCACTATTGTGCAAAGTGAAGATTGCTTGTGTTTTGTCTGAGGAAACAACTTATGGATGTAAAAATCTCAGTTTTATTTTTGACAACTTAAGATGTTAATATATAGGGGAGCTCTGGTGGCCTAGTGGCAAGTAGCTGCAACTACAATCTCAGAGGTGCACGGTTCGAATCCACCAGATGCTCTGCCGGGGAAGGAGGGACAATCTCCTCCTGTACCAGTCAGATCTGATTTGACGATACACTCACACACACACACACAAAAAGATGTTAATACACACACACACACACACACACACACACACACACACACATATATCTCCTTCGAAATCATTACAGAATTAAAATTTGTATCTAAAAAAGCCACATTGAAAATTTCTCCTTTTCTTCTTCTTCAGTTTAAAAGAGTAAAGCCTCATAATGTGCTCTTTTTTAGACCAACTGAGGAAGAAGCTGAACAGTTATTGCAGTTAATGACAAGCCGTCCTCCTGCCACACCAGCTGGGGTTCGCTTTGTGTCACTTTCCTTTTGTATGCTCCTGGCCTTTTCTACTCTTGTCAGGTATCTTACTACGTCCATTTTCTATCTTCTTAGAGTCTGCTGCATATATTTTTTTTGGAATGCGTGTATAACATAAATTAGGAGCAAATTACCAAAACTTGCGTAAGTACAACTAGTTTTATCTTTTTAAAGAAAAATATGTCAGTAACCTTACAGTATGCTAGTTATTTTTATTGTGCACATATTAAAGAAGCCGCAATAGTTCTTCAAGGTTTTTTAAAGGACGTAAACAGTCCCGCTTCCCTCCCTGGTTTTCCTTCACTAGAGGAGCTTCCTTCAGTTCTTTTAGTGGATTCTTTGTCATTTACTGCATGGACAGCCAAAAGAACAAGCAGGTATGTCTAGGAGAGGGTACTGCCAGAGTGCTTTTGAAGGCAAAGATGATGAGGCTTTATCTCACATACTTTGGGCACGTTGCTAGAAGGGCTATTCCTTGGAGAAGGATGTGATAATCAGAAAGGTAAAGTGTCGGCGAAGGAGATGACTACCCTCAACCAGGTAGACTGACATAGTTACTGCTGCAGTGGGCTTTTGTGTGTCAGGAAGTGTGAGGATGGAGCAGGGTTCAGATCTGTTGTTCATTGGGTGGCTATTCTACACAGCGACACCTAACAACAACAACAACTTTAACATGTTTGTATTGCTATATCTTTCAATTTTAGGCATTATTTTTTCTTGATTTCCTGCTACAGAAGATTAGTTTCCTTTTTCTCTCTATCCCCAACACATCTATATATCCTTACTATTCTGTCTTCCAGAGTTATAGTTTTGACTAGAGCTGTTATTTGTTTATATTGTTCTGATTAGGTAAACACTACTAAGAGTTCAGCTGTGTACTACATAATTGTTTTTTCTCTCCTGCCAAACTTTTGGTGTTTACATAAATAATTATCCTTTATTTTTACTATAAATTGTTTATTTGCTTATTATTAACCATATATTTTTAAAGTTTCTCTGTCATTAATAAACCCCAAACTCTCTGACAATATAAATCTCTTAAAATGTTCACATTCATGAACTATTCTACTAGCTTTGTCTTGAACAAATCTCCTGGAGCATTTTGATCCTATTCCTACTCTGGCCGACTGCATGCTACATCCACTCCCTCCTGAACGCTTCTCACATCATTTTGCAACTAACTTCACTTTTTTCCTGTTGGCCCTCCCATTAATAACATCTCATATCTTCATGTTCTGTTTATTTTTACTAATTGCCTCATTTTTCTCCTTAGGAAGGATTGTAGAAGTAGATTAATTCAGACTGGGCCTTTCAGAAAATGCCTTTGTTATACTCAGACATAGGATAATTTGGTCAATATAGAATTCTAGGTTGTAGGTACTTATCTTTGAGAATTTGTAAGTGTTACTTCATCATCTAATTTCTAGTGTTACTATTAAGAAATTTACCTTCCTTCTGATTTTGAGATTTTGTGATACCTGCTTTTTTTTTTTCTTTTTTAGGGGAAAATGGCTTATGTTTTTATTTTGTTATTAGAATAAACATGTGTAACGAAAAGTTGTCCATTTTAACCATGTGCACAATTCATTGACAATAATTCTATCACCATGTGCTCCACAAGAGAAAGATAGGCCATTCTTTCTAAGCAATTTACTGTCTCTGAAAACCCACTGGAGGGGCAGCTTTGGTTGGTTCAGTTCCAATTTGATGGTATAAACAACAACAACAACAACATATTTTGCTACCACCACTGTCTTCTGTTTCCAGATGTTTCATGTTACTCTTGTTAGAAACTCAGCAGTAATGCTTATTCACTTTGCCCTAGTAACCACTAATAAACTTATGTCTTTATGCATTTCATAGTTTAGGTATTTCATTTAAGTAGAAACTATTTTTGTCCTTTTGTGTCTGAATTACTTTTTTTTGTGTTAGAATTATTTCACTCAATGTGTATTTCAGGTTCATCCATGTAGTATAAATGTAACTTCTTTTTATGGCCCTTTTTCTTTTTTTAGTTTGGAAATTTGCGAAATTTGTTTTTTGTCTCTAGAATCTTGACATTTTTTTATATGGCTTGGTGTGAATTTGTTTTCATCCATTGTCTTGAAGTATTCCTTAAAGCCCTTCTATCTTAGAACTTACAAACTTAAGTTCTTAGAAATTGTCTTGAATTGTTTTGTTAGTATTGTCTTCTAAGGTTTCTATGTAAAATTTTCTCTTTAGATATTGAACATCTTAAAATGATAGTCTCATTTTCTTTTTCTTCCCTAGTTCCTTTATGCCTGTCTTACAGTACATTTTTAAAGACTTTGTTAAGATATAATTTATTTACTATTCATTGGTTTTTGGTATATCTGTAGAGACATATTACAATCACCATATCTAAATTTAGAAATTTTTATAACTCTCAGAAGAAATCATGCATTTTAATGTTTTAGGATTTATCTTCAACTTTATCTTTTAATAAAATTCACTTTTAATTTCTAAGAACTCTTGTTCTAAATCTAAAATATAGCAATTTTCTTTTTTTAAAAAAGACATTATCATAGGTATAGATCTATAATATTTTTTCATATCTAGTAACCTATAACTATCCTTTTTTATGACCAGTAATCATTTTTCTTCAGTTTTTTACTTCTGCTCAAAATATGCCTATAAATTGTCACCAAGAAGTGAAGTTACTCCAGTGATCAAGAATGACGACCTTAGCTTTACTTTATTAATTTTATACTTCATGCTTACCTTCATAGTAGCTTTTTGCTATGAATTGCATACTTCTAGTAATCAGTCTCAGTTTTTAAAAAATTGGGGTTTTTTTGTCTTTTCAGTGAAGGTTTAAGTCTGTGCCTTTCTTATTAGTTAAGTTCTAAAACTAGATTTTCCCCCCTTCTCTATCTGAAATAAATATCAGCTGTTAATATAGTCCCAGCACTTTAATCTCAAAGGGACTTTGCTTTCCCTAGAAATTTGAGGAAGTTTATTACTCTCTCCAATTTTCAAATGACTGTACCTAAGATTTTTTAAAATGTCTAACTGTTGAGATGAATGAAGAAAATGTAAGGTTCTCCTTCTTGATCTCCAGAACTACTTCGTATTTTAGTGACAGTTAAAGACTCAATTCAACAAGCAATTATTTTGATGTTTCAAAATAACTTACTGCCATTGAATTGGAACTGAAGGATAGCTGTAAATCAGAGGGGAGGAGATCGCGTATTTTTGTCCTGGTGGATTCAAACTGCATTCAGCCTTTGGTTGGCAGAGCAGCTTCCTGTATTTCAAAATAGAGAAGTAAAAGAAGAATTACTATAAAATTTTAGAAGCTTTTAAGTCAAAGGCTAATTAAACTAACACTGATACCATTCTGATATATTTTATACAGTACACCTGAACAGGAACAACTAATGGTGGTGTGGCTAAGTTGGATGATAAAAGAAGAAGCTTATTTTGAGAGGTAAAATGGTTTCATTTGTCTCAGTTATGGGAGAAAACTTTTCTTACTTGGAAATTCATATTTTCTTTTCTGTTTCAACAGTACCTCAGGTGTTTCAGCTTCCTTTGGGGAGATGTTATTGTTGGTGGCTATGTACTTTCATAGTAACCAGCTTAGTGCTATCATTGACTTGGTCTGTTCCACTTTGGGGATGAAGGTAATTTTCTTTCTAAAAGAACGTACTTCAAAGCCAGATGTATTCTTACAGTATAAAGTAATTAGTTTCTTTCTGTTTTGAAGAAATATTAGCTGTTTATTAGTTTTAAATTGTCAGACCATTGTTCATCACATCTCTGTGAGTCACAGTTGACTTGATGCCACATAACAACTGTTAACATTCTTAGTCTGTTCTTTCTTTAAAATGACATATTGACATACTTTATAGGTAAGAAAACTTAATTCACACATCAACAAATATCTCATATTTTTTATAATTTTTAAAATTTTATTATATTTTGTGTGTATACCATCAAATCTGATCTAACAGGTACAGGAGGAGATTGCCCCTCCTCCAGCAGAGCATCTGGTGGATTTGAACCACACACCTCTGAAATTGCAGTGCAGCTTCTTGCCATTAGGCCATCAGAGCTTCCTAAAATGCTGTAATTTTTAATGATTACTTTTCATTCGATAATGTAGATTGATCATGAATTTATTAACCATTATTTGTCATTTGAATGGATTTTAAATTCCAAATAATGCTTATGTGAATATTCTCATTTATGTAAATAGAGACATAGCCACACACACTTGTGGATTTTCATATGTTAGTGTGCTTCCTTAGGATAAAGTTCTAGAAGTACAATTATTAAGATAAAAGTATGGTTATGATAAGATGTTTAATAAGATTGTCTTCTAAAAAGATAATAGTTAAATTTGGGAGCTCTGGTGGCCTAGCTTTATGCCTAGTGGCAAGAAGCTGCACTGCAGTCCTAGAGGTATACGAGGGACAATCTCCTCCTGTACTAGTCAGGTCCGATTTGATGGTACACACACAAAAAAGAATAAAAGAAATTTATTTATTTTTTTTTAAAAAAGGAAGCTGTGCTTCGACCGTCAGATGCTCCACTGGAGAAGGAGGAGCAATCTCCTTCTGTGAGAGAAACACACACACACACACATACACACACACACACTCTCTCTCTCTTTCTCTCTGTTAATGCTGGGTATTTCTCTTATTTTCAGTTGTGGCAAATTTAATTGGTGAAAAACAGTGCCATTTATTTTACATTTCTTTGAGTATAAATGAAATTGAAATTTAGAAAATCTGTGTGTCACACCTGGGTCATTTCTTTTGTGAAAGGCCTCCGATGTTCTAGAGGGATCTTTATGTTGAGTTTTGACTTTTTTTTTTTTCTGTCAGTGCAACTTTTATTGAAAATACATCAATAGAATGTCCAATGTTAACAGATTCATCTTTTTTTTTAAACTATTATTAAATTTTATTAGTTTTAATGAACATTTACAGAGATTTTGGGTTCTCATTCATTCATTGTTGCACTGTTTTCTCTACCCTCCTCCCCAGTTCATTATTCTCCCCCCCCGAATGTCTGTTTTAATTGCCCAATTGCCACAGTGCTTGTCAAAGCCAGTTCTGATTAATCTCCTTTGTCAGTGTGTCCTTTGCCATTCCCTATCACTCCTCCCTGAGAGAGACTTCACCCTGAGTCATAAGGAAAAGGGGATGGCGTGTTCTCTTAGCGACTTCCTGCTGAAAAGGGACGCTGTGGGTTTCAGGGTGAAGATCTTCTCTCACTACTCTAAAGGGCCCCTTTGGCAGTAGGAAACAAACACATAGACTATTATGGAGATTGATTTTGGAATTTAGATGCAGTGTTATCAATTGTGCTTAGCCGTACATGTTCATATCCTTAAAGATGTATCATGGAGGTGTTGCAGCCTAGAAGACACAAATTTAACAAGTTAAAAGTACATGAGTCAAAAATTAACAAGCAATAATATTCCGAGTAGAGGTTCTAGTAGTAGCACAAATCAAGTTACAGAGGGAAGGTGGTTCTTACAGTAAAAGGCCTATAGACTAGCACTTTGTCTATTATAGTGTACAGGTTAGGAACCACAAGATGTAGAGGCTCAGCTATGTCATTTATGGTTCTTAAGTCCTGGAGCAAATTCCATCTACCACTGGGCTGTTTTGAGTTTTGACTTTTTTTTTTTTTGAGTTTTGACTTCTTAAAATCAGATTTTATAATCACTTCCTTTACAAAAAAAATTCACTTCCTTTTCTGGCTCAGATAGGCATTTGTAAATATCATTATTTCATTGATAACAAGACACAAAATTTACCCATTTTTGAAGTGGACATTAATTTTATAGTTTGTGTATAATATTTACAAAGTAGCTTCTTTTTCTCTTTAAAAAAATTACTGTTTAATCAATGAGCATGTTATAATCTTTAGTGTCATTTTTTAAACTTGATCATTTAAATTTGTCATGACTTAATTTTTTAAGGTATTTTAATTTTCATTTTCAATGTTTACTATTTTTGCTTAAAATATCTTTTTCAACTTAAGTTCATATAATTAGTCTCATATATATTTGTTTTACATTTAAATAATTCTTTTATTTAGCATTTATTTTCCTGTGTATTTGAATGTATATGTATATCTTTTTTTCCCTACACACCAAGATTGGTTACCCAACCTCTATTTTTTTTTTTTTACCCAACCTCTATTACTGAATAATCCAGTTCCCTTCACTGACTTAAAATGCCAATACTGGTGTTTATGCTTTTTTTCTTTTTTGGTGTTTATACTTTTATATATTGGTTCTGTTTCTGAGGAAACACACATTTTGTATTTATTTATTTAGAAAAACACATTTTAATATTGAATCTTAGATGTCAGTTTTTTAAATTAGAGTATTTGAATATTGACTTTATATGTCAAGTTTTTTTAAAATAATAAATTTAGTAATATTGTGCTTTATAAATACTGTTTTCACACGCTATTATGATTATTTTGGTTATTTCAGATTGTAATTAAGCCAAGCTCCTTGAGTAGAATGAAAACTATCTTCACACAGGAAATTTTTACTGAGCAGGTACTTCTTTTAATTCTTAGATTCTTTTTTTTTTTATAATTCTTAGATTCTTTTATAGCATTCTTTTATGGTACAAAGGTGTATATATCAGCTTTAGTAAAGAAGATGGCCTTTCTTGTATCTTTCCAGTTTCTAATACAGACAGACTTATTTCTTCTAGAAAACTTCTGTAATGAATAATCCATTGGAAATATCCTTTTCCAGTGATTCATTATATACCAACGTCTGTTAAATTTACATCTTTTAGGAGACCTCAGACAAAGTCTAATCTTAGAAATTCATTCCTTCCTTGTGATAATTACTTGCATTTGTCAGGAGAAAGTAAAATAGAAACTTGTTTAAACTTTTAAATGGTGAGGATAACTTTCAGCAGATTTATAAATTAGCTTCTAAATTTTTTACTTTTATATTTACAGGCTTTAATAATTGTTTTGTTTTACATGTTTTAATAGTTCTTAAAGGAGCCCTGATGGGTAGTAATGTATCAAACTACTAACAGGAAGGGTGATTTTAATACACTAGATGCTCTGTGGGAGAAAAATGGACAGTCTCCTCCCATAGAGATTTCAGCCTTAGAAACTCAGTGGAAGATTGGAATGCACTTGATGGCAATAATTTTTTGGTTTTAAAAGTAGTGCTTAGAACAAAGTTCTGGTGGCCTAGTGGCAAGAAGCTGGGCTGCAATCCCAAAGGCTCATGGTTTGAATCCACCAGATGCTCTGCTGGAAAAGGAGGGGCAATCTCCTCCCCCTCTGCCGGTCGTGGGATCCTATTTGATGGTACACACACACACAAAAACAGTGCTTAGCATTTTTGCCTTTGGATAACCCTGAGAATATTTTTGTGAAGGAAGTTATTCTAAAATTTAAAATTAATGCAAGATTTTGTCAATTAAAATATATAAATATTAAAAGTCTTAAAAGATGAAATACTTCAAACTAATCATCTGTGCCTAATTGTTGCCTTTATGCATCCTTATAGCAAGGCCTTCCTCCCTCTCCTAACTAAGGAGAATCATAATTTGTTTTTTTTTTTTGTTTTTGAATTTGAACCAACTGGAGGTTAACTTTGGGTAAGATCTTAAAAGACAACTAACGGTCTGTGCATTACATAATGAATATAATGATAAAAATTCCCGTTTACATTTATTACTTTACGATTCATATAATGTCTTTCAAGAATTAATATTTTCTTTCTAATGACAAACATTTGAGGTAAATAAAACAATGCCATTCCATTTTGTAATACAAGATAGAGTCAGAAGGTAAAGTGATTTCCCCCCGCAAGGTCATTGAACCTAGATTATTCATTTTTAAATTGTATATGTGTATGTAATATGTATATAGATTTACAACATCACCTGTATATATATGAACATACCTGCATTTAAAAAACAATTTAAAAATTTGAGAGCTTTACAAAATCTCTGTAGGTCTGCTATGTTATTATTCAGCACTTATTACAACATTTGTAATGATTGATTTTTATCATTCCTCCTATGGATTCTACTTATATTAATAGTCAGCCTACCAATTTTCCCTCTTCAGAGTAACTTTATATTGGGTCTGACATGTACATTAATAGGATCTTTCCTTTTCAGGTTGTCACAGCTCATGCGGTTCGGGTTCCTGTCACCAGCAACTTGAGTGCCAACATTACTGGGTTTTTGCCCATTCACTGTATTTACCAGCTTCTCAGGAGTCGTTCTTTTACGAAGCACAAAGTATCAATAAAAGTATGGCCTAAAATTTGTACTTTCAGGCTGTGACCTACATGAAGTTTTTTTTCTCAGTAATATTTCAGTTTGGAGATATTTTGGTTTTGTGTATGAAATGTATAGTATTAAACTAAGTTGCTTGTCATTGACATAATTTTAGTTTTTTAAAAACAATATGACTTATTTATAAAATACCTATTTAAATTCTCAGTAATTAGCGTATGGCTGTGTTGTTATGTATCCTTAGTAAGATAGTTGCCATTTTTAATACTTAGATTTTTATCAACAAACTGGAAAAGTTGCCTTTTAGCCCTGACTAACATTTGCAGATCTCCCTGTAAAGACACCTAAATACCTAATTTATATGTATGCTTGCAGTTTATGAATTTGCCTTAATGACACCCAGTTTACACATATGTATCAAATTTGTTATAGCTGGCTGTATCAAACAGTTAAAAGTCCTCTAAAGGAAAGACCGAACCCCTGGAAGTTAAATAACCTGTTTGAGATAAAAAACAACCAGTGTGAAACTTTTCTAGAGGCTCTTTTTCATTTACAATGAACAGTGAATGGTAGACACAGGATACATCTTTTTTCTTTCTTTCTTTTTATTGTGATTTGGGTGAAGAGTTTGCAAAGCAAATTGGTTTTCCATTGACCCATTAATACGTTTTTTGTTTTATGCCCTTATTTATAATATCCACAGCATAACTTTATTCTTTTTTCCCCTCCTTGTGTGTCGCATCTCCACTAACGCTTCTGTAATAGCTCTTTCGGTATCTGAGCTTTACCCCTGGGCAGATGCTGCCCTTTTGCTTTTATGTGGTTGATTAAGGAGTAAGTGCTTCCTGCTGCTCATGTTCACTTTGCAGACTTGTTATCTGGCTGAAAGTTGAGCCATAGGAAATTTATTCCATGTTCGAAGAGTGACTGAGGGCTGTGATTTTGGGGTCCCACTCTAGTCTCTATTGTACCAGTAAGCCTGGGCATTTGTATATTTTTAAATTTTGTTTCACATTTTCATCCACTCTGTCCAGAACCTTTTATTGTGATCTCTTTTTAGAGTGATACATCATCTTTTTAGATGATACATCATGTTTAATTATACTTTTCTTAAAATGTCATATTATTATTTCTCAGTTAGGTTATATCTTCAGCTTGTTTCTAGTTTTTAGAAGTTATGTAAATTTAAGTATTTAACTGTATGTTCAACATACTGCATGCCTTCTATCTGAATGTATTACAAGTTAAGAGATAGTCTCTCACAAGTGCTTATTTCTTTGTTTGCTGTGTTTCCCCATATTTCTTACTGTAGAAGATTCTCCCCACAACACATGTGATGCTTGAATGCAGATATAGTAGAGACTTAAAATGTTTTTGTACTTTAAAACCTAAAACATTAAAATTCAAAGCAAAGAGTATAATTTTATTTAATGTTTATAATCCACTAGACAGTATTCTTAGGATATAAAATTAATTTATATTTTTAAATTAGACAATGATGAAACTATGATGAAACTAGATACTATATTTGAAACTGCTAACAGTTAATGTGTTTCATTGATACATAAATTATGTAAAATGTATGTTTTTGTAATTTCAGAGTTTTAAACTTTCATAATTGAGTGCTTATCTCCTTTATTTTTAGGATTGGATTTATAGACAGCTGTGTGAAACATCCACTCCACTCCATCCTCAACTACTTCCTCTGATTGATGTGTACATAAATTCTATACTTACTCCTGCATCGAAATCTAATCCGGAAGCCACAAATCAGCCAGTTACAGAACAGGAGATACTTAATGTTTTCCAAGGAGTAACTGGGGTAAGATAAGTGCTCCTTTACATCTGTTAGCTTATTTTTCTTTTCCTTTACTCATCTGATTTATTCTTATACTTTTTTTCCTAGACTTTTAGAGAATTTCTGGGTGGTACAGAAATTAGAACAAAATTTCATTGTTGTTGTTAGGTGCTTTCAAAGTTTACTTGACTCTGTACAGCAGATGGAAGCCTTACCTACACAGTATTCAACATTTCTTTTTAAAAAAAATGGTGTGTGTGTGTACTGTCAAATCAGATCTGACTGATACAGGAGGAGATTGCTCCTCCTTCTCCAGCAGAGTATCTGGTGGATTTGAACCATGTACCTCTGGGATTGTAATATGGCTTCTTGCCACTAGGCCACCAGAGCTCCCTTAGTACTCAACATTTCTGACTCATCGTTTGGTTACTGTGTCAGTCCATTTCCTTGAAGATCTTCCTCTCCTTCACTTTCCCTCCAGTTTTCCAAGCATGATCTCTTTTTCCAGAAAGAACTGACACCTCTTCACAACATGCCTACAGCGTGTGAGATGAAATCTCATCATCCTTGCCTCTAATAAGAATGCTGACTATACTTCTTTTTGAGATAGAGTTGTTTGTTCTTTTCACAGTCCATAGTTTAGTTAGGACTCTTCACTTAGCACCACAGAATTCAAAGTAGTTTGTCAAATAGGCCCTTTTTCAGGAATTATCTTAAAAGTTCTAATTTAAAGCCCAAGGTACCCTGAGATTGTGTAGTTGACAAAGACTGTATAATGTTTCAATACAACTTTAAGTTACTGGGATGCTAAGATAAACCAGATAGATTGCTTTAGAGGGAATTGGATGAGTTGTGTTTTTCCCCATTTTAGTTAAAAATAACCAAATTAAAAGCTCTGGTGACTTAGTGATACAGAGTTGTGCTGCCAACCCAAAAACACATGGTCCAATCCATCAGCTGCTCTGCAGGAGGAAGATGGGCAGTCTCCTGTACAGTGTACTGTCTCTGAAAACCACTGGAGGGTCACCTATGAGTCGGTTCTGACTCCATTGCACACAATGACAAGACTAATTAAATATACAATACTTGTTTTAGGAATTATTACCTTCAAGGGTATGTTTTATACTCCTTTGATCCTTTAAGAAATAGTGTGATAGAAAACAACTATGAGATATCATCTCACCCCAGTCAGAATAGCAAAATTTAACAGAACAGCAAGCAACAAATGCTGGCGAGGTTGTGGAGAAACTGGAACCCTTATTCACTCTTTGTGGGAGTGTAAAATGGTGCAACTACTGTGGAAGGTGGTGTGGTGTTTTCTCAAAAAGTTGTAAATAGAGATACATTTGACCTAGCAGTTCCACTTCTGGGAATATACCCCAAAGAGACCATAACTGACATTCAAGCAGATATATGCATACCCATGTTTATTGCAGCTTTATTCATAATAGCAAGGAGTTGGAAACAAGCTAAGTGCCCATCAACAAATGAATGGCTAGAGAAGCTGTGGTATACTCACACAATGGAATACTATGCTGCATTGAAAAACAAGGAACTCGTGCAATATTATTCAAAATGCGTGACTCTGGAGGACATTATGTTGAGTGAAGTATCTCAGTCACAAAAGGACAAATACTGCATGGTGCCACTGTAAAACAGGAGTGACGCTGGGGTAAAACAGGAGTGACGCTGGGGTTGGGGGGAGACTGAGAAAGATGGGTTCAATAATGTATACTGCATTGAAACAGATGAGGGATAAAACTGTTTAAAAGGGATATGTGATTAGGTATTTTTGTCATGACAGGAATCCAGAGCAAAGGCTGCATAGTGGAGTGGACCTGGGAAGGTGGGGGACGGGAGGGGTTGTAAAACAATGAAATAATTTTTCTTTTACTTTTCCAAAAGGGTAGTGTACTGGCGGGGTCGGGAGGGTTGGGAGGGGAGAAAAGTGAAACAATGAATGAATGGAAATCCAAAGTCTCTGTAAAGTTTCATTGAAATTATTAAAAAAAAATAGTGTGATAGGATTGCTGTTGAGTCACAGATTTTTGTATCTTAAAGACCAGTTAAGCATCTTGCCTTTCACCTACCTTCCATGTAATCTCAAGTGGAATTTCAATTTTAAAAGGTCTCTTAGTATAATGCGTACACAACAGCATTTCTCCCATTTTATCTGATCTTGAGAACAGACACACTGAGTAGTCTATTCTTTTATGATCAAGAAATTTGAAGTTTTTTGAATTTTATTTTTTTAGCTTTATATAAATAAGTGTTATTTTCATACTATGAATGTTACTTGTAACATTATAATATTGCCTTCAGGGTGACAACACTCGCCTTACTCAGCGTTTCAGTATCACAGCCCAGCTTTTGGTGCTCTATTATGTACTGTCCTATGAGGAAGCTCTCCTAGCAAACACAAAGACTTTAGGTAAGTTGCAGATAACAAAATAGTCCTAGCAATCCTTTTCATTTGCTTATGTTTTGCTAATTTCCAAGCTGTTGTATGAGAAAATCAAGTATTCTAACAAGCTCCAGCATCATGTTTTATTATTTTCTATTTAAGTGTTGCATAGTTTGATATATGTTGTTATTGTTGTTATGTGCCATTGAGTCACTCATCATGACCCTGTATACAACAGCACTGAAGCCTGCCATCTCCTGAGCCAGTCTCACAAACTCTGATACACCTATTTTTATTATACATGTGTATATGACTATATAATGATCCCATATGGCTCAGACTTCATTGTAGCAGGTTAATAGGTAGCTGTTAATCTATTATCAGGGAACACTGGTGGCTTAGTAGTAAGAAACTGCACTGCCATCCCAAAGGAACATGGTTTGAGTACCCAAATTGCTCTGTGGAAGAAGGATGGGTAGTCTCCTCCAGTGTGATTTGCTGCCTCTGAAAAATCACTAAAATAATCAGCTATGCACATAACAATCTACTATTTGTTAGTTAGATATCTATTAATAGATAATTGAATTGCCTCTATATTCCTTTTATTGGCGCGAAGAATAACAGGCTAGTAAAAAATAAAAAAACATAAGAGCTTTCTCTTGTTAAAATTATCACTGAATTGGGCTTTCACGTTTATTGATTTTTCAGAATGTCAGTTTTAGCATGCAAGGTGAGGATGCAAAGTTACATTGTTTTTATGTTTAAACATTTTTTTTTTGTTTTTTAAATATATTTAAAATTTTGAAACAAAGTGTCATTAAAAATTGTAGGCATTCGGTCTATAATGTAGGGAAAATACTTTAAAGGTTCTGATTATTTGGCCACAACTGAATGACTTTACTGTTTAGAAAATTATAAAATATAATCAATTCAGTGTTTGGCAGCTTTTCTTTTTTTTTTTAATTAGAAAAGTTGTGCTTTCTAACTATATTGTAAATTTCATAGCTATTTTTAGTCCTAACTACAATTGTTAAAATTACCTAGTAACCATAATAGTGTTTTTTGTCATATTGAGGGAAATATGGGCTAAGATAAACATTATGTAATAGTTTTCCACTCACAAGCACATACAGAAATTTAATTCTGTTAATGATTATTATACTTGTGTTTTAATAGATAGTAGAGGATGAGAGGAACGCTGTTAGCATAGGGAGGAGGGAGTTCCAGTGCTAACCCATGGGTTTAGTCGCTCTGGTGGTTTGAGTTCACTAGTGGCTTTTTGAGAGAAAGATGGACAGTTTACTCCTGTGGGAGTAGCAATTTCAGAAACCCAATGGAGGGTCATCTGTGAGTCAAAGAGTTGAGTGATGAGAGATGAACTGTTTACCTGGTTGCTTTCTGAAGAAGATGTCAGATCTTAATACTGTAATACACAAGCAAGATACACTCTTTCTTTCAATTAATATTTAGACATCTTTTGTATATATACATTGCAGAATTTACTAATCACTCAAAAATTTTAGCACATTAAAGAGTCTTTAGAAAATTTGTAATCTGTTTCTTAATGATATGTTTAGTCCAGATCAGTGCACTAGACTGAATTTGCTATTCCTTTGTCAACAGTTTGTTGGCTGTTTATTGAAAAATTAGAGATTTTAAGAGTACAATTTAGTTTGGATTGAATATTGGAGGAGGAGCTGGGGAGGAGAGTTACTTATTATTATAATACTCTGCACTGGACAATGACTAGGAATGATAGAAGGAGAATTGATGCCATTGAGCTGTGGTGGTGCAGAAGAGTATTGAATATACCATGGACTGCTAGGAGAACAAATCGGTTTGCTCTAGAGAGGGTGAGACTGGGCTGCTTGTTGGAGGCAAGGATTCTGAAGTTTAGTCTGACCTACTTTGGACATGTTGCAAGGCAGGACGAGTTCTTGGAGAGGGATGTCATGCTTAGGAGGATGGAGGGATGGCGCAGGAGAGGAAAACCCTCGATGAGATGTACTGATTCAGTGACTGGGGTAATCGGATTAGGTGTGTCAGAGACAATAAGACAGGGTTTAGGGCTGTTGTAAATAGGGTTGCTATGAGTAGCACGTGACTCACCGGCACGTAACAACCACCCCAAAAGTGATACTTTGCAGCGTAGCAATGAATATATTTTGAAGATAATCCTGAGAAGTTTTGCTGCTGAAGTCAATGACTTAGAAAGAGCCAACATTGACTTGAAGATTTTCAGCCTGACCCTAGAGGATGGAATGAGTATCAAATGCTATAATGGAGAGACTAGAAGAGAAGCAGATTTGTGGATGATCAGGGTCTCAGCTTGGGACATCCTAACTCAGCAGTGTTTTTAAGAATTCCAAAAAGCTCATTAAAAAGCAGTTTGGTACTCATGGGGAATACTTGGGTTGAAGCTTGAGACTCTTTAAGTATGTGTCATTAGTTAGTCATAACAGTAAATAAGACTGCAAAAAGCGGGAGTTTAGGAAGAAAATCAGTAAGATATGGTATTCTGGGTGTAAAAGGAAGAGTGTTTCAAAGAGGAGGGGTTGATCACCTATGTCAAATGAAATTATTGATAGATCAAATAAGATTAAGACTTAGGATCAACTACTGACTAGATGTAGTTGGAGATAATTTGACATTTACAATTTTGCTGGATTAGTAAAATGGAAACCTGCTTATAGTGGGTCCGAAAGAGAATTAAAGGAGATATATTGGAGACAAGGAGCTATGTTGGCCTAGTTGTTGTTGATTGCCTTCGAGTCAAGCATGACTCATGGCGACCCCATGAACAAAAGGCCTGATGCCCCTCTACAACCACTGACATTTATCAAAGTTCATAGAGTTTCTGGAGGCATGTTATTTAGGAAGTGGATGCCAATCCTGCTTCCAGGTGGTGGCCTAGTGATAAAGAATTATGTTGCCAACCCAAAGATGGGTAGTTCTCATTCACCAGCTGCCCCACTAGAGACAAAAGGGCACTCTCCTAACGTGTCATTTATAGCAGCTAAAAATCTGCTGGAGGGTCAGTCAGGAGTTGATTCTGACTTGACAGCACATTATAGCAACAACGTAATTCTGGAGGACAATGAATAAAATATAGCTCTATTAAAGAAATGTAAAGGGAAGGAATTAGAAATGATATTGTGAATGGAAAGGAAAATGAGGAGAGGATTCTTTTAATAGATGGCAGAGCTAAGAGAATGGTTCTATGTTAAGAGTAAGCTAATAGAACTGGAAGAATTGATGATGTAAGCAAGGGAAGTCTCCCTAGAGTTCTGTCCTTGATTGGAGAGAGGAGATGGGTGAGATGTAGAGGACATGTGAAGGAATTGATCATTGGAGAATTTTTTTCACCAAGTTCAGAAGATTTCCTGCCTTCTTCTTTAGATTCTAATTTGCAAGGGAAATAATAACTGCACATTATACCCAGCATGAGAGAATTTTGTTTCTCTAAGCCTAACCCAAAATTATTCAGTCTCAAATTTATTCTTGTGACATTGTGTTATAGTTTTGACACTCTGTTAACACTTTTATTGTTTTGACCAGTATACTAAATCTTACTAGAAGCCACCAGGTGGCATATTGAAGTTCACATACGGAATTTCTGGAATTTGAAATGAAACCCATTACTACAATATCTTAGGTAGTAAGGAGGGAAAAAAAATACACATTTTCACACAAATATACATTTTTGGTTTTTTTAAACTGTTTATAATATTTGTGTATGAATTTTAATAAATCTACACATTAAATACATTTAAAGACATAAAGAATAATAAATCTGAATATTCCCTTATCTGATTGAAAAGTTGTACATTATAATTACATTTGAAGTTTTATACTTTTTCACAACTTTTTCTAAAACTTTTGTTATTAGATATAAGAGTTAATTTTTCTGGGGAGCTCAGGTGGTCTAGTGGCAAGAAGCTGCAACTACAGTCCCAGAGGTGCAGGGTTCGAATCCACCAGATGCTCTGCCGGGGAAGGTGGGGCAATCTCCTCCTGTACCAGTCAGATCTGATTTGACGGTACACTCACACAAAAATAATAAAATTTAAAAAAAAAAAAGAGTTAATTTTTCTTATCTTTGAAGTTAAGATACCTATGTAAATGAAGTTAATGTTACCTATGTAAGGAACTACTTATCTTTTCCTAAAGAAGTGAATGTTATCTTAAACACAGTCTCTTTCTTAAGTAGCTAAAATAGTTTCTTTCTTAATTCACCTTCTATCTTTACTTTCATTAGAGACAAAATCCAGCCCTTCTCCCCCCCATTTTCTTCTGTCATTTCGTTATACAATTCTTAGTCACTAGCAGAACAAAATACATGTCATGATACTTGGGGAAACTTGCTCACTGGCTCTGAATTTCTGAACTTGACAGTTTCCTTTGTGCATAGTTGTTGTTGTTGTTTGGTGCCGTTGAGTCGTAGACGACTCCTAGAGACCCTATGAATGAAAGGCCTGTGCACTGTTCTTACATAGTGTTTCTGGAGGCAAGCCATTTCACAAGTGGATGCCGCTCCTGCTTCCAGGCTTGTTTTAGTCGGGAAGTTCCAGCCAACACTGTCCACCATAGTAGTTACTGTTTTTTCTTCTGAGTATTCCAACTTCCTCTCTTCAGTGTAGGACCTTTCAAGTAAACATTGGCAATATTATTTCTTAGCAGCTTGAAGTTTCAAATCTATAAAATCTTGGGTTAAATTAAGTTTTGACAGAAAAGGAGATTATTTTTTACCATGTTGTAGAGTAACCCTCTTAAGAATATTTATTTTATTAGTTATCTAATTGTTTACAGATGTTACTTTCTGTAACCTTTCAAATAAAAATACTTATAAGAAACATATTTACTGGTGAAAATTTGGGGAATGAATAAAGCACAAAGAGAAAAACACAAACCATCTCCTTACTAAGACATAATCATCATTAAAGTCTTTGCATATATGATGGCTTACACAAAGTTGAAAGTATAGTATATAATATTTGTAATATATAATATTTATAATATATTTCTAATTTATTTTTTCTGCTTAATACACCTTAACATTTGCCTACCATAGCAATTGAAAAAATAATCTTTAATGCTTAATATTTTAGTATAAAATATACTATTATTTAACTCCTTCATTTTGGACATTTAAATGACTGAAAGTTTGCTGTTGTAAACAGTAGAGGAATTGAAGAGTCTTAGAACTGTTTATAAACAATCATGATTATTTTTTTCTCATTTGGACAAAGTACTAGACACAAATCTACTAAGTCAAAAGTTATAGAAAATTGTAAGATTTGAAAAAATTATTTACTACCTTGCCTTCCAGATATCTTACATCAATGTATACTTCCATATTGTAGAAGATTGGAATGCCATGTGCTCGTTTTGGCAGCACATATACTAAAATTGGAATGGTACAGAGAAGATTATCATGTCCTCTGTGCAAGGATGACATGCAAATTCATGAAGTGTTCCATATTAAAAAAAAATGGAATGCCATATTCTCTATACTTTTTCCAATACTGACTTAGATTTGGGTCATTAAATACAGAATTTAATGAAGTGGAAAAAATATTTTAAACAAGGTTATCAACATATAAACTAATCAGCTATTATTTTTCTATTAATTTTAAAATTTAGATATGCCTGGAATTTATTTTGGTGCAAAATAGGTATTTTGATTATTTTTTCGTAATTAATCATTTGTCATCCTCACATAGTGAATAATCTATTATTTTCCTACTACTTTAAAAGGTTGCTATTATATTATACTAAGTACTTACTACAAAAGGAAACCATATTAAGACTTTTATCAGAATTATGATAAATTTGTACATTATTTTGTAGAATATTTACATTATACAATAGTATAGAGGACTCTGGTGGCTTAGTAGTAAGGAGTTCCTCTGCCAACCCAAAGGCAATTGGTTCAAATCCACTGGCTGCTCTGTGGGAGATAGATGAGCAGTCTCCTTCTGTGCAATTTACTGCTTCTGAAAACCCACTGGAGGGTCATCTTGATGATGGTACATAACAACATAATACTGAATGCCCATCTTCTGTTGTTGTTGTTGTTAGGTGCCATCACATCGGCTGTGAACTCATAGTGCAGTCTGTGAACAGCAGATCTGAACTTTGCCCTAACCAAAGCCATTCCCATGATTTCTAATATGCTTGTGCTCATTGTTATAGACACTGTCAGTCTGTCTTGTTGAAGATCTTCCTCTCTTTTTCTGACCCTGTATCTCTCCCAGCATGATATATTTTTGTGAGGACTGGCCCTTCATGACGGTGTGCCCAAAATATATGAGATGAAGTTTCACCATCCTTGGCCTGGTTATACTTCCTCCAAGACAGATGTCTTTGTTCTTTTGACAGTCAGTGGGATATTTAGTACGTTTTTCCAACACTCCAACTCAAAGGCATCAATTTTGTGTGTGTGTGTTTGATCCTTATTCATTGTTCAACTATCAGATGCATAGGAAACAGATGAAAATAACATGACTTGGATCACTTACATCTTAGTCTTGAAACTCATAGCATTGCTCTTTAGCACTTGGCAGGGATCCTTGACTGCACATTTTCCCAATGCAGCACATCTTTTAGCTTCTTGATTTTTTCTCATCTAGAAATATGAGACATCTTTTTAATGATTAAAACATAAGCATCATGAAGTCTGTAGTCCCGTTTTTTTCAGCACTGTATAGTAAACATTTTTAGAGTATTATTTAGCACATTTTAAGCACTTAATATTTTGTTAAATGAGTACATTTATAAATTCATTTTTAATTACTCAAGTAATTTTACAGATCTGTCAATAAAATTCTATACTTAAATAAAAAAGTAGTTGTCTAGACAGAACAAAGGAACACTGCATGTTTTAAAATCAGAAAAGGTGTGTGTAGTGTTGTATCCTTTGTTCGTATCTACTTAGTCTGTATGCTAAGCACATGATTTGAGAAGTTGAACTGTATACAGAAGAATGTGGCATCAGAATTGGACTCAGACTTATCAGCCTGCATTATACAGATGACACAACCTTGTTTGCAGAAAGTGAAGAAGACTTGAAGCTCTTGCTGCAGAAGATTAAAAATTACTGCCTTCAGTATGGGTTATATCGCAACATCAGGAAAAGAACATATTGCATTAGGCTGATCTCCTGCCAAGGACCTCTTTCAAGTACTGAAGAGCAAAGATGTCACTTAAAAGACTAAAGAGACCTGGACCCAAGACATAGTATTTTCCATTGTTCACATGCATATGAACATGGGAAAAGAAATAAGACTGAGGAACTGATGCATTTGAATTATGCTCTTGACAAAAAATATCGTATATCCCACAGACTGCCAAAAGAATAAACAGATCTGTCTTGGAAGAAGTGCGGCCAGAGTGCTCCTTAGATGTAAAGATGGTGAAACTTTGTCTCATATGTTGTGGCCATGTTTTCAGGAGAAATCGTCCTGGGAAAGAGTGTCATTTTAGTAAGAGTAGACTCAAAGTACCTCATTGCCATTGAATTGGAACTGACCTAAAACTGACCCGTCAGCAAGTATTTGGAAATTGTAAATTGCCTTGGAGGAGATTGCCAGTCTTTCTCCCACAGAGCTTTTGATGGATTCCAGCTTCTGTAGAGTGGCTGTTTTTGGATTAGCCATCCAGCTTCCCTATGAACTCAGCCACCAGAAACACCCTAGGAAGTGTAAGAGGGTCAGTAAAACAGAGGAAGGCTCACGGTGACGTGAATTGACTGTGACTTGTAACAGTGGTTTAAGCATCACAAGCATGGTGAGGTTGGTGCAGGAACTGGGCAGGGTTTTAGTCTCTTGTACACAGGATTACTGTGAGTCGGAGCCAACTCAGTAGCACCTCACAATAAACTCTCAATTCCTTTGTTCCAGTGATAACTTAAAAGAATAATTTATTAATGAAAAACCTTTGACATTTATCAAGAGAATTAGTTTGGTTTCTTTCTGTAACTCATTGAATAATATTCTTACATTTCTGGAGTGGAGCCTGATTTTTCAGGTATGATCCTGGATTTGTAGTGCTTGTTTTTTAAATTATTTTTCAGTTTCTATTTAAGAAAGTGAGGTTGGTATCCAAAAACGTCTGCCGTTGGAACACACCAGACACTCTGCAGGAGAAACATGAGCAGTTTCCTTCCTTAAAGATTTATAGCATCTGCAACCTGATGCAGGGTCACTTTGAGTCAGAATTGACTCAGTGGCATTGCGTTTGTTTGTTTTTTAGTCTGTATATAAACAAAAGGACAGTGGAAGATAGATTTTAGAGATGAGAAATGGGAGCCAGGAAATTTGGGGCATTTTAGATACTCAAACAAAAGATGAATAGGTAATGAATTAATATAGCAGAAAAAGAACCAAAGTTAAGAAATAACTGTTAGCTGGCTGACTGTAGGAAATGTAAGAGGCTCAAGTCAGCTTCATATTGTTTTAAACTTAGAGTTAGTCATAGTTATAGTCCATGATATGATCAAGCCTTCTTTTTTGAGTTATATTGGAATCATGCAGCTCCATGCTGTGTGACTAAGACTGCATTTTGTTTTCCTTGTTATGTCTGGGTGACTTTTGACTCAATTATAGTTGTTGGGTTTTGTTTGGTTTTTTAATGTAACACACTAGTACAGATGAATTTTCCTATTGATCCATCAGCTGTTCCTTGGTAAAAAAAATGGACAGTCTCGTCCTGTGCAATTTGCAGCTTCTGAAAACCTCCTCTAAACACTCGTCAGCTAATGAGTTGGTTCTGACTTTCTGGCATGCAGTAAGTAACATTAACATTTTACATTTCAGGGCATTTTCTAGATCTTGTTCTTCCTATACATTTATTCTTCAGATAGTGATCTTTATCCTTTATGATCATCATTTACATCTTAATTAAATGAAAAGTACTTTGGTGTTTTTGTTCCCATTTGGGCTTCCAAAGCTGAGATTTCTGTTGTTTCTGACGATTTATTTCACCCTTTATTTCTTACTGACAGCTGCAATGCAAAGAAAGCCCAAATCATATTCTTCTTCTCTGATGGACCAGATTCCTATCAAATTCCTTATTCGACAAGCTCAAGGACTCCAGCAGGAATTGGGAGGTATTTACTCACTTTTACTGCTAATGTTAATTAATAAATAACATACTGTTTAAAATATCATAAGAATGTGATAGATGCTCGTTGTTAAAAATTCAGATATTTGTGAAATTTCTTTTTACCTCCTTCACTAAATCTACTATTTTCCCCTTTCAATCTCTTCTTGCCTCCCCTAAACAAGCCAAAAACCCAAAACAAAAAACCCCAAACACCACAACAAGCCCCATATAAATTGTTTAGTTTGGTTTCTCTTTTCAGGCATTATTTTCCTTAGAAGTTGAACTCTATGAGATTGCAAATATTCAGTTATTTTTGACCTACAAAAAACTAATTTGATGTAGTTGAACCTAACAGGTACACACATAAGTGACTAAAAAAAGATCAACTGTAGCTTTTGAGTTCATGAAAGGGTTTCCCTATCCTTTACATCTTTAACTATTTTTAAGAAAGACAAATATACCCTCTTGTGGAAATAAGTAGTACTGCTTCTATTTGCTGGCCTACTTGAATGTGTGTGAGTTTGGGAAGGTTAATAGATATCTTTAAGCCTCTGTTTAGAAGCAATATTGCTTGTCTTGAAGAATATGAGGGTGAAGTGAAGAGCCTTGTAGGTCACAGTGCGGTGACTGGATTGGAAGAGAGGGTATGCTTTACAGAAGCTCATCAGAATTTCTGACTGGTCTTTTTTTTTAGACTGTATGTGATCTTCTTCAAATGGGCATTCTTCCCTAACCCTTCAACTTTGAACCCTGTTGTATTACATAAATTTACCTCATTTACCTAATGGGAAACTTGCAAACTGGCATGGGTTAGAGGACAGCTTGAGAATCTCCATTATAGGTAGTGATTCTTAACTAAATCATATCATTTGGAGATCTTTCATCAGAATTTCCTTGCTCTAACTCCTAAATTGAGATGGTGGTGGGAAAGCCTTTGGGGTTTAAGAATGGAGACTCTAGTTGACTTCTTGTACATTTTCAAGGTTTGCATTCTGCTTTATTGCGTCTTCTTGCAACAAACTACCCACATTTGTGTATTGTGGATGACTGGATCTGTGAAGAAGAAATTACAGGAACCGATGCCCTGCTAAGGCGAATGCTCCTGACAGATAATGCTAAAAACCACTCTCCTCACCAACTCCAAGAAGGTAGAGTTGCATAGTTGTATTCCATATAGCCTTTCTCCCCAGTTAGTCCAAAGAAGTAGTAAGCTCATTGAGATCTTAAAAATAATGCTGAATTTTCCTGCATGTCTCTGGTGGCCTAGTGTCAAGAAGCTGAGCTGCAATCCCAAAGGAACTAGTTTTGAGGCTACCATCTGCTCTGCAGGAGAAGGATGGGCAGTCTCATCCTGTGCAACTGTCTCTAAAAACTCGCTGGAGGGTCAACTATGGGTCAATTCTGACTCGATGGTACACAACAACAACAATATGATGATAGTATTTTATGAATATATTTTAAGCACATTTGACCTTTCAAAAGCCATTAGTTAAGGCTTTCAAGCTCTTGCAGAGTGGAAATTTACTTTGTAAAGTGGAAATTTACTTCATAAAATGTTTTAGTGGACATAATACTTAAAGTACTTGAACTTTCTGCAATAGCAGCAGGGGGAAAAAAAACCACCCCAGAATAGCCCAGATGAGAGAGGGCCTGTGAATTTAAGCTTATATTGTTCAAGGGCCTACTTTAATTCTTTGAGCTTAAGGAATTTTATCTGTTTCCTTCTTACATGTTGTATCACTAAACAATTAGTATAGTTTTAGGAAGGTCATAAACTAGTCAGAAATAAGTTCAATAAAATAATGTCTACATTAGTACTGTTAAGCAGAAATAGAATGTAAGTGACACGTGTAATTTTGAACATTCTTGTAGTCATATTAAAGTTAAGAGACATAGGTGAAGTTAATTTTAGTAGTATATCTTATTGAACACAATATATCCAGTATATTTCAGTGTGTAATAAATATAAAATCATTATTTTGGTTTCTTTTTTTATACTTAAGTCTCTGCAACTTGATGTGTATTTTTTTTTGTTTGTTTTTGTTTTTTTTTTAATGTATATTTTACACAAAACATTTGGACCTGCTCTATTTCAGGTGTTTAGTAGCAGATGTAGTTAATATCTGCTATATTGGAGATCACTGTTCTAAATAGTTTTAAGTTAAGAAGTTTTAATCTTTCAAATGAATATTACTGTCAAGAGTAATGCATGGGTGTATTTTCACATACCAATTGATTTTAAAATAAGAATGAATCACTAGGAAAATAACACTGTCTTTGGGTTGCTGATATGACTTTAAAATTTAGATTTTTTTTTTTCCTCCTAATGAAGTACACCTGTATTTATGACTTTTTCATAAGGTCTCTATTTGTAGGTTTAGCCAAAACTATGCCTTAGATTGAAAGTTTTACTTTTTTTAAAGATTTACTTTTTAAACTATATAGTTTCCTGTGTTCAGAATATAATCTAAGAGAGCAATGTTAATGCCCAGTTCTGAGAGCTTCAGTTTAGGCTGTGACTACTGAATTTTCTTTTTAGCATTTTCAGCTGTCCCAGTAAGTCATACGCAAGTGATGCAGATCCTAGAACACTTGACCCTACTTTCTGCCAGTGAACTTATACCATATGCAGAGGTATTAACATCCAATATGAACCAGCTGTTGAATTCAGGTGTTCCACGGAGAGTTCTTCAAACAGTCAATAAATTATGGATGGTTCTTAATACAGTTATGCCTAGAAGGTAATTTCAGTATATTATTACATGTAATAGATAAATATATAGAAATGATAATATGTAATAATCTGAGTTTAATTGTTGAAGAAAATTTTCATGAGACTACTTTTCATCAATATTCAATATAATGCCTTTCTGAAGACAATAAAGTGTTATAACTTTAAGGAATCAGTAAAACTTTCTTTTAAGAAGTAAAAGCTTTAAAACATTTCCAACTTGCAGAGTTTCTTTTGAAGTGGGCTCTTATTTATAGTTGTATGACTAATTGTGGTACTCTTGTCCATCATTGCTTAAACTTGACTGCACAAGAAATCACCTGGTGAGCTTAAAAAAAAAATCTTAATGCGCACGTGATAACAAACTAATGTCTATCAGCTGATGAGTGGATAAACAATATATGATATACACAGGCAGTATTATTCTGTCATAAAGAAAAATAACTTTGGTACATATGACAATAATGTTATAATATGGCGATAATGGTTACCCATGGTGGACAGTGTTTGATGGAGCTCCCCGATTAAAACAAGCTTGAAGCAGGAGTGGCATCCACTTCCGTAATAGCTTGCCTCCGGAAACCCTATGAACCTGGAGAAAGGATGAAAGTCACACAAGTGTTGAGGACTTTCATTCATAGTGTTGCTATGAGTCACCTGCGACTCGAGAGCACTTAACAACAACAACAACAACATATGACGATGGGGATAAACCTTGCAAACATTATGCTGAGTGAAATAAATGAAATACAAATGTACAAGTTACACATGAACCCACTTACATGAAATCACTCCTTATTAACGATGCTGTCGAGTCAAAACTGAATCATAGCTGACACTTTAGCAGGTTTCTGAGGAAAAGGAGGAGACTGTTCCTCTATAATAGGCAAATACACTGAGGTAAGAGAGTGGATTTGTGGTACTATTTGGCCAGGGAGAGTTTAGTATGTTTGACTAAAGTGAAGAAGGACATGGAGAACTCTTACAGGAAAAAAATATTTTGATGTCTAGTTCTATCTCATGCCAGTTAAATAAGATTAAACTAATTTAAATGTCCATGATTAGGGTAAGGCATCAGTGTTGTTTAAAGATTTTCCAGTATTTTGTAATATACATCAAAGTTTAGGAAACAAAATGTGAACTATTTTGTCTTTAATCTTTTATTATGCAACAGATTGCATGAGAATCACTTTGGCACCTCTTAAAAAAAAACAACAAAAAAAAATGGGTAGGGAGGGAAATGTGCAACAATGAATGAATGAATGAAAATCTAAGTTTTCTGTAAACTTTTGTTAAAATCAATTAAAAATACAAAAAGAGGCGAGTTCTGGTGGCTTAGTGGCAAGAAGCTGCACTGCAATTCCAGAGGTATGTGGTTCAAATCCACCAGATACTCTGCTGGAGAAGGAAAGATAATCTCCCCGTGTACTAGTCAGATCTGATTTGACGGTACACACACAAAAATAATGATAATAAAACCCAAACAAACCAAAAAAAGAAACAACAACCAAAAAAACCCCAAAGAATACCAGGTCTGACCATATAAGATTTTTGGTGGTGGTGGTTGTTCTTAGGTGCCGTCGAGTCGAGTCGCAGAGGACTCGTAGTAGCAACCCTATGAATGAAAGGCCTGAGCACTGTTTGTACATAGTGTTTCTGGAGGCAAGCCATTTCGGAAGTGGATGCCGCTCTGCTTTCAGGCTTGTTTAGTCGGGAAGCTCCAGCCAACACTGTCCACCATGGGTACCCATTATTTGTACTTTTTTTTTTTTTTTATGCCAGTAGGATTTTTATCCTAGATTTACTCCATTTGTAGTATTTGTACTTTTAAGGCTTAATTTTTACTTAGAATTTAAGGAGCTCTTGTGGCACAGTAGTTAAAGTGTTGGATTGCTAATGAAAAGTTGATTGTTTGAAACTACCAGCTCCTCCCTGGGAGAAAGATCTGACAATCTACTTCCAGAGAGATTGACAGACTTGGAAACCCTATGGAGTTGTTTAGTTTAGTTGTATGTCTTGTTGGGCAGCAGTTGGAATTATCTCCATAGTAATGGATTTTGTTTGAGGGTTTATTAGAATTTAACTTATGTTTATTAATCTATAAATAAAATTAATAAATTTAATTTGCTTGTAAACTAAATTTATAAGTAAAATTATAAATTTATTACAAAGTAATAAGTGCACATAATTTAAAAAGTCAAATAGTATTTGACAATTTAGATTCTAGTTGCTCAGAGACAACTATTTTTTATGCTTTCTGGGTCTTTTGTTTTTTCCTGAATATATATTTCTAGTAATAAAAGAATGAGATGGCTGCAGGGAGTTGATTGCAATTATAATACAACTGTTCTTGAGCATGTAATTGGTTTTTCATCAGGTTGTGGGTAATGACCGTTAATGCATTACAACCTTCAATAAAGTTTGTCCGACAGCAAAAGTATACTCAGAATGACCTGATGATTGATCCTCTCATTGTCCTGAGGTGTGATCAGAGGGTTCACAGGTATGTCCTAAGAGTTGCACTTTTATTATAGAGCTGTGCTTTAGAGAATCAAAAGAAACTCAATTTAACATTTACATAACGTTCTTACAGATAATGGGCCTTATGGTCTGTGAACTTTATATTCAGCTTAATATTTGATATATGATCTATCCTAAAAGAAATGTCATTCTTGGTTTTGACTACTGCAAAGCCAAGATATTCTTTCTTTCAGGGTTAAAATCAGGATGACACTGTTTCTTCTAGCATTGTAGAAAAGGGCTTTTAAAAAAATCATTGAAATAGGAAGTTTGATGATGTAATTCATAGTATGTTGTGCTAGTAATCAAAATATTGGTTAATTGAATGACCCTCTTGGCACCTTGGCATCCTTGATTGTGGAAAGAATGTCCTGATTTCACATTGGTTATAATTTGCAAACTTTCAGATTTAAGACTTGCTTTCAGGTAACTTCATCTTAAAAGACAGTTAATGAATACACACCCATGTTTGTTGTTGCTTTGTTCACAACAGCAAAGAGTTGGAAACAACCCAAGTACCCATCAAGAAATGAATTTATAGAAAAGCTATGATATAGTCACACAATGGAATATTATACAGCACTGAAAAGCAAAACCTCATGAAATATTATACAAAATGGGTGACCATCAAGGACATTATGCTGAATAAAATACCTCAGTCACAAAAAGACAAATACTGTATAATGCCACTGTTAAAGTACAGCATTGATATGGGATTGGGGAGAAACTAAGAAAAGAGGGGATAAATAATGTACATGGCATTGAAATAGATGAGGGAGAGAACTGTATAAAAGGAATATATGATTAGGTATTATTGGTATGACAAGATTTCAGAATAAGAGCTGCATAGTAAAATGGTCTTGTGGGGTGGTGTTCTATAACAATGAAAGAACTTTTTTCCCCAAGAAAAAAGCTAACTGGGGGGAGGAGGGCAAGGAGAAAAATATGCAGCAATGAATGAATGAATGGAAATCTAAGTTCTTTAAAACTTACAATAAAATCTCAATTAAAAAAATAAAAAAGACCATCCGTTTGAATCATTAATATTATCTTATTGTTATAGCTAGCAATATAAAAATTGAGGGATTTGGCTTGAATTTTGATTATAATGTTCCTGGGGAAAGAAATGAAAAGTTAAATAAGATGGTTATGTACAGATGAATAAGGTAGGCAGTGACTACTGTTGAAATTTGAGAAAAGATGTAGAAGAGATGAGACCTGAGTAGTGTTTTAAAGGAGAAAGATGAACTTTAGATGAATAAATACAATATGGTAGAGCTAAGGACTGTGAAGATATTCAGAGAAAAAAAGTGAGGATGAAAGTGTGGAAGCCAGAATGAAAAAAGGCAAGGAAAGTGGAGGGTTTATTTTTGAAAAACTAAGATTTTGGAAATCGTATTGGAGGAGAGGCTTTGTGTTAGATAGGTTAGAAGGGAATGAAAGTGAAGTCAGAAAAACTGTGTTATGTCCTCTGCATATACAATACCTGTTATCTGCCATGAGGATGGCATTCTTGAAATGGCAAAAGCAGCTAAATATAATTGGCAAGTTAAGTGTCTCCTAGAAAACAGGAGTCAAGAGAATAAATGGCAGTAAGTCTAAAGTGAAAATATAATTGTTTAAAATAGATTGGCTATGTTCAGGCTAGATTTATAGTTATTTTTCTTTCTCATTTCCCCCTCTCTGTGTTCAGATGCCCCCCACTGATGGATATTACTCTACACATGTTGAATGGATATCTTCTTGCTTCTAAAGCTTACCTTAGTGCTCATCTGAAGGAAACAGCCGAACAAGATAGGCCTTCTCAGAATAATACATTAGGTTTAATTGGACAGACTGATGCCCCAGAAGTTACTAGAGAAGAATTGAAAAATGCCTTGCTAGCTGCTCAGGTAATAAACGGAAACGGAATAAAAAAAGGGAAGGCTTCCGTATTAATGAAATAAATTGAATAGACGGCATGCAGATCACATGATTTTTGTACCAGGGTGGTATATTGTGCACTCTTTATTACTGAGCCAATATTAATGGTACTGCTTTTGCTTCTGAATACCAGAAAGACTGTTAATAAAATCAGAAATAATCTTTATGCTTTTACAACTATGTAGAATTTTACTGAAACCTTAAGTAGTCGTTGTCTTGGTTTTGTTTTTTTTTTTTAAGAAAAGTGTTTATTTTATAACATTAATTATTTCATAGTCATTGTTTAGTAATCCAGCTGATGGAGTATGACTAAATGGTAAGCAATTTAGGGACTTTACTGTAGCTGTTTTCTTAGTATGAAATAAGTTTCTGAAATTTTATTGGCATTTAGTGGAATTAGGAGCAGTAAATGTCAGCCCTCGGGCCTTTCTTTCATTGTTTTTGTTCAGACATTCCTCTAGGTCGTATAGCCCTGGTGTACAAGTTGCAATACAGCGGTCACTTTTGGTTTCTGTGAGGCTGAACACTATTACACTGATGTGTCAAATGCATTACTGGGTGGCTACCCAGTGCAGACAGAGTGAGGTGGAGCTCCCCAATTAAAACAAGCTTGGAAGGAGGAGTGGTATCCACTTCCATAATAGCTTGCCTCCGGAAACCCTATGAACCTGGAGAGAGGATGAAAGACACCCAAGTGTTGAGTACTCTCCTTCACAGGGTTGCTATGAGTCGCCTGCGACTCGAAGGCACTTAACAACAACAACAACAACAATGTAGCATGGCTTTTCATCTATATTCAGAAATATGAAGATCTATGGAAACAAACTGTTTATTTTTTGGTGATGCACTTGGCAGAAAAACCAATTGATCTAATTTGGTGGAAAAACTTGACCTTAATTGATTTGAAGCAATTTAGGATTTTTTTTGTCGTTTTTTATGTGAATATTGGTGTATTTTGCTACAAAATTTTAATATGTTTGAATTCTAAAACATGGCTCTTCAGAAACTTATGAAAGGTTTCTATGAGTCAGAATTGACTCAGTGACAGGGTATAATTAGTAAACTGAGACTAAGAGAGGTTTACTAACTCGTTCAGGGTTACACATTAGTAAATGCTGGGTTAGAATTCAAACCTTTGCAGATTAAAATAGAATAGTTAATAACCCCAAACCCTTCAACCCAAGAATGATAGTTATAAAGTAAGGTTGCCCTACTTAATAATTATGTTCTTGAACACACAGATCAAATAATTGCTTTAGCTCAGGAAATGGTTATATTTCAGAGAAGCATATATTATTCTTTTTTTTTAATCTCTCCTCCTTGATGATGGTGATTACATATGTTTATTTTTGTGGAGAGAAAATCTGTCGTTTTCTTCAGACTTAAAGTGATTCAAGACACTAAAAAGGCAAGAACCACTGTCTCGTAGATTTTTCACGTAGTTTTCTTTTTCATGGAAGAAACTAGTTATCTCATCATTTCTATTAATGTGGAAGCAGAATCAAACTTGGTTTTTAAATATACTTCTTAGAAACCTCTTCTGTTTTATTATTTATTTGCCTGTAGGATAGTGCAGCTGTCCAGATTCTCTTAGAGATTTGCTTACCGACTGAAGAAGAGAAAAGCAAGCGGGCCAACCCAGACAGTTTATTATGGAATGTACAAAGTGTCATTACTACCAGCACTCCAAATAAGGAAATGGAAGAAGGAGAAGATAATTTGCTGTGTAACTTGCGAGAAGTTCAGTGCCTTATCTGTTGTCTGTTGCACCAAATGTATATTGCGGATCCAAACATTGCTAAGCTTGTTCATTTTCAGGTCAGTTTTCAAAGAATGATGTTTTATAGTTGAGTTGAGTTTTCTTGATGACTTTGAATATCTTTTAATAGAGATCATTTAGAAACCCAAGAGAATACAAATGCAATATGGAAGACAAACCAGATTTTTTTTTTGGTGAAAAATTTTTTTACTTAGAATTAGCCAGCTGGACTCAGTTTAGATGACCCCAATTTTGTTGGCAACATCCAAAGCGTCATAGTCAGGAGCAAGTTGAACATAGGTCTTCTTCTCTCCATCAGGCCTAATCAAGGTATTGACCTTGGCCACATCAATGTTACAGAGCTTCTTTACAGCTTGTTTGATCTGGTACTTGTTGGTCTTGACATCCAAAAGGAACACAAGTGTATTGTTATTGTCTGTCGTCTTTATAGCTGACTCAGAGGTCGGGGAAACTTGATGATGGAATAGTGGTCGAACTTATTTTTCATGAGGGCACTCTTCTTTGGATATTTGGGTTGCCTTCAAAGTCTTCGAAGTGCAGATCTTTTTTTTTTTTCTTTGCGGTTGTGGATGGCCTTCAGGACTGCCTTCTTGGACTTTAATGCCTTTGCTTTGGCTTCAGGTTTGGGAGGGGCTTCCTTTTTCGCTTTTGGCACCATCTTCATAGAAAAAGCAACAATCCAGATTTTTTTTTAAAAAGCCCATTTAATGATTTTCAATAACTTAGCTTTATTCGAATGCATCAGAAAAGTTAAATGCCAAGATATAGATAGGATACTGTAACCTTCTGAGCAACTCTTATAGAAAGGAAGTGAAACTTTGTTTATATTATATCTGTCTTTGACATAAAATTCTTTACTTTTTAACCTTCTTTCCCTTCTTGTTGAGGTAGGGTTATCCATGTGCACTTTTGCCTCTGACGGTTGCAGGTATTCCATCTATGCACATCTGTCTGGATTTCATACCTGAGCTCATTGCACAGCCAGAACTTGAAAAACAGGTAATGAGCATTTTAGAAAAAACTTTAGTCTCCATCCAAGTATTGCCAGTTATATGGATATTAAAACTTATAATTTCAATACTTAAAATATTCTTCCAAAACATGGGATATTTGGATTTTGTATTACAGATATTTGCTATCCAGTTGCTTTCTCACTTGTGTATCCAGTATGCATTACCAAAATCACTCAGTGTGGCCCGATTAGCTGTCAATGTCATGGGAACTTTGCTAACAGGTTTGTAGCAACCAGTAACAACAACTTATCACGAAATAAAAATGCGTATATTCACCTTCTGGATTTATTTCCAGAGTATGTTTTGGGTAATTAATTACTAGTTTAACATGTTTGGTTTTTTTTTTCCGTGAGATTTTATAGAAAATGTTGGTTTTTCCGTTCAACCAGTCATACACATTTGTATTTTATGATGTGAATTACAATGTAAACCATATTCTTATCTCTTCATCCTTGTGATTCTCATTTCCATTAATTCTTCTATCCTACCCCTTCCTGCCTCTGAGCTTTATCTCTGGGCAGATGCTGCCATTTTAGTATTTTATGGTTGATTGTTCTGAGTGGCACGTGTTTCTTGATGTTATTGGTCTCTTTATAGGCCTGACTACTGTTTGAGTGAAAATTGAGCCCCAGGGATGAATTTTGTTCCAGGTTCAAAGGGTGACTAAGGGCTATAATCTCAGGAACTTTTGCTGTATTTTAAACTATTCTTTTGAATATTTTCCTATTTAATAGAGCAATTCACAGACTAGTAGGCATATTATATCTCTAGTTTTATGAATGCATGTGCATTACTTTCTAGTATATAGAACTTTTTATATTTTATAATGGAATCCAAATATACTTTTTATACATAATTACTTCAGTAGACAACAGGTAGTGATTTATGACTATACTTAGAATTCCAGAAGAATATAATTCTATGTAGAAATAAGAGTTAAATATACTGTTTCCTTAAGTTCAAAATAATATTTAACATTTTATCTGACTTTGTATGAAGGCTAAGTGATATAAAAGTATACTACTTAAAATAATAATAAGCTGTATAATTTAGTCCTTCTAAATTATATTTTAGCTAACATTCTTTCACAGTTGTCTCAAGATCTTATTTGCTTTTCTTTTTATTTTTTTAAATATGATTCACTTAATTGTGAAATTAGCTTTACTATCACTTAAGTAAGCCATGTTTCTAACCTTGGCATTTCTATTCTTTTTAATATTGATTTGCTTACAAAGTTCGCATACACTATTCTTAGTTCTCATTGTGTTTCATACAATCATTACCATGCATTGTGTTTTGCTTTTGTTTTAATTGATTAACCTCATTATCTTATAGTTGTTTATGTCGTCATTAAGAGTTAAAGTGTTGAGTTCCATTCCTTTTCTACCACTAATGGGCCTGTGACCTTAAACCTGTTTCTTAATCTCTAGAGTTTATTTTCTCATATGGAAAAAGGATATCATAATAATACTTTATTGCAGTGTTTATACATAATTTAAATTTGTATGTTGAGCGATGATTGACTAAGACTATATGCTCCCTGAAGACAGGGACTGTATCAAGTCACAGAAAATTTTGTATCCTTACAGAGCATTATGTGTAGTTCATTGTACAGGCCTACTGCCTATACAGTTTATATCTGTAAAGTGAAATCTGTTTCATTTCCTTCCAACAGTTTTAACACAAGCTAAGAGATATGCTTTTTTCATGCCAACTCTGCCAAGTTTGGTGTCTTTTTGTCGAGCATTTCCTCCATTATATGAGGATATTATGTCTTTGCTGATCCAAATAGGGCAGGTCTGTGCCTCTGATGTTGCCACACAGACAAGAGACATCGATCCTATTATTACACGTAAGTAGTTGCTTATTCTCAGGAATTATAATATCAAACAAAGAGCCCAAAATCCTTTCCACATCGCTTGCCTCTATTTATTGTTCTTTCTTTATGTTTTTAGGTCTTCAGCAGATAAAGGAGAAACCAAGTGGATGGTCTGGACTCTGTAAAAATCTATCTTATAAAAATGGATCCAGGGACACTGGAAGCATGGATCCTGATGTACAACTCTGTCACTGCATTGAAAGCACAATAATTGAAATAATAAACATGAGTGTTAATGGAATTTAAAAAAAAATTTAAAAATGAAGCTGTTGCATAATGCCCAACATGAATCTGCATTTTAAAACAAGTGTAAAACTGGATGGGAACAGTAATGTCTTGGAATTATTAAAATTATTCCATTCAACATGAATATAATTTAGAACTCTGAAAATTATGCTTGCCTGTATATGATTGGAGGCATTTCTTTGGATCAGATTTGCTGGTACGTTTATTTTCTAGCAGCTGAACTTTTTTCCCTATTGGGAACACATTTAAGAAACTCATTACTAGAAAGTGAATCTGGCATCATGTTTAGTTTAGAAGTGGAGAGAGACTGCTTGCTATGCCTTTAATTTCTTACAAAAATGAATCTGTGAGTAACCTCAGTATTTATTTTAACTTTTAGCTTGTTAAAAAGAAAAGAGAGAGAGAATGCTACAGTGATGCAGTAATGGCAGGGAGAAAAAGGGATCAAGGAAAGAGCGAAGTCACGAAAAATTAGGAGTTAAACACTCAAATAGAAGCCTCAAAGATTTTAAAAATTATAGTAATGCAAAATTAATATACAAAATTATACAATTGTAGCATGGATTTCCAGTTCTGAAGAGACAGTGTGAAGAAGGCTTTGAAGAAGACAAATAACTTTTAGAAATTATTTCCATGAAATTACTGAAAACGTTAAAAATTCTACATATTCAGTTTTTACTTAATATATGAAGCCATATGTTAAAAGAGACGCTTGAATAATTCAGAAGTTTTAAAAATCATCTTTGTACAAAGGGAGCCCTGATGGCTTAGTGGGTAAAGAGTTTCACTGCCAACACAAGAGCAAGTAGTTCAAATACACCAGCAACTTTGTAAGAGAAAACTTTGCTATTTACAGCCTGTGAAAACCTGCTGGGGGTGAACTAAGAGTCAGTTCCGACTTGGCAGCGAGTTGAGTTGAGTCTTTGTGCATAGAAAAACCTGAAAGGAGATCTCATTTAGTTTGGTTTTTATTTTTGTAATGTTTTACTAGCTATCCTAATGTTCAGATGGGGGAAAATGAACAAAGTTTAGAGCAATAAAATTTACTGGATTAAAGAGCCCATGGTTTGTCAACAGGATTATAATTCATATTTTATTTTGAGAAGGTCTTTGAATAGGAAGGTATATGCAGTGTTGAACCTCAGGAAAAATTAAAATACAGAAAATACAGTCTTGCTGACAGATTTTGCAGTCCTTTGTTGGTTATGCCTACTGACTAAGTAGATTTATTCAGGTAACCTATAATCCTCATTTTTTTCTAAAAATAAGTATCCAGTATTTAAGGTACTTATAAATCAGGCAAGGTGATAAACAAAATGTGTTTTCTTAAGAGGAGAAATTTAACTTCAGCCTTTCACTTGCAAATAGTCATGCCTCGTTTGATGCCTTTGTAAGTGAGATTGCTACTGGCCCTACCTCATAAGGGTTATTACATGAGAACGAATTTGTAGCTGTTTCATACCATGAAGTGCATAGTATCAGACACATGGTTAAATATATATAATTTTTATTAGATACATAACAAGTAATTTTATGGGAAAATAAAAGCTTACAATTAAAAAAGAAAGACCCAAATTTTCATCTTTTTAAACAAAGGAGTTTTGTAGTCCCTTAAAACCGCCTTTTTTTTTTTCTCCTTTTCTTAAACTGAGGCCTTGGAATATTTTGTGTAAGTAGGTATCCTCCAGGAGTTCAGAAAAGGTTGAAGGACGTTTTATAATTAAATGCAGTCTATATTCCTGGATCGGTTTTCAAAGACTCGTCAAAACCTGCTGTGTTAAAAATAACAGATGCTGTTTTTGTTCAGATTTGTAGATGATATAAATATATGTAAATATATTAGTAAATGTTAATATTCATGTATTTTAAGTTAAGGTTATAAAATTTGTCGTGATTTTTTTTATTCAAGTGTAAACAGATGTGTGTGACTATTTTGAATATTGATTTATAAACATTCATATTCTTTATCAAATGAACTTGTAGGGGGTTTTTTTGTGTGTTTAATTCCGTCTCTATTAACATGAAAGCACAGCTCAAGCAACTGGAATCTAGGACTGCCTACCTCCAGAGTCTCTGTGTATTTTTTCTATTTTGCCACACACATTAAATGGCAATAAAAGATTAAAATCTTGGGAATTTAGGAGAGGAAATTTATAGTAGTTACCAGGAAGAGTTATTTCAAAGATTTAATACATAAAATGTTTATAAGTGTCAAGTAACAATTTGAAGATAGTTTAATGGACTATAAATAACCAGCATTATTCTTTATTTTACTCTTTTAACAGTAGTAAATGGTATTTTGGTACTTTATCTTTGTTTATGCATACATACGTTCACATTAGCCAGGGGGTATTTTATAATAAGGGGTCCTGGTGGCATAGCGAACTTGGCTGCTAATTAAAAAGTTGGAGGTTCAATACCATTAGCGTTAGAAGAGAAAAATGGGAGAGCCTCTTTTCTTAAAGATGAACAGCCTTGGAAACTGAATGCATAATTCTGCTCTGCCCCATAGAGTCACTGGGTAGGAATTGTTTCCATGACATTCATAATTGGTTTTGGAGTCTGCTTCTTTCCATCTCACTTTACATGGAATTTTTCTATCATCGTGGTCTAATTTTTACACTGAGTAGCTTCATAGTTTATTAACTTAATATGTTATAGTTCAGTCATCTCACTATCATTCTAAGAAGTTTACCATTTTTTCCCTCAGTACATTTTTTACAACTGCATGGCTATCCACTGAGGTCTCATAATTTTTTCTTTCTTATAGATAATTAGGATACATTTCTGGGCCTGAGGTTACTTACTAAGTCAAAGAATCGAGTTTGTTTTTATGACTATAAGACATTTTGAGGAGATATAGGAAAAAAACTGTAAGGCAAACAAATCACCTTGTCGCCTTTCCACCTCCTGTTCCCAGGAATCTTTCCCCCAAACTAGCCACCACTCTCTGCCTGTAGTCTAATCTTTGATTGGAACCTTTGGGTTAGTAGTTTAACACCTAAATATTGTGCCACAAGGGACTTTCCCCACAAATCTAGTTAGTTAAATTTAAGATGTGTCAAGTTTTGCTTTCCTGAGGGGCACTAGTAATTGAGCGTTCTTGGTAAAGTAGTTGTTACATTATTAGGTGCTGTTGTGGCCAGTACAACTCATACAGACCCTATGAACAACAGATCTGAACCTTTTCCTATCTTAGGTGCCACTCTCATCACGTCCTACGTATTTGACCCCTTTGCTTCAGTCACTAGTAACTTAGAAGGTCAATGAAAAAAGGGGAAGACCCTCAACATGACTAAATCCAATGGACTCAAATACAGCAACATGGTAAGGATGTGCAGGAGCTGAGGGCCAGTGCTGCTTCTGGTCAGTGCTTGCTTCTGCCGTGTTGATAAAGCAGGGTTAGAACCACACTTGTGAGGAGCCCTTAACAACAGCATTTGGCCTTAATTTAAGGCTATACAAAACAATAGGAGATTGTGATTATACTTCTTTTTTTTTTTACTCTAACATAAAGCTTCTTTAAATTAAATTTACATTTATTATTAATTTCA
>NW_006400007.1:1785621-1790578 GCF_000299155.1 Elephantulus edwardii
ATATATCTGCTTGGATGTCAGTTATGGTCTCTTTGGGGTATATTCCCAGTAGTGGAATTGCTGGGTCAAATGTTATCTCTATTTGCAACTTTTTGAGAATGCACCATACCGCCTTCCATAGTGGTTGCACCATTTTACACTCCCACCAACAGTGAATAAGGGTTCCAGTTTCCCACAACCTCACCAGCATTTGTTGCTTGCTCTTATGTTAAATTTTGCTCTTCTGACTGGGGTGAGATGATATTTCATAGTTGTTTTAATTTGCATCTCTCTTAGAGCTAGGGATTTTGAACATTTCTTTATGTGCTTGTTAGCCATCTGAATGTCGTCTTCGGTGAAGTGCCTGCTCATATCCTGTGTCCATTTTTTCTATTGGATTATTTATCTTGTTGTGGTGCTCAAGTATTTTATAAATTCTGGATATAAGTCTCTTATCTCATATGTTATTACCAAATACTTTTTCCCAGTCGGTGGCTTCCCTTTTTACCATGTTGGAGAAGTTTTTGGATGTGCATAGATAGTGTGGTTATACTTCTGACCTTGTGTACTTCATCTCAAAATCTCTCATTGCTTTTGTTGAATGGGAACCAATTTATAGCTGACCCTCTAGCTGGTGGATTGCCCATCTTTCTCCTGCTGGTGGATGAATGTGAATCACCAGGGAAGTGCGATATTGGGGGAGTCATGCAGTTCTTCACCGACTATGAACGCCCTCGTTTTTTTATACTTTTTGCAAAAGAAAAAAATAGCCTTTGGAGGGATGGAAGGTGGCTAAACTTTAGTGGAATTAGTAGTAATCTGGGCTTGGAGATCTCAGGAGCAAAACCTCTAATGGAATTTCGTTATACGGAAAAGCCTCTAATACTATGACTTGAAATACTCTACTCGTCATAGAACTTCGTGCCAGGTTTAGTTCAAAACTAAAATAAAAAACAGCAACAGCAAACCCCACGTCCGGGCTCTTTATCTAGGGACTGTAAATCTAGGGAAACGGCCCTATCTTCCCATAACGACTATTGGGTTCCATATGCAAATGTCAGCAGGCAAGGCACCATCAATTATCCTTATTTTGCTCAACACTCTGGGTAGTCTCGCTTTATGGTCTTTCCATTTCAGTTACTGTAAAATTCCAAAATTTAAACTAAAATTCAGTGGCAATAATGTTTTGGTTTTTTTTAAAGTTGTTCTATTAGATTTCTCTTTTGGCTTAGTCCTTAGGAAGTTGCTAACCAATAGTTCGAGCTTCTCTGGAGGCTCGAATCCACCAGGCGCTCCGAGGAAGAAAGGTGCACAATCCCGTGCGTTTTACAATCTCGGAAACCAGCCAGGAATCACTTCTGACTCAGTGGGAATGAAATTTGGGGTTTTACTACTGTCAGGGTTAAATTACCGGTTTCAAATTAACCGGAGAAAGCATTTTTTCTTTAAAACTTCAGCGGGACCAGTTTACCCTTCCCAAATTTCTACCTTCCGGTGCTACCTTCGGGCTGTTTTTACTTCGGAGTATTGGATTGGGTGCCACAGCTTCTTGCGGTTCATCTCTGCCCCAGGATTGGTGACTTGATTTCTGGCTAGGGTAGGTGATTGGTTGTTTGAGCTAGCTTGGTGATTGGGTGCTGAGAATCAAGGGTGGGAGGCGGGAATTTGTCGGGAAGTGTGTTGCTGAGGGCTCTTGCCCAGGCATAGAAGGAGGAAAGCTAAAGCCAGCGGGTGCCTGGGACCAAAAAATAGTGGTCCTGTGACAAAGCAAGAGAGTTAAAGCGTGTGCCCTTTACTCTCTGCCAGGGCTCTGCATACTTTGCTCTCAGAAATTGGCTTATTTTTCATTCCTAAAATAGTGTTAACGTCGGCGTGTCTCAGGACCGCCCAGTCTTGTTTCTCGAATGGCGGGCGCAAATTTCGCCGGAGAGCTGCCTTGTGCTTTCGCTCAGCTTGCTTTGTAAGGCAATCGAAGTTGACTGGATGACCTGGGCCTCGGGGAGCACCACAGCCTGTAAGAGAAAGAAGTGTAGGGGGAGAGGGAGCCGCTTCCCCACCGCCCTGGAGCAGAGGTCTGTTAGCTAACCGCGTCTCCGTGTGGCCTTTGGCGGGAGGGGACCCTGCAGGGTTTTGGGGACAATGTTGCCAAAGCTAAAGTGAGGGATGGATCGACTTGTGTGTTATTGTTGACTAAGATGGCCTTGAGTTGTTGACTGAAAGGAGATTCTTTCATTTTATAATAGTGCCACATTTTGGAACTGGAAAGTACCCTAGAATGGTGGACATAATTTCCAGTGATTTCCCTAATGGGACATAATGCTTGGGAGGGTGGAGGGACAGCGCAGGAGAGGAAGACCCTCGATGAGATGGATTGATTCAGTGACTGTGGTAATGAGGGTAGATGTGTCCGAGACCAGAAGATTGGCACAGGATAGAGCAGGGTTTAGGGCTGTTGTCCATAGGGGTCGCTGTAAGGCGCGGGCGACTCGACTGCACATAAAAACAACATATATACATATATGTATGCATATCTATATATATGTGTGTATATATCCATCCCTCTGGAAGACACCTTATAATGGTGGATATAATTTCCAGTTATTTCCCTAGTATGTGTGTATCTATATATCTCTATAGCTATGTGCATAATGCACGTATATATGTGTATATCCATCCATATTTGCTCCTTAGAAGAGTGTGAGCACCTGCAGAACTGCCTTCATGCAAATCTTAAGAGGGTAGAATTTCTGAAGTATAGTTAGAGAATCTAGTTTCAAAACAGTGTTTAAAGGAGGTGGGGATTAAAGTGGATTACTTTATCTGTGTCGGATAGTAGATTAGATGCATACTGAATTTTACCTAATTCTTTGTTCAGTGCTTGGCCTTTATTGTCATAGAAACCTGAGGTAATGCTATTGCCATTTTACAGATGAAGAAACAGCCTCAGAGAGCTTAAGGGACTCACCTACTGTGATTCAAATTTATGCTTGCTTTCAAAGGGAGCTCTGGTGGCTAGTGAATAAGGAGTTGCAGTGCCAACCCAAAGGGCACAAGGTTCAAATCCACCAGCTCCTCTTCAGCATAAAATCCTCCTTTGTAATTTACACAAAACACATGAGAGCAACAGTTTATTTCAAAGCCATCACTTTCTACTATACCCTTCTGACTTTTAAATAAGAATTATAGAGTACTCCCTATGTTCCAAGACACTTCTACAATACAGCAGTCTTTCAATGAAAGATTATTACAATTGAGGATCTTAGTTCAGAGAAGCAAAAAGCACATTTTAAGTTGCTGTCCTACTTGATCTAGAACCTAAACAGCCTGACTCCTTGTTCTTGGGTTTTTCCTTTTCTAACTGGAACATGCAAAGAACATTAATAAGGAATCAATTCTATTCATTGATAGTATCTGACTGAATTGCTAATAAAAACTCATGTTTAATTGGAAACCTGCTATATCCTTTTTGCACATTATTTTATTTAATCTTGATAAAAATCTTAGGAACAAGATAATGTTACTATCCTTCCTTTACAGGTGAAGACAGTAGTGTGCAGCTAAGTAAAACTTGCCTAAATTCATACCACTTGTCTTGGTTTTCTCAAATATCACAGTGACCTAGTGTCAGACTTACTCATCGCTCACCCTCCGTTGGGTTTTGCAGGTTGTATATTATGTGGGAAACAGTTGCACATCTTTCTCCTGCCATGCCGCTGGTGGATTTGAACTGCCAGACGGGGTTGACTTTGGGTAGCAGTGAAAATTGCTGTGTTTGGTATAAGAGTGATACCACAGATGGGTGGCTTTAACAATCAGGAATTTTCTTCTTTCACTATTTAGGAGTCTAGAATTCAAAATGAGAAAGGCTTTTTCTTTTTGGCATTTCTGGAGGAAGGTCCTTGTTTCCTTCAGCATCCTTCAGCTCAGTACTCTTTGGGAAATCTCTTTTGCCTTGGCCATCATCTCTGGCAAAGAGCTTCCTAGCACAGGGACCTAGCTCAAAGGACATTCTGCATGCCCAGGCTTCTTTCTTGATGGTACTGAAGTTCCCTTCTATGCTGGAGTCTCTCTCCTTTTATCTTTTGTAAGACAAAAGATGTAGGCTACCCTTTGGAAAATTCTTTTTATCATTTCAGGGCTGTGACTTAAGGTGTTGCTTCACATCCTAACCCCCTCCCAGTTGATTGGCCTGTCACACCTTAGATCACATTATGGGGAATGACTGTATCACATCATTACATAACTGCTATAATCCTGCCTCATTAGCATTGTAGATGTTAGAATTTATAGTTTACATATGGACAATCATGGGCTAGACAAGTTAACACATATTTTTTTTGGGCACAGTTCAATCCATGGTATTCCTCCCTTTTGCTCCCCAAAGTTCATGCCCTTGTGCATTGCAAAGCTCTTTCACCTTATCATATCATCCCAGAAGTCTTAAATCAGCTTCAAGCCCAAATTCCATCTTGGCACAAAATTCTTTATCTGTCAATCTAGAATGCAAGGTATCTACTTCCAAATTTCAGTGGTAGAACAGACACAAAGTAGACCTTTTCGTATAAATGGGAGAAATTGGAAGGAAGAAATGACAGGCCCCAAGCAAATCAGATACATAGCAGAACAATTTGCATTAGCTCTCAAGCCTTAAAAACAACCCTTTATTTTTGGGAGACTGTCTAAAGGGCAGTTGGCCTGCCCTTTAGATGCTGGAGGTTGGCAATGTTCTCTGGGTTCTGGGTGGAGGCTTCTTGACCCTGGAATTCAGCTCCTACTTTCAGTGCCACTGGGACAGCAGATCTGTCCTCTTGGTACTTGACGATCATACTCTCGGTCCAACTGCGTCACAGCACTTGACTTTGACTGGTTCTGCTCTTCTGCTTCCTCTGCTGTGGACTACAGTTGCATCTTAATGTCAGCCCTAAATTTTGAACTAAATTGTCAAGAATCAACTGTTTGAGACATAAGAAACTGTAGC
>NW_006400007.1:1790678-1812843 GCF_000299155.1 Elephantulus edwardii
CAGAGATTATGGATTTACCCTTTGATGCAGGCAGCTCTGCTTCTCACACTTTGTCTCTTCAGCTTCTGCTTCCTGATTCCTAGGCCACTCAAAGGTCAGCCTTAGTTCTGTTCCAGCAAACGTTAACGAAAGCTCTATAGTGCTATATATGTCTCCAGAGGCATTCTATTTCACCATTAAACCTCGATATGAGAGCACCCAGCTCTCTGACTCTTCCCCCCCCCCACACACCTCTCTCTGACTCTTTTGACTGATAGGTTTAGCTCCATCGCCAAGTGCTTAAAGGCAGCCTGTTTCTTCAGGAAGCTGTTTGTACAAAACCATCGAGTTTTATTGCTTCATACATTGGCTCTCATGCCATTTTACTTTTTTATCTTTGTATCTTCACAGGTCTGGTTCTGCTGCTACTGTTTCTCTGTCACTGCTTTTTTTGTCATTTGTGCCATCTGTGGTGTTAAATTTTCCTTTTCTTCTGAACCCTCACTTGAATTACGTTTGATGTCCATAATTCCATCAACAGTCTCTTCAAGGCAACTTGGCCTTTTCCTGTAGTTGTTAGATATCCTTGGGTTGGCTCTGACTCATAGCAACCCTATTGTTAGTTACAAATTCTTCCAAACTTAAGACAACTCATTTTGCTGTCAAGTTGGAACCAACTCAGCAGATTTCTGAGGCTGAAATGACACCGGAGGAGATACCCATCTTTCTCTCACAGAGCAGCTGGTGGATTTGAACCACTAAAAAGATACCACCTTTGGGTTAGCAGTGCATCTCTTTCTGGACTATGCCACCATAGCTCCCTACAAACTCTTTCAGCTTTTATTCATTATCCATTTTCCAAACTGCTTCTACATTTTAGATGTCTAAAATGTAGTTAGTGCAACACCCCACTCTCGATTACATATCCCAAGCTGAGTTATGGAGAGAACTAAAACCAATGAAGGTTATATAAATAGATAAGGAGACCGATATTTATCTGAAGGAAGTAACTTAGCATTTGCAGAGTCAAGTCCCATGTCTGAGGATCAAACATCAGGTTAGCTGTAGGTGCTAATAAACCTAAGGTTAGGTTGCAGGCTACTGGCTTCTGAAGTTGCTAAATCCAAAATGGACAGATAAAGCCAGCCACTAGTTCAAGTTCAAAGAACCAGAAGTGACAATCTAGATGCAAGATTCAGATCAAGCAAAAGCAAGCAAGAGAGCTTTACCCCAGATATGTTTTGTAGGCCCTGATGAAATTCCCTTTTCAATTGATTGACTGCTTCTAACAGTTCCCGTCATGGAGATGATTGTACTATGAAAGTCCTCATCAAGGAAATATACTAGTTTATAAATTCTCATCAAGGTAATGTTGTTAGGTGCCTTTGGATTAACTCTGATCCATAACAGCGCTATGAACTATGAACGACAGATCTGAGCCTTGCCTTATCGTGCACCATTGTCACAATCTGTCATGCATTCCCATTGTTACATGTAGGCACTGGCAAGCCATCTCATTGAGGATCTTCCTTTCTTTCCCTAACTCTACCTTTCCCAGTATGATGTCTTTTCCCCCCAAGGACTCATCCCTTCTCATCACGGCATGCCCAAAATATGTGAAATGGACTTCACCATCCTTGCCTCTAAGGGACACTTTGGTTGCACTTCTGCATTGACCAGTTTGATCTCTCTTATCACAGCATGCCCAAAATATGTGAAAAAGATTTCCACCATCCTTGCCTCTAAGCAGCTCTTTGGTTGCACTTCCTCAGTGACCCATTTATTTGTTCTGACAATCCTTGCTGTGTTCAATACTGTTTTCCAGCATCACAATTCAGAGTCATTGATTCTTCTTCATTTCTTCTGTATTTGTTGTCCGACTTTCAAATGTGTAGGAAGCAGTTGATAAATACTAGAGTTTGCAACAAACACATCTTAGTTTTTAAACTTAATAACATCAAGGTAATGACAACATAACTGTGAAAGCCGAGAATCATGGGCAGCCAAGCTGACATGCAACCATAACCATCTGTAAAAGACCACATGGGGTCTCTACTAATGATCTCCGCTAATTCTTAAGGGGGGGACTGCGCCATCATCATCAATAGCACAAAACTGATTTCCATAAGGTCAGACATGTCCCCTATGCTTCCTGCCCTCTACTAATTCTAATACTTATCTACTGGGTGTGAAATCTGTTGTGGTAGCTCACAGAGCACACGGAACCATAGTCATGATTGTGGAGTTTATTAGAGAATTTAATAGGATACAGTTTCTCAGTACAGCTGCTGAGGTTTGCTCATAGGGCTGTCAGCCGGGCGGCTTTAGGCCAAAGCTCTTACTTAGTCCTGCCAGTTATGGCTCTACCTCTAGTCCTCCAGTAAACTTGGGCAAATTCTCCTAGTTCTGATTTCATGGTGTAGCAGTACTCAAGGTCAACTCTGTCTCCTGTCAGGTCTCTGGTTCTGGCTGTGACTCCTGCTGCTCCTGTGGCCCCAGTCTGAGTGGCCCCAAAGGACACACATTTTACATTCTCTACGTTTTTCCTGGTGGTAAGATTCCCCAAATCTGCTGTTAACTCTGTTCAGTTTAGTGGTGAGACTAGCCAGTCCTCTTGTGGATAGGCTAACACACCCTAGTTGCATATTCCCCCCTATCCTAGTTGAAGTCAGTGGCTTGGGAAAATAATTTTGAACAATAAGCCCTTAACATCACACCATCGTACCACTAACACCTGTTAGTGGGCATGCATATTCCCATTTGTCAGACTATCAGCACATGCTCTCAACCTCTGTGCTTTATGTTTGTTAGTTACTCTTAAGTTGACTATAGTTCATGGCAACATTATATACAAGAGAACAAAAATTGCCTGATTTTGCAGCGCACAAATGTTCACATTTGTGAGTGTGAGAATCAGTCTATTGTTGTGTAATCCTTTTTTTTAAAATTTTTATTAAATTTTATTAGTTTTAATGAACATTTACAGAGATTTTGGGTTTTTCATTCATTCATTGTTGCACTGTTTTCTCTACCCTCCTCCCCAGTTCGTTCTTCTTTCCCCCCCCCCCCATGAATATCTGTCTTAATTGTCCAATTGCCACAGTGCTTGTCAAAGCCAGTTCTGATTAATCCCCTTTGTCAGTGTGTCCTTTGCCATTCCCTATCACTCCTCCCTGAGAGAGATTTCCCCCTGATTCATAAGGAAAAGGGGATGGCGTATTCTCTTAGCTACTTCCTGCTGAAAAGGGACGCTGTAGGTTTCAGGGTGAAGATCTTCTTCACTACTCTAAAGGGCCCCTTTGGCAATAGGAAACAAATAGACTATTATGGAGATTGATTTTGGAATTTAGATGCACTGTTATCAATTGTGCTTAGCCGTACATGTTCATATCCTTAAAGATGTATCATGGAAGTGTTACAGCCTAGAAGACACAAATTTAACTAACAAGTTAAAAGTACATGAGTCAAAAATGAAAAAGCAATAATACTCCGAGTAGAGGTTCTAATAGTGGCACAAATCAAGTTACAGAGGGAAGGTGATTCTTACAATAAAAGGCCTGTAGACTAGCACTTTGTCTATTATAGTGTAGAGGTTAGGAACCATAACATGTAGAGGGTCAGCTACATCATTTATGGTTCTTAAGTCCTGGAGGAAATTTCATCTACCACTGGGTTGTTTTACAACTCGGAAGTTCGCATGCAAGGTAGAGGTGAAGTAAGGAACTGCTTATGAGGTTTTCCGTCCATTCCAACAACTAAGAAATAGTGAGAAGAGTTGGGACCTCAGAAGGCTTTTAGGACCAATTAGTAGGCTCTGTGTCCAGGAGAAAATGAATATACCTACCAGTAATGTTAATGCTCACCCACCGCTCTTCTGGGAGGATCTAAATCGGTGTAATCCTTTTCAATATGAGCTGCTCATCTTCCCGTACTGTTAGAGACACTATTTTTAGTAATATTTTGCTGGGCCTTTTGCTCCAGAATGTGTCAATCTGGGAGCACTGCTGAAATGTGTCCTCTATGACTGACTCCACTGGTATTTATTTAAAATACTGGTGGAAGAGCGTCTGATGTCACATTGTGAGTTTGTTGTTGAGAGTTGGATCCACTCATCGCAGCCCTGTGTACGATAAAACACAAGGCTGCCCGGTCCTGTGTCCTCCCAGTTGGGACTGTGTTTGGGTCCATTGTGCAGACACTATGCCAGCCAATCTCTGTATCTTCATTTTTTTTGCTAATCCTTGTGTTGCAATCTGATATTCTTCTCCAAGGACTGTCTTCTCCTGCTAACTTGCCAAAAATATGTGACTCTGCTTACTTCCAAGACAGATTTGATTTTTCTGACAGTCCATAATATATTTGATACTCTTTAACAACACTATAATTAAAAGACATTAATACTTCTTCAGTCCTCCTTGTTCGTTGTCCAGCTGTCATGAGCATACAAGGCCACTGAAAATAGAACTTGAGTCATGCACAAATTCTCCTAGTTTTCTAAGTGCCATCCTTACTCTGTAGCACTTTGAAAAGTTCTTTGGCAGCAGATTTGCCCAGAGAAATATGTCATTTGAGTTCTTAACCATTGCTTCTGTGGGTGTTGATTTTGGATCCAAGTAACATGAAATTCTTGACAGCTTCAATCTTTTTTTCTGTCTCATGATTTTGTTTATTGGTCCATTTGTGAAGATTTTTGTTTTGGTGTTGAGATGTAATCCATACTGAAGGCTGCTGTTGTTTGTTGTTGTGTACTGTAGAGTTGGAACTGACTCATAACCGACCCTCTGGCAGGTTCTCAGAGGCAGGGGAGGAGATGGCCCATCTTTCTCCTGCAGAACAGCTGGTTGCCTTGAACTGCGCACCTTTAGGATTGCAGTGCAGCTTCTTGCCACTAGGCCACCAGAACGCCCATAGAAACCTTCACTATTGGAGGATGCATCTTAATTTTTTCCTTAATTTCCTTTAACATGAGAAATGTCTAATATGTTATCCCTTTTTGGTTTTCTAACCCCAGATTTTTTCACATTTCATTTTTCTACTTTCCTTTGTTTTGCCCAGCTACCTTTGAAATTTTCTATTCAACTCTTATCATTTCTTACCATAACTTTAGTTTTTCTTAATTCTAGAGCAAGTTTCAATCTCTTCTCTTTTTTCCCCCCTCTATCATAATTTGATCAGCCCAGTGATGAGGACTGTTGTCTTTTTATTTATTTAGTTATTTTTTGTATGTGTACCGTCAGATCAGATCTGACTGGTATAGGAGGAGATTGTCTCTCTTTCTCCAGTAGAGCATCTGGTGGATTTGAATCATTTACCTCTGGGATTGCAGTGCAGCTTCTTGCCACTAGGCCACCAGAGCTCCCTTCTAACATCTGTTTTGGTCTTTTCTCTCTTCAGATGTATTATTGACATGGTAGCTACTCAGATGGGTTATACTTATGTATCATATTTTTACTCTTACGGACTTAACTTTTTTTTCCTCTTCAACTTGAACTTGCATACTGATGGTTTGTTCTGCAGTTGGTCCCTGCCCTAGTTTTGATTAATGATATTAGCTTTGCCGGTCTGTCTTTTCAAAGATGTAGTGGGTTTATTTCCTGTGTGCACTGTTTGTAGTTCACATGTAGAGTTGCCTTTTATGTTTTTTAAAAAATATATTTGCATTGAGTAAATTGTTGCGCATGAAAAATTCTATCATGTGATCTCCAGCCTCATTCTTTCACCATAATCCTATTTTCCAGCCACTGACTCTTTATTTCCAATTTTTGCATTCTAAACAGTTATTATTAATAGTCTTAATTTCATGGTTAGTCAGTCTTAGACTATAGAAGTTGGTAGAAATCCTGAGTTACCTCATTGAGTGATTTTAGTGGTCGGTACATAAATTTGAATTATAGTCATATTAACATGTCTTTGTTGTATGTGTATGGATATTATCCTATAATTAACAGAGTTGTACTTCATGATAGATCTTGCAGTGCTCTTTTTGATGATGATGTGATGTCATTCCTCTTCAATTTGTCATTCTAAACATAGTAGATCATATGATTGTTTAGTTGAAAGTGGCCAATACTATTCAGCGCACTAACATTCAAATTCACAACCATCAGGTTGGTTCTGACTCATTATGGGTTTGAAAAGCACAGTAGGTGAGTACTGCAGAGCTGCTGGTCTTTTTCATCACTGAGACTAGGCCACCAGAGCACCTCTTCAGCTCTTCAGTGCCTAGGGTATTGATTATTATGTGTCGTTTCATTTTTTACAATTTCCAGTTTTATTAGATTTCTTCTTTGTGCAGCCCACTTTCTGATTATCAATGTATGTTTGTAGTTGTTTCTTCTCATTTTGAGTTGGGCCACATCAGCAAATAATGACTCTTCATTTGCTCAAAGCTTTACTCCTTCCATGTAAAAAAGATGGGCTCTGCTTTAAAGAGGCAGCTCCTCCTCAGGGTTATTTGGATTGTTTTACAGCCTGAGGGCCTCCCTCATCTTCCCATATTCTATCAGACAGTACACTGCTTCTTCCCATAGTGCTGGCACTGGTCAATTATTTCAGAAATAGATTGCTAATCTGGCTTAGTAGTTTGTCTTAGTTTGGGAACTCTGCAAATCCTGTGCACCATTAAGTGACCTTGTTGGTATTTGAAATACCAGTGGCATAGATTCCAGTATCACAGCAATGCTCGAGCCATTCAATTATGACAAACTGGCAAATGAGTCCTGCTCTCAAACCACCAGATTATGGAAAAAAGATAGAAAAGAATTTGCTTCCATTTTATGTATACATTTATTAATTCTAATTTTTATTTCCAGACTTCTTTTCTAGTGTTGAGGCCTCGGTTTCTCTGAGTGTTGTAAATTCAGTTTTCCCCCCCAATTTTTGTTACAGCTAAGGAGGGATCTGAAATAAATAAGGAAGCATGATGTCATCATTATGGTCTGAATATACAATTGGTGGGGTGAAGATTAGCTTTCCTTGCAAAGCTTACCCATCACAACTTGCTATGATGAATTCTGTAAGTAATTTTCAAAAGTTATTTTGTCTTTATGAAGATACAGTATTCATTTTTTCATTCAGTATTTATTTTCTTACATAGTAAGTGAGTTGAGACTTTTCTGGGTTTATTTGGGGGAAATCTAACTTTTGGGAAATAAATGACATATTATATATGTTTGAGAAAAGAAATACTATTGGTTATACTACATTTTATGCGTCCATGGCTAGGAGGAAAAATAGAAAATTGTAAAAATTTTAAAAAAAAAAAAAAATTGTAAAAATTATTCTCAGCTCATCTGAAATGTTTGTTACTGAATTACTGCTTTTCACAAAATATTTACTGTCTTTTATACAGAATACTTTATTTCCCATTTGATGTTTTTAAAATATTTCAGTCATACAGACTTTTTGATTAAATTTTATTTATTATTTTAAGAAGCTTACTTTTGAGTGAACATTTATTATATTCCAATGTCTGTGTCTAATCAAATCTTTTTTATATATTGCCTTTCCTTTCTCCCACATTATGTGTTCAGTTTCACTTGCCTTTTCCTTTCTTTCTCATCATTATTAACTTAAGATTGATTCTCTCTGTATATTAACCATTCCTTAGGTTTGCGTGTAAGTGATCTTATACCATAATTATCCTTTTGTGAGCAATTTCTATCACTCAGCATAATTTGTTCTTTAATCCATGTCATACAGCATTCATGAATTCATAATTTTCAGTGATGTATAGTATTCCATTGTGTGAATGCTTCATAGTTTCTTTGGCTCTTCATCCATTGATGGACACTTGGGGTGCTTCCAATTCTTTACCATTGTAAATAATACTGCAGTAAAATGGGTATGTGTATGTCAGTTTGTATTGCAGCTAATATTTCTTTGGGATATATACTTAGTAGTGAGATTGTTGGATCAAATGATATTTCAAATTTCAGCTTACCCAGCACCAAACTTTTTTATAGTGGTTGCACCATTTTACATTCCTACCAGTAATCTTGGAGAGAGTATACTCAGAGTGCTCCTTGGAGGCAAAGATAATAAAGCATTTCCTCACAAACTTTGGGCATGTTGTTAGGAGGGGCTGTTTTTTGGAGAGGGACACCATGCTTGGAAATGTGGAGGGTCAGTGAAAGAGAAGAAGACCCTCACCCAGGTGGACTGACACAGTGACTGGGCTCGAGTGTCTCAGAAATGATGAGGATGGTACAAGATAAGACAGGGTTCAGATCTGTGGTTCCTAGTGTCATTATGAGTTGTACTCGACAGCATCTGACAACAACAACAAATGTGGTATAGGGAACTCTGGCAGTTTAGTGGTAAGGAGTTGAACTGTTAACCTAAACATTATAAGCATGTGCTTATAATGATGTTGATACTGTACTTTCTGCAGAATTTGATTTTTCTTTTTTGCTTAACATTATTTTTAAGATGTAGTCCTTTTGATTGTTGATACAATTTTTAAAAAAATTTACTTATTATTTTTTTGTGTATACTGTCAAATCAGATCTGACTGGTACAGGAGGAGATTGCCCCTCCTTCTCCAGAAGAGCATCTGGTGGATTCAAACCACATACCTCTGGGATGCCGTACAGCTTTTTGCCACTAGGCCACCAGAGCTCCCCTGACTGTTGATACATTTTAATGACTGTATACCAGGCTATATGACTATAGCAGTGAGCCCCGGTGGCTTAATGGTAAGAAGTTGCACTGCTAATCCAAAGGCACACAGTTCAAATATACCAGCTGCTCTGTGAAAGAAAGATGAGCAGTCTCCTCACATGCAATTGATTTATTTACTGCCTCTGAAAATCCTCTGGAGGGTCAGCTCTGAGATGGTTACAACTTGATACGTAACAACATGTCACTGTATCAGAATTTATATTTTTTTATTGATGTTCTTTTACAATGATAAAGAGTGCTATTTTCATCTATGATCCTTTTTTAAAAAAAAAAAGTTATGGCCCACCTGCAATGGTCTTCTTTTATACTCTTACTTAAAAAGTTCTGAGTACGTAATTAGGATTGAATTTGCTGATTGAGCATTTTCAACTTTACTAGAAATTGTTTATTTCTGCTCAAAGTAGAGATGGCAATTTACACTCCCTTTTCCTAAGTTCCCATCAAAGATATTTATAGGTATCACAACATTATAATTTTTTCATAAAGATACTATTTGCATAATTAAAACATAGATTTTCTTTTTTCTCCCCTAGTGCTTGATAAAATTGCTAAGTCCAACATAATTTTAGCGAAGAGCATAAAGAATTGCTGTTGTTAGGTGCCTTTGAACCAGTTCTGACTCAGGGATCTTGTGAGGTCTCTCTCCCTGCCTGATCTTGTTGGTATGTCTGAGTCCATTGTTGCAGCCACTGCATCAACCCTGGGTCTTTCTCTTTTTCGCTGATCTACCGCTTTGCCAAGTATGATATCTTTATTCAGGGACTTCCAGGCCCCAAGTTTGTGAGACCATTCTCACTTCTGCGGAACATTCTAGCTGTACTTTCCCCCCAACATATGCCTTGTTCTGCGTGCAATTCATGACATAAAGTCTAGGTTTAACTAAATACTTGTTCTTTGTTTCCATGTTGATTTGTTTCCTGGAGTGCAGGTTCATGTCTAACTACTCTGTCCTTCTGATAAAGTTCTTATTGGTTTTCAATTGGTTTTGTGTCACTAGATTGTGAGAGGACTAAACAGTAAACAACACTGTTTGCTGGAGAGCCCCACAGGAAGTGGAAAAAGCTTAGCCTTACTTTGTTCTGCATTAGCATGGCAGCAGTCCCTAAGTGGTAAGTAGTTAATATCTTTTAAGTTGTTTACTGGGACCTAAGGGGAGTCTTTCTTCAGAACGATTCAGGCATGTTCTAGCTAATTTAAATAGCAGGAGTGGTATTCACTTCCTAAACAACATGCCTTCGGAAACTATGAACTTTGATAAATGTTGATGGTTGTAGGGGGCTTCAGGCCTTTTGTTCATAGGGTCTCTATGAGTCGTGTTCAACTCGAAGGTAATCAACAACAACAATTTATTTTTTTAAATTTAATTTAATTTAATTTTATTATTTGTGTGTGTGTGTACCGTCAAATCAGATCTGACTGATACAGGAGGAGATCGTCCCTCCTTTTCCAGCAGAGCATCTGGTGGATTTGAACCGCATACCTCTGGGATTGCAGTGCAGCTTCTTGCCACTAGGCCACCAGAGCTCCCTCAACAACAACAATTTATAAGATATTTCTTTACACTGTGGTGTTTTTGGAAAGGGATCAATAATGAAAATCTTTTCTCTCATGATTCGGAGAGTATGTAAGAATCTGGGATGGTGTTGTTGTTTAATGCCGTCGAGTCGTAGACGACTCATAGCGACCCTATGAACGAACAGCCTGAGCACTGTTTGTACATAGAGTTTCCAGAGGCAAGCCATTTTGGAAGTGGATGCCGCTCCTGCTTCCAGGCTTGATTTAGTCGGGAAGCTCCAGCCAACACTGTCCACCATGGGTACCCGTTACCACAATTGCCACATCACTGTCACAGGCTTCAGCATCACAGCAACCACAAGTTACCTCTCTGCAGCAACGCACATACCAGTGCTATACCACCTAGAAGAATGTTTGACAGGAAGACAGTTTGAACCTGGCCGAGGGCCACAGATGACAATCACCCACCTTTGGCTTGGTAGCACAGCTTCCTTCCACTAGGCCAACGTAGCTCTCTCTTGGTCGTTGTCATTGTTATTGTTGTTTAATGCCATCGAGTCGTAGACGACTCATAGCGACCCTATGAACGAACAGCCTGAGCACTGTTCATACATAGAGTTTCCAGAGGATGCCGCTCCTGCTTCCAGGCTTGATTTAGTCGGGAAGCTCCAGCCAACACTGTCCACCAGTCCACCATGGGACAGAATCTTCTGGGATAGCCAAAAAAAAAAAAAAAAAAAAAAGAATCTGGGATTGCTTAGAATCATCATGAAAATAGTACAGTAATTTGTATGTAAGAAATGTATGAGATGGGCCGGCAGAATGCTAGTCTATATACTAAACTCTTTTAATAAAAGAGTTATTTTTAATAAAAATAATTAATTTGTTTATCTGTCCCTCGTAACATTATAGAATAACTGGAGAAGCTGATGGATTTGCACCATTTCCCTTGGGTTGGCAGCACAACTATTTACCCACTAGGACACCAGAACTCCTTTTTTAAAATTTTAATTGTTTTCCATTGTTGCACGTTTTCTTACTCCCTTCCCTCCTCTCTCCCTTAACCCTCCCTCAGTGCACCCCTGGTTCCATATTGTTGTTACACATAAAATCTGTATTATATTTAGTAGTTAAAATTTATCTAATTTGTTGAATTACAATTTTAAAATGCATTTTGATGCATGTTTGAATTTTTTTCTTTATCTGTTTATTAAAATGGATATAAATGGAATAATACAGGATGTTCACGTATATATTCTAGATCCCCCGATGCATGTTTGAAAAACATGTTTAAAGTAAAATTTTAATATGAGGAATGATTTGGTCCTCATATTAATTTACAGAATTACTATGTCATATATTGAACACTCAAATCCTTGAGTTAAGAAAATGTCGGTAATTAAATGTATTATTTGTGTATTTATTTCATTCCTTCTAGTTGATTTAAAAATAAATCTAGTACAAATGAATACTCAAACAGTTGTTTTTTGACTGTTATTAATCGTAAACTGTTAGATTTTTATAGCTTTAATAGGAAATTAATCTCAAATGGTAATTGATAAGTGTCTGGCATAAATATGTCTCCTCTATCCCAGTGTAATGCTGCTAAAAGGGTAATCAACTTGTTCTGTCTTGCCAAGCTCTTTCATGGTTATTTTAGGACCTTTGATGGCACCATGTGTGATGTGTGTAACTGCAAGGTTGGTGGTCTGAAGCCACCAGTTGCTCCTGGGAGAAAATTGAGCTGAGTCCTCCTGTAAAGACTTGTAACCAGAATGGAGGCTCACTGTGACCTGGAATCAGCTCAATGACAGTGATGTTCCTAGCCAAAGGGAATGGTTGTTCACCTAGTTATAGACAGATGAACTTAGTTTCCTTAGAGGTATTAGAAATCAACTTTTTGCTTTTTTTTTTTTTAAAATTTTTAGAGAAGCCAGTGGAGGAGGGCTCAAGTAAAAAGTGTGATGTACCATTGTTATGTTGTTGTACATGTCATTCAAAGAACAATGACACAAACCAAGGAACATCTCACCATTTTAGCAATCCAAGTACACCACCTTCTGGAAGAAATAATACTTCATCAACTTGTCAAGGTAATTTATATTTCTTATATGAATCAGTTTGTATTTATAAGAGACTTATGGCTGTTATGAAACCAGATTTAGGTAAAATTGATTAACATTTCATTGTCTATCTATACTAAACTCTGGAATTATTTCAGAACAATACCTAGAGTGGTCAGAGACTCTTGGAACTGTAACTTATGCAGCTGCTACACCAAAGGAATAAAATTCAAGGGTGGAAAATGGCTGCAAAGATCATGATTTAGGCCTCTCTTGACACCACATTCACTAGTTTCTAAAAGGTAATACGTAGCACAAAGGCCTTCTCTTGGAACCTTTTATTCCTAGTATGATTTAATATATTTGGACATTTTACTTTTAATCAATTTATGAAAAAGGCAAGGCAAAAATAAATATTATTTAGAAATTACTGTAATATGTTGTTATGTGCTATACAGTTGCCTGGAAAACATATATAGCTAGTGTTAATTATATATTAGACTCTTATAAAACATTATGTCTTAAGGCGAAATTTAAAATGATTCTTTTGTTCTTGATAAAATTTGCCCGAGTATCCTATGTGAAGACTAGATGAATTTTAATATGATCTTAATTTATTTAAGATATATATATATATATTAAGAATAACATGATTATGTGTGGTTTTTATCGTTCTTCTACTTTGACCTTATGAAAAGAAGTAACCACGTCTGACATCATGGACACTTTGTTCTTCCTTATTTCTCTATATAAATCTCCATCTTCATTGATACCGCTCCAGTCCATAGAGCTCTTTCTTGGTTTTTTAGGACTGTTGGTGACATGGTGTGTTATGTGTAACACTGTTAACTGAAAGAAACCATTCTGTGTTTAGAGCATACAATACTTTTCACATTTAGAGAAGGGAGAAAGCCAGTATATAGGAATACGTTAAGAATAGTGTTAAAGTCATTGAAGACAAATCTGTTTGATTGCAAATTTTGACTGTGTCTAGAGGTTATGCTAATGAACTTTGGAATTAACCTGTAAGTCAGTAACTGTCAGCCTGGGCCACTTAGTAACTGAGTGATATTGGGCATGTTATTTGGTCTTTATTCTTTTAAATCAAGCATTTAATTTGTTAATGGAGTTAGTATTTTATAATTAGGATCATAGGGTTTTCAACCCTATTAATGATCTTGGTACCAGCAGTCAGGAAATAAGGAGATGCATTGCACTGGAAAAGTCTGCAGTTAGGGAACTCTCTAAATTGTTGAGGAGTAATGATGTCGGTTTGAGGACTAAGGTGCATCTGATTCAGGTCATGGTCTTTCTGATCACTTGCTATGCATCTGAGTGATAGATAATGAATAAGGATAACAGAAGAATTGATGCCTTTGAGCTGTGTTGTTGGAAAAGAGCAGTGAACATCCCATAGACTACTATTAAAGAATAAACAAAGATGTCTTGGATAGAGTGCAGCCAGAGTACTCTTTGGAAGGAAGGATGATGAGGCTTTGCCTCACATCCTTTGGGCATGTTGCTTGGAGGGTCTGTTCCTTGGAGAGAGACATGATTTTTGGAAGGATAGTGGATTGGCAAAGGAGAGGAAGACCCTCAACCAGGTGGATTGACACAGTGACTGTTGCGATGTGCCCTACTGTGTCAAAGTGTGCAGATAGATGGCACAGGATAGGGCAGGGTTCAGATCTTTTGCTCTTAGAGTCATTATGAGTCATACTTGACTCAACAGCATCTAATAACAATTAAGATCCTTTTGAGAATGAGTTTTCAGGATTGTGGGATTAAGAAAGAAATTACAGGAGTTCAATTCTACTGTAAAATGTGCTTTGAGAACATTGAGAAGTTTATCAGGAAAGGAACATTGAGACATTGTAAACTACAATTTTTATATAAATTAAGTACATTTTCTTGAGAGTATTTTTTCAGTTATATTTCTTAAGTCATGATGCACTATTGAGGTATCTATGAAAGCACAAATAGTTTTAAATATGATTAGTTTTTCATATTTTCGACTGTTAGGATAGTTCTAGAAAAAGTTTTACCTCTAGGTTTCAATTTTATGCTAGAAAAATTGTCTAAGTTACTTATACTGATTTTTATGATTTTTTTTACATAAGACTCTCCCGAAAAAAGCACACTGGCAGCAAAGTTATCAGCCAAGAAACAAGCTTCTGTATACAGAGATGAAAGTGATGATTTCCAAGTAGACAAGAAACGAATTCGACCCTTGGAAACTGCACAGCAGGCAAGTAGTTTATTAACCGTGAAATCCAGTTAATTATACTGAACAAGATAGTTAAGTACCACACAGGTTTTTGGTGGTATCAATGGAGATTGAGATTAGTTGGGTCATATCAAAGATGTAATTAAGTGATACTTTCTTGCAATTTGATTTCTTATTACAAACTTTGTGAATACAGCAGATTACTCACAAGAGTGTATCATTAAAGTGATACTATGTAGTACTTGCTTAATATATTACAGATTGGGGATTTGATGTTAAAATATTTGCTGAAAGCAAAACACCTATATTGGTAACATAAATATTTTGTGTTTGTATAGATATATTTTTATATTTTTCAACTCCTTTGTTATTTTTAACCTAATAATGGCATTATTGCCCAGAATATTTTTGATATAAATTATTTTTTAGTATATTGACAAAGTTTGCTCTTATTTTTCTATTTAAGTACATGATGAAAATAAATATATTTAAAAAAATTATTGAAAGACCTAAATTACCAGATATGTACACTTTTTACTTTTTGACATAAGACCAGGTCATTATGCAGAAATCAGCATTATTTGAAAGAGGATCGCCTTACTTCATCTATGCTATGGACACTTTACTGGGCCCCTGCAGAGGTCACTTGCCTCTGCCACCTGTCCTTCTCATATGTCTCCTTAGAACACCTTGGCCCCCACTGTTACCTATAGGGAAGGCCACCTAATCTCTCAGAGTCAGGATGGCCCAAGTGCTGCCTTTCTCTACAAGATCCCCTCCCTGTCCTGATCTGACCATATTTTTAGAATGAGTGATCTTGGCTTATCTTCTCAATCACCCCCGAATGCCCCAAGTACCTTTGTTGGGGACAGGAAGCTCCTGTGGCCTAGGTGACACAGAGAGGATGCATGCTGCTGGCCAGGTCTTCATCTATCCTGTGCTTGAACATCCCCTGACTCTTACTACTTGGCCCTGCCTCTTCTCCTCTCATGTTCTCATAAGAACTGGTAATATAGAGCTTCCTGCAAGGCTCGTATGGCCAGAATCAGCCTCAGCCCTTGATCTCCTTGGCTGCTGCTGCCCAGTTCCTACCCATGTACAGGTAGCCTTCCAGCCTTCACCTGTATGCACTCAGGGAGGAGCACTGTGGAAATGTAAGAGATCACATTCAGGTACTGGTCGTTCCGTGATGCCTGGGCACTCAGGTACCCCATCTCAGGACTTCTGACCAGGCCCCGACTTGGCCCTCTCATCCTTTAGAGCTGGGAAACAGGGTCTGACCCCCAGGTTCCGCCTCCTGCTGGGACCCACGAGTGGCCTATGTCCAGGACACTGGCTGCTGCCACTGTGACATCAGTCCCCTCTGGGCATCTAGGACCTGCCAGATAATGTTCTGTCCCTGCTGGCCCCACTCTATCTCCCCTTTATTCCACTTAGCACACACTTAGCACTCCTTCCCTAGTCAGTGAAATACTAGGCAGCACAAACATCCTTTCTACTTATTTACAGGGTCCAACATCAGAGACCTTGTTAGGGACCTCAGTGTTCACTATTGACAGATGTATATTGTTAAGTTGCAAAATAATTGGTTACTAGATTTTTTCACTGTTGTCATAAAGATGAAATATCAGATCATGAGAGTTGATAAATCAGGAGTAGGTATAGTTTCTTTTTTTTTGAAAATGCCCTCATTCCAAGGAAGTGTGAATCTATAGAGTGGGGTTTTTTCCTCACCAAAAAGATGCATAGAGTTAGATTTTCGTGAGGTATAAATGTATTAGTAAATATATTCTCTCGATTTGTTTGCTCTCTTTTTTTGGAAGAGATGATACTCAAATACTTTTTTCTTCTTGTAATTTAAATAAACAGATTTTTGGCAAATAGAAAAAGCATAGGGACATATGAAACCTTAATGTTATAAAAAAAATTAAGCAAGCCCAGCCTAAATTATCAGATTAGTGAGTGGTAGAGAACTCTGGTGGTGGTGGTGTTATGTACCATTGAGTTGAGTACAACCCACAATAACTCTATGAACAACAGATCTAAACCCAGTCCTATCCTGGACCATCCTCCCACCTCCTGCCACACTAAGGCCCATTGCAGCAGTCACTGTGTCAGTCTACCTGCTTGAGGGTCTTGCTCTCCTTCTCCAACCCTCTGCCCTTCCAAAATCATATTCCTTTCCCAGGAACAATCCCTCCTAGCAACAAGCCCCAAGTATGTGAGGCAAAGCTTTATCATCCTGGCCCCCAGTGAGCACTCTGGCTGCACTTTCTCTAAGACATATTTATTTTTTTGGCAGTCCATGGGACAACACTCTTCTCCAACATCACAATTCAAAGGCATCAATTCTTCCTTCATCCTTCTCTTTCATTGTTCAGCTCTCAGATGCATAGCAGATGATTGAAATGATCATGGCCTGAATCAGAAGCACCTTAGTCCTAAAACTAATGTTATTGCTCCTCAGTAATTTGGAGAGGTCCTGATGGTGTAGTGTGTAACATATGGGGCTACTAACAAAGTGAGTAGTCACTTTGCAGAAGGAAAAGACCTTTTTTTGGAAAGATTTATAGCCTCAGAAATCTGACAGAGTTCCTTTGAGTTGGAATTGACTAAATCAGTGGCATTAAGTTTAGTTTTTGGTCCAGTAGACAGTAGTGATAACAGTAATGTAATTCATCATATGTAAGTAATGAATTTTTTTGTTTTTTTAAAAAGTTTATCCTGTTGTCTTTTTTCCTCTCCTTTCTGCTGTAACATTTGGGTTCATCCCTGTCTTTACTCTTTTTCTTTTTGACTTAAATTATTTTGTGTGGCACAGGATAGAGCAGGGTTTAGGGCTGTTGTACATAGGGTCGCTATGAGTTGCAAACGACTAGACAGCACATAACAACAACAACAACAACCTTTTACTAGCTATTACCTTAATAGACCTTCGTACTATTTTTCTTAAAAAAATAGTTTATCCTGAGTTCTTTTTGATGTAGAACAAGACTTTAAATTTTGATTTACTGTATACTTTCATTTCCTAATTAGATATGCAGTTGGCCTTTGTTATAATCCTTTATGTAGTGCTTATATGGTCCCATTCTTTTTTTTTTATAAGGATTTTTTTAAAGAATTTTCCTCTGATTTATTTACAAGGTTCAAGTACATTCTTTTTTATAAAAGATCCTTCCCGTTTCCTTCACCCCACCCACTCATTGAATTGTGAAACCCTATGATTAACACCCTGCCTTCCCATCCTCACCTCTCTATTTCCACCCTCCTCACTGCCTTGGATCCTCATAGTCATTTTACAGTAATGCTTGTATTCTTTTATATGATCACTTAGAATACTGTCATTTTCATACATAATACTGTATGTTATAATACTGTATGTTGTTAAATCTGTTTTTCATAAGGTCCCTATGAATGTGACCCATCTTCAACTCAGTGGCACCTGACAACAATAACAAAGCTTTTTTGATTGCAGTTTATGAAATATTGTACTTTCTAAGGATTAAAATGAGGTTCCTATTTGTAAAAAAAACAAACATATTTGATTCTTGCCTGTAAGAAATTATTGTTTACCGTCAAGTTGGAACCAACCCATAGCTAATCTTCCATTGGGTTTTCGAGGTAGTAGTTTGCATGGGAGGACATTGTCCATCTTTTTCCTGCAGAGCAGCTGGCACATCTGAACCGTGTATCTTTGGGTGGTCAGTGCAGTTCCTTACTGCTAAACTACCAGAGCTCCCTCAGTTAGAAATAATCACGTTTAAAAGCTTTTATATTGACACGTAGAACTATCTTGAACTATCTGTCTTGACTTTTGAAAACAACTAGCCTGCTCAGACATTTTTAGTACATATTCAATTTCGTTTTGGTTCTGTGTTTACAGATCAGAAAACGTCTTTGTTTTGAAAATGAAATACCCCATTTGGATACTAAAGTTGCTTCAGGAAAGGCTGTAATACCCACCTCCCCATCAGGAAACAGAAACTCCTTTCTCCCACAAACCGTATGTATTTATGCCATTGTTCCATTTAAGAAATCCTGAATTTGCAAAATCTGTTTTGGGGGGGAAAAAGGAAAAGTATAATGCGAAGAACATTCTCTGCAGTCAGTTTCTGATATGTAAGATGGTAAGGCCCCAAGGCTTTCTCTGCTTCAGTTTCTAGTTTATAAACTGAGAATAAGACTAATTCAGTGTTTGTAAACTCCACTTCCTTGAAGTTCTTTCTGTATTCTTTAGGATAGCAATTCTTTAGGAATGGACCAGTATGTTCTACCAGGTGTTTTTTCCTAGAGGTCTGTGAGATGAAAAATAGTTTCGTAATAGACTCTCTGTCTCTCATACTTTGGGCATGTTGCTAGGAGAGGCTATTCCTTGGAAGGGAACATCGTGCTTGACAGTGAGGGTTAACGAAAGAGAGAAAGACTCCAGCAAGGTGGATTGACAAAGTGGCTGCACCAGTGGGCTCAGGTGTGTTGGAGTTGATAAAGATGGCCCAAGGTAGGACAGGGTTCTGGTCTGTGTTCATAGGGTCACTGTGAGTCATACTTGACAGCACCTAACAATAACAACAACATTGAGGTGCTATATTTGCCCTTTGTATTATCTTTTTTTTTTTTCCTTTGTATTATCTTGACATTTGCAGTGATGATGCAAATGCAAAGGTGGTTATAGTTTCTAGTGCCTAAGCACAGATGAAGGCAGTACCACCCACCTATTTGTTGTCAGGTCTTTTTTTCATCACTTAGTTTTTTTTTTAAATAATTTTAATGAACATTTAATCACTTAGTTTTTTTAAAAAGCCACTTTCACTTAGAAATGCTCTTGATGACAAAAGTGCTCTTCATTAAATGATTGTGTATATTACTAGATTTGTTGAATCTGAGCCCTTACGATTTTAAATATCCAAGAAAAAATGAGAAGTATTTCTCAAACATTTTTGTGTACAGACTGTCTTGAGAAAAAGTATTTGTAGGCTAGTTTGAGTTGTGAACTGATGTAGCCACTTTTTTCATGGAACATTGTTTTTACTTTAGTGACTGACAGACTAAGTATGGTAATTCTTGAAAATAAGTAAAGTGATGCTGATAGATTTTGAGCATTTAAATAAAAAATCAGCATTTTGAAAAATTTGTCACTGTGAGCTTGGTAGTTTTCTGATGAGATTGGTGGTGATATAGGTAGTGAATGTGATGTTTTCATCGTGACTGTGGTTTCATTAGAGTATATTCCCAGTAGTGGAATTGCTGATCAAATCATGTTTCTATTTCCAATTTTTTGAGAAAGCTCTAACCTGCCTTTCATAGTGGCTGTACCATTTTACATTGTCCCCCAGCAATGAATAAGAGTTCCAGTCTCTCCACAGCCTTGCCAGCATTACTGTTGTTGCTAGGTCATAATAATTTTTTAAAAACTATCCACTAGATGCTCTACTGGAGAAAGAGGGACAATCTCTTCCTGTACCACTCAGATCCAATTTGATGGTACCCACAAATAATTAAAAAAAACAAACAAACATATTTTTTTTAAGAACAACTGTCTCAGTCTGGAGATTAAGGTACTCCTGATATAGGCCATGATCTTCGCAATTACTTGTATATGCATCAGAGAGCTTGGTAATAACTAAAGATGTTAGAGGAAGAATTGATACCTTTGAGTTATAGAACTGGAGAAGAGTGTTGAACATACTGTGGACTGCTAGAAGAACAAACAGGCCATCTTGGAGAGGGTGAAACCACCCTGCTCCCTGGAGGCAAGGAATTTGAAGCTCTGTCTCACATACTTTGGGCGTGTGGCCAGGAGGGCCCAGTCATTGGAGAACAGCATTATACTTTGAAGGGTGGAAGGACACTGCGGAAGAGAAAGACCCAAGATGAGATGTATTGAATCAGTGACTGAAGAAGTGGAATTGGGTCTGTTGGAGATGATGATATTGGCTCAGGATAGGGCAAGGTTCAGAGCTATTGAACACAGGGGTTGCTGTGAGTCACAGGCAACTTGACAGCACATATTTTTATATTTGTTTATCAACAAGAATTTTAGATCAAGTAATTGAAAAAATAAAGCTTATATTTAACTTTTCTTGACATGTTGATAGGTAATATGCCTCATACTGTATGGACCATAGTTTAATTTAGATTATATATACTTTTGACATATTTCTGTCTTTCCTTAATTCATGCTTGCAGTGTGCAATGGATTATCACAGACACCTTATTCTACATACAGTCCTTATTTTTACTTATTCATTAAATAAACACTAACATTCTCTGTATAAAAATAAATTGTAGTCTTCAATTTTGTACCAGTATTTTAATGCATTAGCTTTTCTTGGCGTGTGGAAAAAACTTGGGGCCAGCAGAGTGCGCTGTTGACATTTGGATAAAGTCTGTTGCTGTGAAGATGTTGGGTTTACTCCTTTTTGTTTCTTCTATATTCCAGCTGGTTTTGTTCGTTTCCATAAATATTTAAAATGTTCTCTAGCATCTCAGGAGAAGATGAAAAGGGTGGTTTTCTAAAAATTTTTCACCAATGTCTAACAGTTTTAATTTCTTTTTGTCTTAACTATCCTAACTGCTTACATAATAATATGCTTACAATTACTAGATATTCTTTTAAGCACTTTAAAAAAATAGTCACTCAATTGGCAAATAATGGTTAAAGTGAGTTAATGCTTATTGTCAAGCTCTTTAAAAATTTCTTTTTATATTGGTTTGCTTACAAAGTTTGTATCGTGTTTCATACTATCCTTCATTCACATTGTGTTTCATACAATCATTCTCATCATTATGTTTTATTAAATTAATCGTCATTGAACTATGCCCACCATTACCCTGTCTTTCCAGATCGCCGTCAGATTGTTAAGTACTTTTAACTATTCTGTGGGTTTGACAATTTTCAAAATAAAACAATTTCACTCAATCCTTTTAACAACTCTTAAGATCAAAATTAAAAATAACTCAGACCTGTTGCTATCCAATTATTCTGTTTCCAAACATTTTTATCACCCTAATTTCAAGAAGTCCTGATGATATAACAGGTAATCATTTGGCAACTAATCAAAAGAATGGCAATTTTTATCCCTCAGCAGGTACTGAGTAAAGAACTGGTAGTTTGTCCCATAAAGGTAATAGCCTAGGAGACACTATAGAGAAGTAGGGTCTTCTATAAATTGGAATTGACTTAATGACACATGGTAACAGCAAAAATTACTTATCCCCGAAGCAATACCTTCCCACTCCCTTCTCTCCACTAACTTTTGTCTCTGTATTTACCTATTCTGGACACTTCATGTAGGAGGGATCTTACAAATTTTGTCCTTTTGTATCTGACTTATTCACTTAACATAATGTTTTCTCTGGCTAAAGAATACTTCATTGTGTGTACATGTTGGTATGTGTAATGGAATATTACACATTTGTTTATATCCATTAATCTGTTGATAAACATTTGAGTTGTTTCTATCTTTTGACAATTGTGAATAATTTGCCCTTTTCCTACTTTTAAAGTTTAAATTTAGATATTTATTTGAGGCTTTGTTTCCTCTAAAATAATCTTTTAAACTATACATTTCTCTTTAAGCATTACTTTTTATACATTCTCTAAATTTTGATCTTGTGTTACTTTTTAAATTATTTAAATTTTAATGAAAGTTTATAGAGACTTTGAATTTCCATTCATACATTGTTGCACAGTTTCCTC
>NW_006400007.1:1814963-1822048 GCF_000299155.1 Elephantulus edwardii
AATATTGCATGAGTTCCTTGTTTTTCAATGCAGCATAGTATTCCATTGTGCAAATATACCACAGCTTCTCTATCCATTCGTTTGTTGATGGGCACTTAGATTGTTTCCAACTCCTTGCTATTGTGAACAAAGCTGCAATAAACATGGGTGTGCATATTTCTGCTTGCATGTTATTCTGGACTCTTGTCATGAAAATAATACCTATTCATATACTCCTTTTAAACAGTTCTCTTCCTGGTCTGTTTCAATACAGTATGCTTGATTTATTCTCTCTTAGGTTCCCCCTAACTCCAATGTCAGTCTCATTTTACAACAGTGGCACTATGCAGTATTTGTCCTTTTTTGACTGATAAATTTCACTCAGGGTAATGTCCTCTAGGGTCACCCATTTTGTATAATATTTCATGAGTTCCTTGTTTTTCAGTGCAGCATAGTATTCCGTTGTGAATATACCACAATTTCTCTATCCATTTGTTTGTTGACGGGCACTTGTGTTGTTTCCAACTCTTTGCTCTTGTGAACAAAGCAGCAGTAAACAGGGGTGAGCATATATCTACTTGCGTAACAGTTCTGGTTTCTTAGGGTTTATTCCCAGTAGTGTAATTGCTGGGTCAAAGGGTATTTTTGTTTCCAACTTTTTGAGAAAGCACCATACTGCTTTCCACAGTGGTTGTACCGTTTTGCACTCCCACCAACAGAGAATAAGAGTTCCAGTTTCTCCACAACCTCGCCAGCATTTGTTGTTTGCTGCTATGTTGAATTTTGCTATTCTTAACTGGGGTGAGATGATATCTTGTAGTTGTTTTTATTTGCGTCTCTTAGAGCTAAGGATTTTGAACACTTCTTCGTGTTTGTGTTTGCCATCTGAATGTTTTCTTTGGTGAAGTGTCTCTTCATATACTATGCCCATTTTGCAGTTAGGTTGTTTACCATTATCTTGTTGTAGTGCTTGAGTATTCTCCAAATTCTAGTTATAAGTCCCTTGTCATTACCAAATATTTTTTCCAGTCTGTGGCTTCCCTTTTTACCCTGTTGAAGAAGTTTTTGGATGTGCACGAGGATTTGATTCTTAGAAGGTCCCATTCATTTATTTTCTTTTCCTGGTTGTAGGTTGTTGTGTTACTGTAAAAAAAAAAATTCTGTTTCACCCAAGACTTACTTTCTCATTGCCATCAAGTTGATTCCAACTCAGAATACCTGTTTAGAACAGAGTAAAACTGTCCTATAGGGTTTCCAATGCTGTAATCGTTATAGAAGTCCACTTCTTTACCTTTCTGTCATGGAACAGCTGATAGATTTGAACCCCTGATCTTTTGGTTAGCAACCAAGTGCTTAACCACTGTCATCAGGGCCCTGTTTATTCAGTATAGTAATCTAGTCAGTTAGATTCAGTTAGTTAATAATATTTTCAGTAATTTCCTATTTTTATCTGCTTGGTTGATCAGTTGTATAGAGAAGGGTGCCAAAGGCCATTGTTGTTATGTGGTGTCAAGTCAACTGTGAAATTGGCTCTGAACCTTGCCCTGTCCTGTGCCAACCTAACCATCTCTGATACACCTGACTCCTTTGCCACAGTCACTGTGTCAGTCCATGCTGTCCAGGGTGTTCCTCTTCTGTGTTGACCCCTAACCTTTCAAGCATGATGTCCTTTTTCAGGACTGCTCCTTTCTGGCAGCATACCTAAAGTGTGTAATGGAGCTTCATGATTTTTGCCTCCAAACAGCAAATTGTTTTCACCCTCTCCAGGATAGACCTGTTTATTCTCTGTTAGTGTATGGTATGTTCAATACTCCTCTCCAGCACCACAACTCACAGGCATTAATTTTTATTCTATTATCCATATTCATTGCCCAGCTCTCCAATTCATGGCAAGCAATTAAGAAGACCATGAGCTAGCTCAGGCGTACCGTAGCCTCTACACTGACATCATGGCACTTCAGCAGTGGAGAGGTGCTTGACAGCAGATTTTCATCTTTTGACGAAACTCATCTTTTGGTTTCCTAGCTGCTGGTGTGAAGAGTGTTGATTATAAATCCTATTGGTCCAGTGCTGAGGATCTTTTTTTTTCTTTGAGATTCCCATGAAGACCCTGGAAATGTGCATTTACATCTTCTTCCAGTTCTATCAATTAATCTTCCTTGTTTTTCTAAAGCTCTGTTATTAGGTGTTTATACACTGAGAATTATGTCTTTTTTATAATTAACTCTGTCATTAAATGTATTCTAAAATCTTCTTTACCTAATATTAATATAGCTGCTTTAGCTTTTTTTTAATTTTAAAGCAAACCTTTTTATTTTTTTTTACTGATGATACATTTTCCACTTTCTTTTTTCTAGTACTTTAGCTTTCTTATAAACAGCATATACTTAATATAATTTTTAACCTATTTGTGCATTTAACTTAAAATTGTTTTCTCGTAGAAGTTGTTTGTGTGGGTTTCCCCCCCTACCCCCTACCCTATTCTATCTTTACTAATGAAAATAAGAGCCATTCCATGCTACACATTTTTCTAGTAAGATACAAATTTGATTATCCTGGTTGTATAAAATATTGAAGATTTTATTTTTTTGAAGATTTTTTAAAAAATAATTTTAATGAACATTTACAGAGAATTTGGATTTCCATTCATTCATTGCTGCACTTCTCTCCCTGCCCAGCCCTCTCTCCCCCGCCCCCTAGTTCGCTCCTCTCTTTCAAAAGTAAAAGAAAGACTCCCTCCCTGGTACACAATCCCCGTGCACCCCTCCCACCGCCCCAAGTACATTCCACTATGCAACCTTAATTGTGGACTCTTGTGATAACCATAATACCCTATCATACATCGCTTTTAAATTATTCAGTCCCTCATCTGTTTCAGTGCAGTATACACAATTTATCCAGTTTTTCTCAGTCTTACCCCCACCCTGATATTAGTCCCATTTTACAGCAGTGGCACCATGCAATATTTGTCCTTTTGCGACTGAGATATTTCACTCAGCATAATGTCCTCCAGGCTCACCTATTTTGAATAATATTGAATGAGTTCCTTGTTTTTCAGTGCAGCATAGTATTCCATTGTGTGAATATACTACAGCTTCTCTACCCATTCGTTTGTTGATGGGCACCTGGGTTGTTTCCAACTCCTTGCTATTGTGAACAGAGCTGTGATAAACATGGGTGTGTGAAGATTTTTTTAAGAGAATTTTTTTTTTTTGGTGAGAAAAATTTATATTTAGAATTAGCTAGCTGGATTCAGTTTAGATGATCCCAATTTTGTTGGCAACATCCAAAGCATCATAGTCAGGAGCAAGTCAAATATAGGCCGCCTTCTCTCCATCAGGCCTAATCAAGGTGTTGACCTTGGCCACATCAATGTTATAGAGCTTCTTTACAGCTTGTTTAATTTGCTGCATGTTGGCCTTGACATCCACCATGAACACAAGTGTGTTGTTATTGTCTATCTTCTTCATGGCTGAGTCAGTGGTCAGGGGAAACCTGATGATGGCAGAGTGGCCAAGCTTGTTTCTCCTGGGTGTGCTCTTCCAGGGGTATTTGGGCCACCTTCGGAGTCTCAGTGTCTTACGCTGCTGGGAGGTGGGTGACCTGCAGATCTTCATATTTTTTTTGGCTGTTGATGTCCTTCAGGACTGCCTTCTTGGCCTTTAATGCCTTTGCTTTGGCTTCAGTTTTGGGAGAGGCAGGGGCTTCCTTCTTCATTTATGGTGCCATCTTCGTAGAAAGCAAGAACTTTTTTCTTTTTAAATTTAAATTGACAAACTCCATCTTTATATATATATATAGTTTATATTGAATATAATCATTGACGTGATAGCTATTTATTTTCTTATTTGTCCTGTTCTTTCCTGCCTTCTTTTGCATTAATTGAATGTGTTTTAGGATTTTATTTTTTCTCCATTATTTTTTTTTTGAGCCTGCTGACTTAGTATTGGGCTGCTGACTGAGAGGATGGCATTTTGAACCCACTCACCCCTCTGAGGGAAAAAGATGAGGCACTTTCCTCCTATGAAGATTTATAACCTTGGAAACCCAATGATGGGTCATTATGAGTTGGAATTGACTCGATGGCTATGGATTTGGATTTATTGTCTTATTAACTAAACATTTTTTTTTTAGGGATTTAAACAATATAGTATATATTAAAATATAGTGTAAATCATCTGATAAACTTCCATTTCTACATTCTCATCTTTGTAATTTTTGTTCCATTAACATATGCATTTATTATAAATTTAACAATATTGTTTTTATGCTACATAATTAGAATTCTTTCACATAAAGTAGCAAGTAAGGAAAATTACTTCTCCAGCCCTCCTGTTTCTTATTTTAGTAGTGTTTATTTCTTCATGTAGACTCAAGTTTCTATCTTGTATAATGTTTAATTGTTAAAAGAGCTTCATAGGATTACATGCAACATATTTTGATTCATCTTCAGTTTTGAAAGACATTTTCATTACGTTTTGAATCATCGTTAACGATTTATTTCATCAATTTAAAGTTATTTTGCCATTGTCTTATCTTGTATAGTTCCTGAAGATTTCTCTAAGGTAGATAGTAAGATCTTCACATCTGTTTTCAGCAATTCAGTTAACTTTAAAGACAAATAATGAAATATTAATACATCAGTCTCACCCTTTGCTGATTGCCCATTAGATGGAATGGACTCACAGCTGACCCTCCAAAAGGTTTTCAGAAGTTGTGAATTGCAGGGAAGGAGACTGCCCATCTTTCTTCTGTGGAGCTTCTCGTGTATTCAGACCATCATAGAGGCACCACCTGTGAGTTAACGTAACAACTCTCTGTGGGCTACAACACCAGAACTCCTAAACATTAATCTTTGTTGTTGTGTCCCATATCTAGTCGACAACAACCCATAGCAGCCATTAAGAACTAAGTAGTTAAGATCAGAATCTTGTTCTATCCTGCCCCATCCTCATGATTGAGAATGCTGTGCTCGATGGAGCCCATTATTGTAGTCACTGTGTAGTCCATCTTATTGAGGGGGGTCTTCCTCTCTCTGGCTCTCTACTTTTCTCAACATTATGTTCTTCCCTCCTAACAGTATGGCCCAGTAGTGAGATACAGTTTTGTCATCCTTGACTCTAAGAAGCACTGTGGTTGTACTTCCTTCAAGACAGATCTGTTTGCTCTTTTGGCGGTCTGTAAGATATGTAGTACTCTTCTTCAGCACCACAGTTCAGAAGTATCAATTCTTCTTCATTCGTGAATAATCATTGCTCAATTTTCAGAAGCATAGGCAACAATTGTAAATACTATGGTTTGGAAAACTGACTTTATTGCTCTATAGTGCTTTTTTTCGGTTTGTTTATAAATTTTTCATTTTCAATTATTTTTAATAGGATATACCTTTACAAGACTTGAAATTCCAAAGACCAAAGGACTTTCAGTAAAAACTCACTCCTCTGCCCTTGTTACCACCATTTCTCTCTCCCCATTGTGATTTAATGAATATGCAAGAAAATACATAAATACTTTTATAGTGCTTTGGAGAGGTCATTGACAGTGGATTTTCTGAGTGCAACAAATCTTTATTTCTTGAATGCTTTTCCATGGGTTCTGATTATGAATTGACATAAAATGAAATCCTAGACAATTTCAGTTTTTCCATTCTATATCATGATGTTACCTTTGGTATTGTGGTAAAGATTTTTGTTTTCTTGATGTTGAAATGTCATCCATGTTGAAGGGTGTAGTCTTTGATCTTCAGTAAGTGCTGATTTTTCACCTTCTGCGTGCAAGGTTGTGTCATCTATAGAATGCAGGTTTTTTTATAGGTATACATTTTTGTGTTCATGTCTCCTATTATATTTCTAAGATACATACCTAGGAGTATATTCTTTATAGTACCATACCATTTTCTATAGTAATTACAACAATTTCCAACCCCTTCAATAGTGAATAAATACATCTTCTCCAGAATTTGTCATTCATGTTTAACAATTTCATAGAGATATTATTATATTTTAAAAGGCAGATGATTCTGAACTTTAGTGATGTACCAGGGATCTGGGGCAGTAAAAATATTAGACTTGTTATTCATCAAGTCTGGAATAGTAATACAAGTACCATCCTGAACACTTTAGAGCCTTAGAGGATTTAATGTTTTGACCATATTTCTTCAACCTTGTTACTGACCACTACATCAGTTATTAAACTCAACAATTACTGCACCTTAGACTTTATTGTCCACCTCCAAACTCAAATCTTGTTTGTCCCTATGCTAGTTATAAACTGCCTTACCATTTATTTCCCTTTGTTCTCATTGTTTCTTTAATACATAGTATTAGATGTGAGACCAGTCTGTCTTTCTACTCTGTCATTTTATTAATCTCTGTGATTAAGTTGACTAGTTTTGTCAGATAGTTAGATTTTTCTTTTTCTGTGGCTCATTTTGATGTATTATTCCAGAAGATTAATGTTTGGTCCAAGAGAGCAATACTACCAAATAGATTAGTATAATTCTCCAAGGAATAAAAAACTAGCATTTACTCTCTTTCATAGTTTCCCACTCTGTCACATATTATATTCTTTTATGTATATATTTTTTAAACACCATGGTTTTTATAACGGTGATGTTTGTTCATTACAAATAATTTCTCTCTTACATTGTCTTCAAGTAGAAACTGTCCTATTAGCATAGCCTCCAGCGGTTTCCGAGGCTGTAAATTGCACGGAAGGAAATTTCCCGTCTTTCTCCTACAGAGCCCCTGGTGGATTCATACTGCCACAGAGGTATGGCAGCATTTGGATTAGCAGTGCAACTTCATCCCGACTATACCACCAGAAGTTTCCTAGGAAACTAGGAAATTAGTATTTAACTAAATATGGGAATATTGGTGGTAAACATCTTTTTAATAAGATCATGTCTGCTTTTGTTCTAGGCCATATTCCACTGTCTAGCCCACAATGAGCTTGAGTCTTACAGACATCATGAGGATGGTGCCTGATTGGGCAAGGTTTTCGTTTTCCTGCTTGTTGTTGTTGTTGTTATGTGCCATCGAGTCGTTTCCGACTCATAGCGACCCTATGCACAACAGCTCTAAACCCTGCTCTATCCTGCGCCAACC
>NW_006400007.1:1823153-1857528 GCF_000299155.1 Elephantulus edwardii
GTGCAGTTGGCGCAGGATAGAGCAGGGTTTAGAGCTGTTGTGCATAGGGTCACTATGAGTCGGAAACGACTCGATGGCACATAACAACAACAACAGCACATTGTAGGCATTCAGTGGATGCCTGAATCGCTGGATGGATGACTGATACTATGTGTAACCACGGAACTATGTAGAATAGTAATGATGCTTATAATGATTTAAAATCTCAAGAGGTTAAATTCTATTCAATGGTCTATGGTTCAAAAGAAAGAAAACTGTAAGTTAGAAAGCCATATAAACAGTTTGCATTAAAAAAATGATGACTATTTTGGTTTTGCTTTTAAATGTTGACTCTTAAATTTTGTTGTTGTTGTTATGTGCCGTCGAGTTGCTTGCGACAACAGCCCCAAACTCTGCTCTGTCCTGTGCCAATGGCACTGTCTCTGATACACCCATCCCGATTATGGGAAAATTCTCGTATAAAGACATCATGCATTAGTGAAGTTGTGCAATTTCTCTCTATTACCTGTTTATACCTAATGCATGTGTAAAGATACTATGATGGAATTATTTTTATGAGTCCGTGAAAGTAACTCTATGTGTGTGAGATATATACATACACACACACACACACACACACACACACACACACATGCTTGGGAGGGTTGAGGGACAACGCAGGAGGGGAAGACCCTCTTTGAGATGGATTGATTCGGTGACTGGGGTAATCGGGATGGGTGTGTCAGAGGCGGTGCGGTTGGCGCAGGATAGAGCAGGGTTTAGGGCTGTTGTGCATAGGGTCGCTGTGAGTCGGAAACGACTCGACGGCACATAACAACAACAACAACATATGTTTATTTATTGTTATTGTGTACTGTTGTGTCAAGTCTGAACTAACTCATAGCTAACCCTCCAGTGGGTTTTCAGAAGCAATAAATCGCCTGGGAGGAGACTGCCCATCTTTCCCCCATGGAGCAGCTAGTTCATTTGAACTGTACACCCTGCATTGGCAGCACAATTCCTTACCACTAAGCCAGCAGAGCTTCATATATACTTTTTAAAATATCTATGTGTTGTGTACATGTGTGTGTTTATCAATACTTTGTTATGTGGATGTATGCACACGTGAATAAATATTCATATGTTATATGAGAACAGGCAATTTAACTTCACCTTTTGGTATTTTGGGACATTTTGACTATGAATTATGAAAATGCCTCTTTACAGTGGTTTTAAAATTTTACAATGGACTTTTAAAAAATAATTATTATTTCTTGTATATGTACCATTAAATTGGATGTAACTGGTACAGGAGGAGATTCCCCCTCCTTCTCCAGCAGATCATCTGGTGGATTTGAACCTTGTACCTCTGGGATTGCAGTGCAGCTTCTTGCCACTAGGCCACCAGAGCTCTCTTACAATGGACTTTTTTGAAAGTATTTTCTTATATGAATTCTATTTTATTGTTATGTGCCATTAAATCACCTGTGACTCATTGCAACCCTGTGTACGTTATCTCTGACCTGCCCTAACCTGACCCAATCTCATTGTCTCTGACACACCTGATCCCATTTCTCCAGTCTCTGAGTCAATCCATCTCTTCCTGGGTCTGTCTTTCCTGCACTGTCCCTCCACCCTTCCAAGCATGATGTCCCTCTCCAAGGACTCACCCCTCCTGGCCACGTGCCGAAAATATATGAGATGGAGCTTCAAAATCCTTGCCTCCAGGGAACAGCTTGGTTTCACCCTCTCTAGGACAGACCTGCTTGTTCTCCTAATTTTGTGTAATGTTTACAGTAGAGATATTTAACATTAAATTTTTTAACTATGTGAACTTTTTATTTTATTATTTTTTCTGTGTGTTTGCGGTCAAATTGGATCTGACTGGTAAAGGAGGAGATGGCCCCTCCTTCTCTGGCAGAGCATCTGGTGGATTCGAACCACATATCTCTGGGATTGCAGTTCAGCTTCTTACCACTAGGCCACCAGCGCTCCCCTACTATGTGAACTTTTTATCGTTTGTGGCTTCTGTAATTGATTTACTTTTTTGTTGGTTGTTATTCCTAACATATGCAGAATTTCTAGGGCAATTTTTTTCAGCCACAATTTTGTTAAATAAGTTAGTTCTTCTGTCAGGTTTTAGTCAATAAAAGTTCTTATTGTGTGCAGTTGTAGCTCAAGTTAAAAAGTTAATAATCTAACAGAAGATTCTCTACTGTTTAATAATTTTTGATTCACAGTGCCCTCCATTCAGTTTCCGAGGTTGTACATCCTAAATGAGAGGAGACTGTCCATTTGTTTTCTGTGGGTCTGTCGGTGGATTTGAATTGTCTGAAAAGCATCGTCTTTGGCTTAACAACACAACTCACTATAGCCTATGCCACCAGAACTCCCTAAGTGTTAGCTCATATGAGCTTTCTTTTTTTTTGTTCCTTATTTCTACCAGTAATGTTCATTGAACTATCATTCTCTATGTGTGTTTGTGTTGAGGAGCTTTTCAAATTGAAGCAAAATTTACAAAGACTTAAGAGCTTATGTATACAATTCCTTAATCTTTGGCAAATTTCTGTATATGAGAAACCAACACCTCAATCAAGAGATTAAGCATTTTTATACCCTAAAAAGTTTCTTTACTGCCCACTCTTAGTTCAAGCCCATACCCTAAAGGTAAACATTATTCTTAATTCTGTCATCATAGATTAGTGGCTGCTGTTTAAGTACAAATGAATATTGTCATAAGCTATGCTTTTTATGTGCCTGCATTTTTTTTTTTGTTCAATACAATTTTGAAACTCATTTGTTTGGTGGGATATATAATTTATTTTTTCTTTTTTTATTGCTGACTTGTAAATCTACTCTGTGCTGATGACAGTATTTGTTTCTTCCTCTCTTGATGGACATCATTCATCACTGTTTCTAAATCTGAGCTATTGTGACTAAAACTACTAAGAAATATTTTTTTAATATCTATTTTGTCATTGTTGAATGTACACAGCAAAACTTATACTGATTCAAGTTTTTACATGTACCATTTAGTAACATTGGTTTCATTCTTTGAATTATGCAGCCATTCTCCCCCTCCCCTTCCTTTTCTTAGTTACTCACTGTTAGCATAAAGTCACTGGGACTGAGGTTGGTTGAGTTGCTGTGCTTGATTTGCTTTCATATAAATAATTATGAGCATAATGCTCAAGGCAGAAATTTTGTATTAGTTCAGCTAAACTACTATTTGATTTTAAGAAGACTTCAGGGAATATTTTTTGCTTATCATTTAGATATTATCTCATTACAAGAATTTTAGAGGTTTGTCCAGTCTTCATGGCTCTAGGAAGTCTGGAGGCCATGAGAATTTGCAATTCTCTTTTTCATTTTTCTATTTTTGAACTGGATTATTCTATGAAATCTTATTTTTTAATAAATTTTCTTGTGCTTCAGGTGAAATTTCACAGATCAAATTAGCTTACCATTTGATGCTTTGTACATAAAGTGATCTGTGACATTGTTTTTATTCGTGACAACATTCTTCCCATTTCTACCCTGTGTTTGCCCTTTCCTTTGATCTGATTTTTTTTTTATCCCTTCCTGAATTCTCATCTTTCTTTTTGGTCTAGTGTAGTCCTTTTGATCTCATATACTTGATTGTTCTAGGGAACATGTACTTCTTGAAGGGTATGTATATGTTGTTTGACTGGAAGGTGATCTCCTGGAATGACTTCAGTTCCAGGTCAAGAGGATCCCTTAGGAAATCCTAAGTTCTATTCTGTCCAGAGGATTGTTGAGTTGGAGCAGACTCACAAAGACCTTCAGGTTCTAGAATTTTCATATTGCATGATTTTCCCCCCTCCTCATCTTATTCTACATAATTCTTAGGGTTTTTTTTTCTCCATTCTTTTTTTGCTGATATTTTTCTTAAATAAATTGGTATTAAAAGATTTGTACTCTACTTTGTTGATTCTGCCTTTCTCAGGTTTATTTCTATTTCTTTGTCCTATTGAGTTGTCTTTCTGAATGTTTCTTGTTCATTTTTAAAAGTTTTCAAATTGCTAATTTTTTTAAGGTTTCCTATTGTCACACATTAAAGTATGATTATATTTATTGTAATTTATAATTGTGATTATATTTGCCTGTTGCATACTGTTTTTTGTTTTGTTGTGATATATTTATTTAGGAATGGTTTGTATGCTATTCTATCACTAGTCTGACCCCATTGGAACTCTCACCACCTGTCTCTGGGTAGGTGGACAATTGACTGTTAGTAGTTGGTCATTGTTTGTTGCTCTGTGGACTTATGCTGTCCTATTGATTTTGTATATATAATTGTCCTAAGGACAGTTGTTCCTCTTAGGTATTACTGTTTCTTTTATTAGCTTTTGTGTTGTTATGAAAGGTTATTTCCTGGAATGGCTTTACTTTCAGGTCAGAGGATATAGCTGGCATTTCTGGTGAGATGATGTATCTGTCCAGCTGGTCACCTTGGCACAGGTGCTAGAAACTTCTCACCTGTCATTAAGTTAGGTGTATGTGTACATGCTGCCCATGCTTGGGTGGTGGGGGTGAGCTTGCCTAGGTCATTGGTCACTGGGTGGTTGGTATACAAGCTCTCCCAGATGGTCCCAAGTAGGCAGTGCTGCATTGGCGATGTTGGAGAGCCCACCAGTCTTTGGTTTTGTGTTATTAAGATGACACAACCCTGCTTGCTGAAACTGAGGAGGACCTGAAGCACTTGCCGCAGAAGGTCAAAGATTGCAGCCTTTAATATGAATTGAAGCTCAACATCAAGAAAACAAGGATTCTCACAATTAGGCCGATTGGCAGCATCATCATAGATGATTACAATTGTTAGCAGCTTTAGTTTCCTTGTCTCCACAGGCAACACTCTTGGTACCAGCAGCCAGGAAATGAAAAGATTCATTACATTGGGAAAAGTCTACTGTCAGAGACCTCTCTAGAGTGCTGAAGAGCAGTGATGTCAGTCTGTAGACTAAGGTGTGCCTGATCCAGGCCATAGTCTTTGCAAGTACTTGCTATGTGTTTGTGTGCTGGACAATGACTAGGGATGGTAGGAAGAGAACTGATGCCTTTGAGATGTGGTGCTGGAGAAGAGTATTGAATATACCATGGATTGCTAGGAGAACAAACAGGTTCATCCTAGAGAGAGTGAGATCAGGCTACTCCTTGGAGTCAAGGATTCTGAAGCTTGATCTGACACATTTTGGACATGTTGCAAGGCTGGAACAGTCCTTGGAGAGGGACGTCATACTTGGGAGTGTGGAGGTACAGCATAGGAGAGGAAGACCCTCGATGAGGTGGATTGATTCAGTGACTGGGGTAATGGGGATAGGTGTGTCAGAGACGGTAAGATTGGTAGAGGATAGAGCAAGGTTTAGGGCTGTTGTACATAGGGTCACTAAGAGTGACAGGCACCTTGATGGCACAATAGTCTTTTTGCAACTGATAATCTAATTGAGATGGTGTGCCCTTTCTAAAAAAATCTCAGCATGATATTTCTAGGATTCATTCATGTTGTGGCATACATCAGGATTTTATTTTTGTTTATGACTGAATATTATTTAAGTGTGAGTATGTATATACTACATTTTCTTTATCTATTCATCGATTGATAGTTGTTTCAATTGTCTACACTATTGTAAAAAATGTTTCAGTGAACTTTTTTGGTTGGTTTTCCTGCTTTCCCTTCTTCTGGATGAAGACTTGAGATTGGGATTCCTATACATAGGCTTGAGATTGCTGGGAAATAGAGTAATTCTGTGTTTAACTTTTTGAGGAACAGGCAAGCAGTTTTCCTTAGTAACTGTACCATTCTACGTCATTTGAATTGCATTTAGTTGAATAATTGTTCTGCAATTTTTATTAATTATCTCCCGTGGCCAAATGTCTAGGCGAGGGTCTTTTTCATTCATTGTACTAGTTACTCAGTAAGTTTTATTACGTTGATGACTCAGAGCGTTCTTCTATTTAGTAAAATCAGCTTTTATTATTTCAACCACATTCCATTGTTTTCAGCAATTAGATTTTTAGTCTCAAAGAGCTCTTATTATATAATGATTGTTCCTTTTACAAAGGATGTACTATTGAATATAATAATGGGAATTGAGTTTCTTGTCTTTGTTATTTTTTAAAGAACTCCTAAAGTTTGTTTCCCCTGGAATGAATTTTTTTAAAAATTTGTTTTATTGTGGTAATTTCTCTTGTAAGTTGTTGGTTTTCTCATGGGCTGATCATTTCTAATCATCAGTTTGTATTTAAGGCAGATGGATTGGGTAGTGTGTATAGATTTTTTTAAAAATTTTGTGTGAGTTTAGTGTTTTACAAGGAGGTAGTAGAGTGTCGTGAGAGAAGTCTTGTTTTAATTTATCAAAGTTAGTTGTGAGACTGTAGGCCTTTCAGAAATCATTTGAGAAGAGCTTAATTCAGAGAAGTCAACTTCTAGGCTAGTATTCACCTTAGAACCTTTAGCTTTCCCATATATTTTGCTCCCTCTCTTTAGAGAGTCATCACCTGGTGTTTATTTCCTGCCTGCAATTCTCTACCAGGATGTAGAAGAGATAGGTAGGGATGCTACTCAGTTAAATTGCCATTATCCTCTGTTTTGAGCCCCATTTAACACTTTCTTGCTCTGTTATACCTGCTGGCTGAGTAGTTTCACAGAGCATATTGTCTCCCACTTCCCTTTTAGCACACTTGTCATGAATTCTGTGCTCCAGCTATAGCCACTTGTTTTGTCTTCAGTTTTTTCCACATTTACAGAAGTGTATTGAGCACTTTAATAGTAAATACCTCAACTGTATTCTTGATTGATCGCGGCTTTATTTTGAACAAATATTCTTACAGAGCCTATACTCAGGAAGCTCCTTAGAAGGAAGGATGTTGAAACTTCATCTCACGTACTTTGGGCACATTGTCAGGAGGGGTTGGTCCTTGGAGAAAGATCTCAGACTCAGGAAAACGGAGGGTCAGTGAAGAAGACCCTCGATGAGATAGACTGACACAGTAGTTAAGCAATGGACTCTCGTATGGTAAGATGATGAGCTTGACACAGGATAGGGCAGAATTCAGATCTAATGGTCATAGGGTAACTAAGAGTCATACTCGAGTCGACTGCGCCTAACAGCAACAACATACAAGGAGTTGTCAACTTAAATGATCACTATATAGGTAGCATGAATGAATGAAGGAGACTAAAGTTATAAGTGTGTGTAAGAGCGACAGACACTTGAGTGACAGTGTGATTTCTGAAGAATGTATATATATTCTATCGAAATGTGGTGGCATTGGCTAGTGCTGTGCTGCAGGAATGTAATAGGCCTAGTGTTGACAATTCCAATTATCTAGTTTTTAAAGAAGCCAAAATGATGGATGGATTTTCATCTCACAATTTTTGAGTGGCTCAATTTGTAAAACACTCTGCCGCCATTCACGTGATTGTCAACCAGTCACAGTTTGTGGGCTGCCAGTTTCAGACCTCAATTATAAACTAATTTAGTTTTAGTGTTATTTTTAGAAAGGATGGCTGGCAAATATGTGAACCTGCTCTATCAACATATTGAACTGGAAGTTTCATGGTTCCTGTGATGTTTTTGTTTTGTTTTCTCCCAGGCCTCAGTTTAATGTGAAACTCTTAGATTCAGAATAAAAACCATTTTCTGCCCTAGATCCTACACTTGTTTTCATCACACCTTATTCCCACCCAAACCCTCACCTGCCCCTGTGCTCAGTTTCAACAGCTGGCACCAGCCTCATACAGTGTCTTGGTAAACATTGTTAATTGATGTCAACTCAGTAGGTAATGGAGGAATGCCAGCCTTCTTCTGTGATCTAGAGCCATCCTGACTTTGTGAACAGGAAGCTTTTTCTCTTTTTCAACTTTCCTTCTTTTTTTTTTGTCTGGTCTCCTCTTTAGGAGTTTCCAGGGAAATTGATATGTTTGGTTGATTAGCCACTTCTGGCATTCCTTCATTTTCCAACACAGGTTCAAACTTGCCATGCTGGTTAAAGTATTTAGCTGCTAGCCTGAAGGTTGTTGTTATGTGCCGTCAAGTCACTTGTGACTCATCGCGACCTTATGTACAACAGCCCTAAGCCCTACTCTACCTTGTGCCAATCTTATTGTCTCTGACATACCTACTCCCATTCCCCCAGTCACTGAATCAATTCATCTCATCGAGGGTCTTCCTCTCTTGCACTTTCCTTCCACACTCCCAGGCATGATGTCCCTTTCCAAGGACTGGTCTCGCCTTGCAACATATCCAAAGTATGTCACACGAAGCTTCAATATCCTTGCCTCCAAGGAGCCGCCTGGTCTCACCCTCTCTAGGACGAACTTTTTTGTTCTTCTAGCAGCCCATGGTATATTCAACACTCTTCTCCGGCACCACAGCTCAAAGGCATCAATTCTTCTATCATCCCACGTTGTTTTCCAGCTTTCTGATGCATAACAAGTAATTGCAAAGACTATGGCCTGGATCAGCTGCACCTTAGCCTCCAGACTTATGTTTTTGCTCTTCAGTACTTTGGAGAGGTCTCTGACAGCAGACTTGGCTGTTCAAATTCACCATCTGGTCTGTGGAAAAATACATAGCATCCTGCTTCCAAGAAGATTACAGCCTTGAGAGAGACCCTGTGGATAGTTCTACTAAGTCATATAGGGTCTCTGTCAGTCAGAATTGACTAGACAACAATGAGACATTTTTAAGTGCCTGAGTTACAATTACCAGTGTTCCAGAGATACCTGCTATCCTATTCAATTTCCTATAATCATTAAGATAAATTTTATAAAGGAAGGCTCTTCCTAGCAAAAATGGAAAGATTTCCCAATTAGTTTAGGAGAGAGAGTAAAAGATCTTGGACAGTGATTCTTTTCTAAGACATTGCCCCGGACTTCTAAGGATGGCTGCATGCCACATTTAAGGAACGGGGTCTTAGACTGAATTTCTAGTATAAGTAACAATTCTGATAACACATATCTGCCATAGGCTGTGTATAATTCAGACCTACAAGGGCATCTGCTGCACTTAAGATATGGAGCCTCAAGAATTACTAGGTTAACTTTGTTCCCAACTGAGAAATAGAGTGGAGGGACAGCACAGGAGGGGAAAACCTTCGATGAGATGGATTGACTCAGTGACTGGAGTAATGGTGGTATGTGTGCCAGATACAGTAAGTTTGGCTCAGGAAAGAGCAGGGTTCAGAGCTCTTGTACATAGGGTCACTGTGAGTCACAAGCAACTCAGCGGCACAAACAGCAACAACAACAACAACAACTCATACCGACCCTATGTAAACAAAATGCAATACTACCTCATCAAGTATCACCATTGCTGTGCTTGAGCCCACTAGTGATCCATCTTCTTTAGGGTCTTTCTATTTTTCACTGACTCTCCACCTTAATGCATTTCTTCAAGGACTAGTTTCCCTTAATAACATTTCCAAAGTATGTAAAATGAAGTCTCTCCATCTTCTGTTTCTATTGCCTTCCGTACAGATTTGTTCTTTCTGGCTATTGTTAGCATCATCAAGTTGACTACACTCATAGAAGAAACACTATGAAAAATGGATTTGTACCCTGCCTACTCAGTATCATCCTCACCATCTCTGATATATTTGAGCCTATTGTTACAGTCACTGTATCAATCCCTCTCATTGAGGGTCCTCTTTTCTTTTGTTAAGTCTCAACCTTTCCAAGGACTAGCCCCTCCTAACAACATGCCCAGAATATGTGAGATGAAACTTCATCATCTTTGCCTCTATGGACCACCCTGGTTGTACTTTCTCTTTATTCTTTTAGCAGTCCATGGGATTCAGTAGTCTTACCTAACACCACAACTCAGAGGCAATAATTCTTCTACCGTTAGTCATTGTCTAACTTTAGGATGCATACCAAGTAATTGAAAATACTTTTGCTTGGCAGGGAGCTCTGGTGGCCTAGTAACAAGAAACTGTGCTGCAATCCTGAAGGCACATGGTTCAAATCTACCAGATGCTCTGCTGGAGAAGGATCAGATGAACCTTAGTCTTGAAACTGACATCATTGCTCCTTATCTCCCTAGAATGGTCTTTGACAGCATTCAGTATATTTTGTCAACATCGTAATTTAAAGTTATCAACTCATATTCGATTTTTCGTGATCACTGTCCAAATTTCACATTTATATAAGACAATTGAAAGTAGTATGGTTTCAGTCAGGTGCCCCTGAATATTCCAAATGACACGTTGGCTTTTAAACACGTTTGAGAGGTCTTTTGCAATATATTTTTCAGAATCAACATTTCATTTGATATCTTGATTGCTGCTTCCATGAGTGTTAATTGTTTCAAGTAAAATTCTTGGAAACCTCAGATTTTCCATTTGTCATGATTTTGCTCAAAAGTCCAATTGTGAGGATTTTTGTACTAAATGCTGATTTTTATCTTCAGTAAGTATTGTTTTCTTCACTTTCTGCAGAGTTGTGTCCTCTGAATATCACAGGTTTCTAGTGAATATCCCTCCAATCCTAATGCAAGGGTCTTTGTACACACTTAGGTTATTTGCTTAGTATACAGATTGAGTAATAGTGATGGTGAAAGGATGAATTCCTTTACTACATTTATGCACACAGTAGGAATTTGTTCTGCTTGAAATACTGTTTTTTTTTTGTCTATATACAGATTCTAAATGAACACAATTAAAGGTTCTAAAATTCTTATCTTTTTAACATTCTAGATAATTTATTATGGTCCACATGGTTGAATGACTTTGCATAGTCAAACATTCCAGCTGGAATTTTTGGAAGCTCTTATTTAATGTACAATTTTTTCTTTAAATATATTTTGTTTTATACTAGTTTGCTTTCAAAGTTTCAATACATTGTTTTTCACACTGGATATGCATTATGTTTTATACAGTCAATCACCAATGAACTTTGCCCATCATTACCCAAACTTTTCACATCCCTGCCGGATCCTTAGCATTTCCTTCACCCCCTCCTACTACCCACCAAACTGTGCAACCTTGTGGTTTTTACTTCTATCCATCCTCACTCCTCTGCTCACACCTCCTTACCCACTTTGGTCACCATAGTGTTTCACTAGTTACCCTTCTATTTCTATAATAATGGTCTTATGCAGTTTTTGTCTTTATGAGACTGAGTTAGTTCACTTAGCATAATGCTCCCCAGTCTCTCCCAAGTTATGTAGTATTTTTGAATCATTGCTTCTGACTGCTCCATAACACTCCATTTTGTGAATGTCAGTTGGACATTTGGGCTGTTTCCATGTTCTTGAGGTGGTGAATAATGCTGCTTTGAGCATTGGTGTACAGATCTCCATTTGTTTCCTAGTCGTGGAATAGCTGGGTCATACGGAGTTTCAACTTTTATAGGAAACACCAAACTGCCTTCCAGAGTGGTTGTACCATTTTACAATCCCACCAACAGTGTATGAGAGTTCCCACCTCTCCACATCCTCTCCAACATTTATTGTTTGCTTCCCTGCTAAACTTTGCCATTGCTACTGGTATCAGATAGTATCTTGTTAGTGTTTTGATACGCATCTCTCTTTTGAGCATTTCTTATGTCTGTTGGCCATCTACATGTCTTCCTCTGTGCAAAGTCTTTTCATATCTTTTGCCCATTTTGTAATTGGGCTATTAGTGTTTTTCTTTCCATGGTCCAGAAGTACTCTGTAAACTTTCGATATGAGACCCTTGTCTGAGATGGTATTGCCAAATTCCTAGTTGGTGGGTTTCCTTTCCATCCCGTTGAAAAAGTTTTTGATGGTCACAGAGATTTAATCTTCCTCTCCCCCCAAATTCATCAATTTTATCCTCTTCAGATTCTGCATTCCTGGCTGTGTTTGTCAGTCTCTAGGCCATAGACCAGGCCTTCTAAACTTGATTCCATTTTGTCTCTTATGAACTGTGTGGTTTTGGGCTTTACTCACAGGTCTCTGATCCATCTTGAGTTGATTTTTGTTTATCGTGTGAGATATGGATCCTATTTTCATTTACACATCTTGATTGCGTATTTAGTCTACTGCAAAATTTGATAAAAAATTTTTCAGTTTCTTCCTCTTTGGCCCTGATGTAGGAGTATATATTTGAATAATGGTTGTTTTAATGGATTTTCCTTGTATCAAAGAGTACAGCCTTCGATATGGATTGCCTCTCAATGTGAAGAAAACAAAGAATCTTACCACTGGACCTATAGACAGCATCATGATAGATGGAAAAGAGATTGAAACTGGATCCACAGTTAGCACCCTTGGTACCAACAGTCAGGAAATCAGGGAATATATTACAATGGGAAAGTTTGCAGTTAGGAACCTCTCCAAATTATTGAGGAATAATGATGTCAGTTTGAGGAATAAAGCGTGTCTGATTCAGGCCATGCTCTTTCTGAGCACTTGTTATGCATCTGAGAGATGAATAATGAGTAAGGATAACAGAAGAATTGATGCCTTTGAGCTGCGGTGTTGGAGAAGAGCACGGAACATCCCATGGACGGCCAAAAGACCAAACAAATACACCTTGGAGAGGGTGCAGTTGGAGTGCTCTTTGGAGGCAAAGGTGATGAGACTGCCCTCACATACTTCAGACATGTTGCTAGGAGGGGCTATTCCTTGGAGAGGGACATGATGATCAGAAAGGCAGAAGGTTGGCGAAGGAGAGGAAGACCCTTGACCTGGCTGACTGACACAGTGACTGCCTCAGTGGGCTCTAATGTGTCTTGAAGTGTTAGGATGGCACACGATAGGACAGGGTTCAGATCTGTTGTTCATAGGGTTGCCATGTGTTGTATTCAATGGTACCAAACAGCAACAACAGTAACATTTTTTTAATCCATTTTAACTGAGACCGTCTTTTTTTGGTGGGGTAGTTTTGGTAGTGTTAATGATTTTGTCTTGCTTGGATCCATAGTCAACACTCTTGGTTCCATCAGTCAGGAGATAAGGAAACCTTTGGGCAAGTCCACTGTCAGGGACCTCTCTGAAATATTGAAGAGCAATGATGTCAGCTTGAAGACTAATGTGTGCCTGATACAGGCCATGATCTTTTCTACTTTTTTTGTATCTGAGAACTGGACAGTGAATAAGAAGAATTGATTTGTGTGAGTATGATGTTGGACAGTAGCACTGATGGACTGACAAAAGAATGAACAGATGTGTCTTGGAAAAGGTGCAGCCAGAGCACTCTTTGGAAGCAGGGATGGCAAAGCTTTGTCTCTCAATCAGGGTGAAGTATCTCTCAGGGAGGAGTGATAGGGAATGGCAAAGGATACACTGACAAAGGAGATATATCAGAACTGGCTTTGACAGTTGAAACAGACTTTCATGGGGGGTGGGAAAAAAGAGGAATGAACTGGGGGGGGAGGGTAGAGAAAATAGGGCAGCAATGAATGAATGGAAACCCAAAATCTCTGTAAATGTTCATTAAAATTAATAAATAATAATTTAAAAAAAGCTTTGTCTCTCATACTTTGAACATGTTGCTAGGAGAGGCTACTCCTTGGGAAAGGATATATCATCTAGGAAAGGTGGAGGTTCAGTAGAAGAGAGGAAGCCCTTCATTGAGATGGGTTGACACAGTAGTCACAACAATGTGCTCAAATATATCAAATGATGAGCATGGCACAGGATAGGACAGGATCCAGATCTGTTGTTCATAGGGGTGGTATGCGTTGTAATCAAATTGACAGCACCTGACAACAACAGTGGTAGTGGTAATTAGTTATCTGGTTTCAGGTTAGAGTGGGATTTGGGGATTATGTGGTATTTCTAGGTTGTTGGTTTTTGGTGTTTTTTTTTTTTAACTGTTAAACTGTGGAAAGGTAAAAGAGAGGAAGACCCTGAATAACATGGATGGACTATGGTAATGGGAGGTGTGTCAGATGGTGAGATTGGCTCAGCATATGTCAGAGTTCAGAGCTATTGTTCACAAGGTTGCTATATGTCATAGTTGATTCAGTGGAACATAGAACAGCAACAGCAGCACTTCTTATTGGAAATCTGGTGACCTAGGAGTAAGAAGCTGCACTGCCACTCGCAAGGCACACATTAGGTTCAAATCCTCATGCTACTCTGTGGAAGAATGATGAGTAATCTCCTCCCATATGGTTTGTTGCCTCTGAAAACCTACTGGACGGTTGGCTAAGAGTTGATTCTGACTTGATGGTATATAACAACAATTCACATCCTAGGGGGGAGTAAAGTGATATATTTCATTTGGGTTTTGATGTGTATCTTTATAATGGCTGATGATGAGCATGCGAAGAGCTTGTTGACCCTTCATATCTCTTCTTTAGTTAAATTTCTCTTCAAGTCTTTTGTCCATTTTTTAACTTTTGGGGTATTCATGTAAATTATATTTACATACTGTGGATATTAAACCCATATTGGATATATATTCTGTAAGAATTTTCTCCCATTCTGTAGAATCTTTACCCTGTTGAAGAAAATGTTTACATTTTCATGAACCAGTATATTTCTTTTGTTATCTGTTGCTGGTTCTCCAGGATCCTTATGCTTCACATTTTGATTTTTTGGATTTCATGTTCTTGTGGTTTTATTTAAGAAGGATAGATAAATATCTTCCTTATTATAGCCCATCAAGAGATATATGATACTGGTTTGTTTCACTACTTGAACACTTTGCTCAGGTGGTGACTACCAGATATCTCTCTAGTAAAGGTACATTTCCTTTTATCATTAATAAGTAAATTGTGAGGTGATAACTTGGAGATTCTCAGAATATTCTGTTGCTCAACAACTTTTCACTAAGTTTAGCATCCTTTAATATAGGTTACCTGAATAATTTATTACATGGTAGTTGCAAAATGGTGATTTTAAAAATTCTACCATTTGCATTTATTAACTGTTGATTTACTATAAGCAACACTTTCTCTTTCTCTCTTTTGATTTTTCTAAAAGGGAGAATTTTTACAGAATAAGATTATTCTAATAGAAAATTATAGCACTTTGGAGCTTTATTAATTCTATTGAAACTGACTTTTAAGAAAGTAGGGCAACTGTGTTAAGGAATCCCCATTTATGCTAGGCAAGAAAGTAAACAGTAAGTGGAGAGTAGGGTAACAAACACTTACGGTATCAAAAAACAGCCGTGAAAAGGATCTGTCTTAATGTGCTAGCCCATTGCAGTTTAACATATTGCTTACAACCTTCACAATAGAATTTGAGTGACTTCAGTTACACATTCCAGGAGACTGGCAGTCTGTTACAATCAGAGTCTGAACTTTAGAGCAGGCTAATTTACAGCGATGGGATGAAGAAAGTTGTGGATTTGTATTACACACTCTCACCTGACACTGTATCTGATCCCCTACCTGCTGATTGACATCTTGAATGAGCTCTTTGAAGCAAGTTCCAGCTTAATTAAAACGTTTGCCTGGTTAGCAGTGATCTGTGAAAGCCTGTGATAAATATTGAATCAGGTTCACCTGCTGGTTGCTGCGAGCGGATAAACAGCTGCTTTGTGCAGTTCAATTGTGAAACTAGCAACAGAGCACCAGGTCTGTTTGAATTTTGCAAAAAGAATTCTTGAAAGACTAGAGTTATGTCACTTTTGCTATCTTACTAGAGTGTGCACTTATGTGAGATTTTTACGTAACAGTCATTCAATACCTATTTAGATGCCCTGGACAACAACAGTAGTTGATGAAGGTTAACAATAAACCCTTTTTATGCCTCAAAAATTATAGTGCAATTATTTGCTCTTTTTTTTTTCCCCCATGAGATCTTTCCTTGAATAACTTTTAAAATGAAAATAAGAGCAATGGCTTACTTTTCTACTTGGTTAAATGGTTCATTTTATTATCCAGGGTTATAAATTCCAGCTTCACATATTTATTGTGTATTTTGTAGCAACTTGAAAAGCATTTTTAGATTTTCCTTTTTTTAATACAGAGTCAGAAATAAATATTTGTAAATTAAATATTTTAACCCATGTTAATATTAGATAACTAACTATGACAAATATTAGAAATTAGTTTACAAAGAGTATAGGAGTATTCCTTAGGCTATCAACTTGCCTATTTACAGAATAAAAGTGGCTTCCTGGTAATTCCCATTGTAAAATGATTCATAAATTCTGAAATAATGTCATCACCTGTATCAGTCATGATCTCTTTTGAGCACCTAAAGAAGGTTATGTACTCTTTTTAGATCGGTGCACGAAACTCTATCTCCAGTTTCTGGGTGATTTTAGACTCTTTGTGGTAGTGTATAGACTCTTAAGAACTTCTGTTCTAATCAGGAGGTTGAAACTTCTTGGTGGGGAAGATTAAAGGGTTAAGATGAAAGCCTCTCTGTCTCAAGGCAGACTTTAAGGAAAGTCCAGAATATATTTGATCTATTATGTTTCTTTTGTACTTAACAAGATTTTTCAGGTATGTTGTGAGCCTTAACTGCTTAAGGATTATCTTCTGTCATGATAATGTGTAATTTTCTACCTAAGCTTTTTATACCTACTATCCGTTTGTTTCGAACTTTGATGGGAGAATAAAATTTTGTTTCTCCTATTCAACTTGCTCAACTTAAAAAAAAAATTATGTATTTCATTCTAGTTTGGTTTTTGTTTTTTTAATTGAAGCACTTGACTATTATCAATAAATCGTGGCAGTTTGAACCCTATAGAAGCATCTTGGTAGAAGGTCTGATTATTCTAAAAAGTTGCAACTATGAAAATTGTGTGGAGCAGAGTTTTACTCTGTAACACATGAGGTCACCATGAGTTGGAACTAAACTTACAGCAACTGGTTTGTTTTATATACTCAGCATGACAGAATTGGTTTATGTGCGTGGCCGTTCACACAATGATTGGAGATTCTAGTCTACCTTTTAGGCTTCTTGGAAGAAAGACCTGTTAATCTAGTTCTGAAAAATCAGTATTGAAAACCCTGTGGAATACAGAGGGGTAGAGTTGACTCAGGAGCAACTGGTTTTATATCTAGCACTGTGCAGGTGAAAGCGGATATCTGTATTAGATTTTATCAGATTATCAGTTAATTTTCCAAAGTGGGCAACAGTCAGTCTCTTGGTGTATCTTTAACTAACATTTTAAGGGAAGTTTGAATAGATGCCTATGGTTATTAGTTTTACTTTAGACCAAGACAAGAGCTCTTTGCATTTTAGTAGCTAAAGCACTTACCTGTGGACTGAAGGTTGGAAGTTCGAACCTACCAGCTGCTATACAGTTAAAAGATATGGTAATCTGCTTCTGTAAATAGTTACAGCCTTAGAAACCCTGCAGGACTGTTCTGTCCTCAGTGTCATTGTGAGTCAGAAGTGACCCAGTAGCAATGGGGATTTTTGGTTAGTGCAAGAAAAGACTTGAAGTCTTCTTGATGATTTAAAAGCTTCATGTAGCTTTGAAGGTCATTGTGACAATTTCTTGTGAGCAGAGGTCGTACAAGGAGTCTTTGTGACGCTGCATTTGAAGTGATAGGCTGTTAACTAAAAGGTTGGTAGTTCAAACTCACTAGGTGCTCCAGTCTCATATTGAGAAGTTCATCTCCCATGGTAGAGTATAAATTGAGCCTTGTTAGAAAATAATCTGTTTAAACGCTAAGTAATAAAATAGCTTTTGTAAATAGCTTAATCTTAGATTTTTAAAAATTTATTTTATTTTATTTTTCTTTAAAGCTTAAAGGTAGCTTTATTAAGGGAGCTCCCAGGCAAGGTACCTTGGTCTGGAGAGAGAGACCAGGGAACCTGCCAAACTTAGAATTATTTTATAAATATGTATAGAAATAATGTACTTTGATTACTAACTTTAAACAATTCCTTAATTCATGAGTGAAACTAGTATTGATAGATGCCCAAAACCACACCTTGTAGAATAATTAGAGTAAAGCATGCTTTGTTAGAAAGATGAGGTGAAACTTTGTCATAGTCTTCTATTTGGCTTGGTGTAATTGGAGTTCTAATGTTTCTTAAATTCATGAATGAATAAAAGGAATTACACAATAATAATACTTGTAAAGTATTTAGCTGAAATACATCTTAATAAATGATAGTTGTATTATTTTTGTGAGTGAGTGAAGATATGTTTCAGTTATAACTAAAATGACACAAATATTCTCATAAAAAAATATTTTTAACCTGGAAAAATAACCAATTGTCATGTAGTGTTTCTTTCAAAAGCTAACTTTTGGTTTTGGAAGTTACTTTTTGATAGCACTTTGTATTTAGTACAAAATTTAAGGCCTATCGATTAATAAGACATTACACATAAATCAATATAGAAATTGATTTAGGAACACAAATCATAGTCTATCAGTTATGCAAAAGAAAATAAACCCCTTAAGTTTCAGTTATGTGTCAAACACCATACTCAAGAAATGAGTTGCTAAAGAATTATGGGACATCGTTTCTGACTTTAGGAACTTACTGTGTGATTGGAAAAACAATACATATATGTTTGGAAGTTGAGGAAAAGTACAAGTTACTGTTTTACCTACCTTGTTTTTCTTTAATTTCATGTGATAAAGTTCTTTTTGGTCTCTTACACTTTCTATTTTATATTAAATATACCCTCTTTGTATGCTTTAAGAGGTCAGCTCATAGTCTCATTTTTATAAGCTTCCCTGATTTGCTGATTAATAAAACAATTTTCTAACTCATTCTTTATTTTTCTCCTCCTAAGAATATTTAATCACCATGCTGAGTTGTAAAGTGTATCTAGGTGTGGGAATTGCTTTTGTGTGCATGGTGTGGAAAGATTGGGGAACATAATGAAACTCTAGAAGTTGACATTGTAGTATCTTATGCTATTTGAACTTCTAATTATAGCAGTGTGAGAGAGGAATAGTGGCCAATATTCACAGTCTTAGATTTTGAGATTCTATCTTCATTTAAAAGAGATACACAGCAGGACAAGTATGGGGATAAATAGAAAATATTAGACAGAAGAAACGTTTTCTAAAAATCTTTGGTTGCTGATATTTTGGAACAATTTTGACTACTCTGGGATGGGGATGTATTTTTGTAACAGTTTACTTCTGCAAATGGAAATAATGCAGTAGGCATCCTTACATGTGTCTCTTGTGTGTTTTTTTTTGGTTTGTTTGTTTTTTTGTGTTTTTCTTTAAAAGAAGATGTAATTTTGCTGTTATTTGGGTGAGTGTCCTAGCATTTTATTGAGATAAAAGGAGCCATTTCGTAAAGAGTCTGTCACTTAGTATAGTCATTTACTTGCATGTCTTAGAGTTTACAGATTTTTAGGAACCCATTAATTTTTATTTCCCCTGACCTTCAGATATAGTGTCTGAGAGTGACTATTTTAAAATTTATTCTCTAGTCACTTAAAAAAATTATCCCTGAATATCTAAAGACTAAAAGAAAAAAATATCAATGAAAGACAGATTTTATCATTTGTTAATAGGTTCCTCTGACCAGGAGAAAGACTTAGATAGAGTAATAAATTATTTTATTCATGTAATTGTCTCAAGAGCCTTATAATGAAAGGATTTCAGAGAGTCTATGAAATATTAATGTGCTAATTGGATTAGAGGATATTATCACCTGCTGTCATTGCTTTCAATAAATCCTTTCTCTAGTTTTCTAGTTTTGAAAGTTGCTAATATAGGTAAAAATAATTTTCTTTTGTTGTTCTATGACTTATCTTTTTGAAACTCTGTTCTTCTGTTGCCTTCAGGCTTTTACATCTTCCAATACGATTTCCCAACTCATTAAAGTAGAAATGTCAATGAAGATAGCTTCTAAGGAAATCTTCTTTAATAATACAAAGAAAAATGGTCTGCTTTTTTTCTTAGTTTCTTTCTTCTGTTTCCCAAACCACCCATTGAAAACCACCTTTTTAGGGAGTCGGGCTCAAATTATGAGTGGTGTAATTAATTCAGACCCCTGTAAAATTAAAAAAAAAAAACACCCCAAAACAAACCACCCACAAAAAAACCAAGCATATGCCTAATGTAAAATCACCCATGATTTAGAATTTTCACAATTATGGAATGAAAGATAAGATTTAAGGTATGTAACTAAAGCTACTCTGGTAAGAAAATTGTTCCAAAATCAATATGCAAACTGTTGCTTTTGTTAATACAGCTAATAGCACATTTTAAGATGAGCAGATCTACTACTAGTTATCAATGCTAAATTCACCCCTTTTAAAAATTAAAAACTGAACTACAAAGTGCAGAGTATATCTGTATTTAATAGCATTCCATTTTATTTGAAAAATATTTTTATATTATGCTTATTTATTATGTATATATAAATCTATCTATCTATATTTATACAATAAATTGTGGTAGGGAATTGACCTGTTTTAGTTATGTCTATGTTATTTGAATGTTTGGCTAAGAAATAATTCCAAAGTTTTTTTAGAATTAAAAGGTGGCAGTTGTTATTGTTGTCTGCTGTCAAGTTGAAACTGACCCATAGCTTACCCTCCAGTGGGTTTTCAGAGGCAGTAAATTGTCTGGGAGGAGATTGCCCATTCTTCTCCTGTGGAGCATCTGGTAGATTCAAACCTCGTACCTTTGGGATTGCAGTGCAGCTTCTTATCAAAGGGCCAATTAAATACAGTATATGATGCAAATTATTACTTAAAAATAGATTTTCAAGTGTTGAGCTTTATTGGATTACTTGAAAAAGAAAGTTCATTTTATTGAGTTACTTTTTTTACATAGATATACTATTTCCAGGTAATATATAATGATGCCTTGGGTCCTAGCATTCTTATATTTAGAAATAATTTAACTGTATCATGAAGAGAAAAAGTGCAGTTGAATGAAAAGGTTGAGTTATGGAAAAGTAACTAACTCTGCTACCTTAAAGTTACTTTAAGTCTTTGGTATGTTAATTAATTAATGCGATAATTTCTAAGGTCAGAAAAAGGATTCAGTCAGAAATATCATGATATAATTTGCATTCCAATTTCTGTGTGACCATAAATTGTTGGATATTGCAACATATGTAACATACACCACATGTCAGCTGTTTCCTGCCTCCCTGTTGACAAGAGCCCCATTCATAACTCTTCTTTTTATCCTTTCAGTGAATAAGTAATTATTCAATATAGAAGGCAGGATATTTGGAACTGGCTATTTAATGTGGCAGCACTCCGTAATGAAATCTGCTGTTACTGGCAACCTGAGAAGGGAATGTAACAATTCCAGCATGGCTGTAACTTTAGCTGCTTTGACTGACTGTTTATTTGGCACATCAGTGAACCTTTTATCCCAGTGAGTGACAGCTCCAGAAGGGTCACATTTACATCCATTCTATCATGTATTGTAATATTTAATGGCGGACAAGGTTGAGTGGGACTGGGAGTAATTTGAACTTGCTTTTTCACTGAGTTGAGGCTAAAAGACAGCTTGATCCCCAGTATTGTGGTGTAACATGTTATGACTTAGCATTTGTTTGTGAAGGCTAATCTTACTGATTACAATTTTTAAAAAACCCTCAAAAAACACCCAAACCTTCAGTCAAATATTTGTTCTCCTAAACTAACACAAATTCTTTGGAACCGCACTATTTAGCATTTTCCCTCTCATCAGTGAAGATTTCTATAAATTTAACTATTCTACAGTATTTGTCCTAAGTGAGCATTCTGTCTCATTTGGTGTAATTGAGGCTGAGAAGAAAAGAATTTTAAGGCTCTAAATGAAGCATTAAGCTTTTTCTTTTAAAAAAAAAATACTTGAGCATTTAAAAATGATAGAGGAAAATCAGGTAAATATTAATAATGTTTTTGATGTGCCTTATGGTGTCTTAAAGAAGATATTTGTATAGCTATTTCAATTACAAATCAGTCAAGTTGTCCTGACTGATAATTTTACTGGTGAGTTTGCATTCTATGATGTCATTGCATTTCAGATATACTTATTCCACACAAGCAAACTTTCATTATTAAATATTAATATTATATATTAATGTTCATACCTTATCTAAAGAGTGATTATTTCTTATATTTTCATGATACTTTAGGTTCAACTTGGTTTGTTTGTCACCTATATTTGAAGTGTTCTTTTTAGCATTGGTAAATTATAGAACATTTGAAAAGGCTATGTTATGAATAAAAATAACACTACCAACTGTAAACTATGTAAATTCAAATGAAACATCACCAAAACTTAAAATTAATTTCTACTTTTCTTGTAATTTTTAATAATTTATGAAAGAGGAGAATGGAAATGCATCTAAAACTGAAAAAGTAGTATGTTAGAAAACAGTGCAAATGTAGAAACATCATTTATAATAGAAAAGAACCAATTTGAAATATTTTCAAGATTTTTTTTTTAGAAAAGGCAAATTTTAGATACTGTAATATCCTGAAATTTGTCTTTGAAAATTGTGATTCTTAGAGGTTTGAGTCCATCAAAGATTTTATAACATTTTTTGTGATAATGCAGACAGTAATTTTTCTTTCATTTATCACAGCCCCCTGGGCACTGTTCTAGGTGCTCTTGTTCTACAAAACAAGGAAATGGTCAAGAGTCTTCAAATGTCACTAAGAAGGATAATGGAAGGAAATTGAAGATACCCAAAATATATTTTGGGACACGCACGCACAAGCAGATTTCTCAGATTACTAGAGAACTCCGGAGGACAGCATACGCAGGGGTCCCAATGACTATTCTTTCCAGCAGGGATCATACTTGTGTCCATCCTGAAGTAGTTGGTAACTTCAACAGAAAAGAGAAATGCATGGAATTCCTGGATGGAAGAAATGTAAGTAAATATGTTTTGGTTTAGAGAAGAATGAATAGACAATACATTCTTTATGCATATATTTTTAGCAATAATTAAAGAACTTCAGAAAGTCAAATTAATTGCTTCTGGTGAAGGTTTATGAAAAAGAATTTTATCAGAAAATATCTTTATTCAAGTTTAAAATGATGGGTTTTGGCTTTAAAGATTGGAAATATTCTTTGAAATTAATTTTTATTGTGGTCAGATGTCTTTTTTATTTTCTTTTTTAAAATCTCTCATAAAAATGGTCAAACATGGATGATGTCATATAGGGTAAAAAGTGTTTAAATAATTCAGCAAAATAATAATTTTTTTTTGTTTTTTTTATTATTTTGTGTGCATGTACCGTCAAATCAGATCTGACTGGTACAGGAGGATATTGTGCCTCCTTCTCCGGCAGAGCGTCTGGTGGATTCGAACCGTGTTCCTCTGGGATTGGGCAAAATAATAATGTTTTGCATATATAAAAAATTTATATGTGTTATTTTAGTAAATGTTGACTTTTTTAATAGACTGAAAAATACAATGATCAGTTTGTATCATCATTTTGATTAATTCCTCTTCTCTTTCAAAAAATTACATTCATTTATTACTTTGAGAATAAATGAATCCAGACCAAGTGGAAAGATGGAAGTCTTTTTTTGTTGTTGTTGTTAAAAACGTAGATGACTTTAAAACGATATTTTGGCAGTTTTATTTTAGAAGTCTATGTATCAGAATGAAAACTACTGTAAAATCTCAAGTCTGGAATTATGCCAGAAATCATCAGGGGATGAAAACTTATAGTATATGAAATGATTAATGATTTTTTAGTTGTTTTGAAAGTTACTGTCTTTTACTATTTTATTAGAGTTGTTAGTGCATAAAAGCATTTAAGTTTTAGTTCATTGATTTATTACCTCCTGACCATATAACATGGTAAATTGTTTCATATTATGGTTTTCTCTTCAGTTTTTAAAATTAGAGTATAACATAGTCAAGTTTATTTGAGAATATTCAAGAGACACTTTAATAAATATTCAAATATTATGGGAACATGAAGTGTAAGTACCAAGAGTTCCAGTGGAAAAACTTGTTCAGAGTAAGAAAGAAAATACATAATTACTGAATCAAAACCATCATTGTAGGTTCCTGATGAGATTTATTTTTTCCCCCCACAAGTTCTTTCTAACTGAAGAATTGAATTTCTTCATTCTGTATATTTGAAAAGTTCTTTTCAAAGTGACATGAAAATACTTAAAAGTAGAAAGGTTAAAAAATAATAGAAACAAATTGTTATGGTAAAACCTTGGAAATTTCAGTCATAAGTAGACATATTCCAAAAGTGTCTACCTGGTCTTAGTTCTTCAGATGCTTGTTGTTTGGCTTGTTTTGTCTGTATACAGTCTGTGCAAGAAGACTTACTGGCGTTGTCATGTGTTTGTATCTTTTGACCTCTTAGGATTGGGAAAATTATGTAATTATGTATTTGTTATCTGATAAAACCAGTTATGAAATTTGAGATTGTGTACCCAGAGCGACTTGTCTTATTTTATGTAGTCTTCTAGGATCCTGTAGAGTTGGTTGTTTTTTTGTTGATTTTTATTTTCAAGCTTGAGTCATTTAGGAATAAAAAGCAATTTTATAGAATGAAAAGTTTGGAATTTTTTTTAGATTTGCTTTAAAGTAATCAAGGGTTTAATTTTCAGTATTAGTAATATGAATAACTGAGGATAGATATCTCCTTGTAGTTGTTTGCTGCCACCTAATTGCTACCTCCAAATGCTTACTCATGGGCATGCATGAGCATTCCTTTTCTTATTCCCAAGCTTTTAGGGTAATTTGGTATTGTAATGAGGGCCAATTACAAAGTCACCATAGGTGTCTGTGTTTACTATGGCCGAATTACCAAAGTGGAATGATAAATAGATAGCTGACAGTTTGAGTGAAAAGAGTTTAAAGTGTGATAAAGCTTCAATTGGCAGACTCCCCTCAGGGTTGTGTTACACTACTAAAATGGATGAGTTTTTCTGGTTTTGCTATCAGCCTGCACTGGGGTGTCATTCTAAGTGCCCTTAAAGTGTAAACTTTCTGATTTTTTGGCTTGATCTAAAGGCACATGTGTTTTTGTTCACTGTTTCCTTTACTTAAATGCCTGTATACTGGAAAAGTAATGCACTTCTCTAATTTTTATTTCTATTAAAAAATATATAACTAGAACCCAAAATTCATATTTGAATAAATAACAGTCATATGAGTCATAATTCAAAAGGTACAAAGTTGTCTATAGAGAAAATTTCTCTCACTGCTCTCCTCAAGTCACTTTAGATCTCTTCTTTGAAAACAACTAGTGATACCATTATACTTGTGGATTTTTTTCAGAGATCTTGTATACCTAATATCCCTTTAATCAGACTAGAGCCATAATCAAACATGTTGGGAAAGTATTTTTCTCAAAGCACTGCTGACCTAGAGTTCTGAGTCAACTGTGACAGTTTCTTTAACATTGTGATTGAACATCTAACATTTTTGCTTGTGGCTTTACTGATGTTCCTAACAATACGAAATAAGCTTGTTCTATTACTTTTATTCTATTAACTAATTTACAATTAAGTTGTAAATTTTTGTCTTTTAGGGAAAATCTTGCTATTTTTACCATGGTGTTCATAAAATTAGTCATCAGCACACACTGCAGGCTCTCCAAGGGATGCATGAAGCCTGGGATATAGAAGAACTTGTCAGCCTGGGGAAGAAATTAAAGGCATGTCCATATTATACAGCACGAGAACTAATGGAAGATTCTGACATAGTGTTTTGTCCCTACAACTATCTTTTGGATTCACAAATAAGGGAAAGTGTAAGTATACATGTAAAATTTAGATAACCTTCTCCTACTAATTGAGATATAAGTGATGAATGTAAAAGCTTTAAGATGTTTTTATGTATTTTAATTTATTCTTGCTTTATGTTTAATTTTGGTAAATGTGTAGTTAGATTGAATAACTGATAATATATTTAAGGTCCAAAACTAGATTCTTATGGTGGATTATCTTGTGTACTGTAGACTGTTTAGCAACATCCCTGCCTCTATACACACTACTAACTAGTTATTGTTGAGGACCATTGAGTCGGAATCGTAGCTAACCCTCCAGGAGGTTTTCAGGAAGTCACATGGGAGGGGATTGCCCATATTTCTTCTGCAAAGCAGCTGGTAGATTCAAACTTTATCTTTGGGACTGCAATAAAGCATCTTACCTCTAGGCTACCAGAGCTCTTTGCTAGTTGTGTTGTTGTGTACCGTCAAATTGGAACTGACCCATAGCAGGCCCTCCAGCAGGTTTTCAGAGACAGCAAATCTCATGGGGGGAGATTGCCCATCCTTCTTCCACAGAGCAGCTGGTGGATTCAAACCCCTTGCATTTGGGATTGGAGTGCAGTTTCTTAATACTAGGCCACCAAGTACGAGTATACCCTTATAATTGTGACTTAAAAAAAAATTTCCAGACATTGCCAGATGTCCCCAGGCAGGTTAGGCAAAAGTCATCCCAGTTGAGACACTATAGACTACAGCTATTTGTGGTAAGGGTTGCACTGCCAACCCAGGGCAGGCAATTCAAAACCATCAGCTACTCCATGGAAGAGGGACAGGGGCAGTCTTCTCCCATATGATTTACAGCCTCTGAAAACCCACTCTAGGGTCAGCTGTGAGTTAGTTCTCACTTGACAGCATTTAACAATAACAATATTTATGAATAGTAAGTAGAACTGTTATCAGAAGATACTATGTGTTGAAGAACTTGTACTGGGAGGATATGCAATCATATGTGAATTATGCTCTGTGGGCTTAGTAGAATTTTTACATAACATTTGTTTGTCTGGTTTATCTTGTTGTTGTTATTAAGTGTTGTAGAATCAAGTACAACTGATAGTGACCCCATTAACACCGAATCAAAACTATGCCCCATCTGGCACCAGCCTCACGTTCTCAGGAATATTCAAGCCCATTTTTGGTTAGATGCCACGAAGTAGGTGGCAATGCCTTAACCGTATGCGTGTTGTAAAGGCCCAAGGGCCTCTTCCATCCTTGTCAAGGGGAGTGCTAACCTTCTCTCCTTTCATACAACACGAAAATATGGAACGCTTCACGAATTTGCGTGTCATCCTTGTGCAGGGGCCATGCTAATCTTCTCTGTATCGTTCCAATTTTAGTATATGTGCTGCCGAAGCGAGCACTCAAGCCCATTTTTGTAGTCACTGTGTTAATCCATCTAGTTGAAGATCTTCCTTTCTTCCATTGAAAGAGCATTATGCCCTTTTCCAAAGTTTATTTTAAAGTTATGTATTCGTTACAGTGTAAGACAAAAAGTGAGAAACTTGGTATATTCAATTGTTAATCCTATTTTTACTGACTCCACAACTTTCATTAGCTTTGTGATTTTTTTTTTAAGGTCAAGATGAATAGAAATTATGTTTATTACTTTAAAGCATTGGCGATTCATTGGTAGACTTTTTACAGGTTTACAAACGGGAGATCTGGGTTTAATTCTCCACTAATGTGCCTCAGCAGAGCCACCACTCATGTGCCATTGGAGGTTTCCCTCCATTGGAGGTTGCACTGATACCAAACAGGCTTCAGAGATACTTCCAGGCTGATATATTAAGAAAGGCCTGGTGTCTGTTTCTGTGGAGAAACGTGTGTGTTGTGTATGGGATTGCCATGAGTTAAGGACCAACTTCATGGTATTTAACAATGAGAGCAACACGATTTATTAGTTTACCATCCTGCCTTATATTGGTTGCCTCTTTACTAGGTTTACCCCCTCTGACTTTTTGTACAAAGCAATGCAGGAATAGTCTTCCTAATACAACTTTTATTGTACCTTTATTCTGCTTAACGTTTCCAATTACTCACTTTGCTCATAAAGTACATGTCTTAAGTTTACCTACATTCAAAGGGTATATAATAGATTGATCTTTATCTGCCTTTTAGACCTTCTCTGCTACCAACTTAATTTAAACCCTTCAAAAATTCCTCTGTAATCTTTTGAAGATTGTTCAGTGGCATTACTTGGGTTTTTATCAGGAGGTGCTGTAGCTCACCACCTCCCTACCACCTCCTCATCCACCGCTACCCTCTGCTCCCGTGGGTGGAGGAACTTGGCCCCACCTCAGCCTCTTAGAGTCCAACCCCACTCCTTCCCGGCCCTGCCCCTTTGGCTCTCTGTGGCTCCTCTCCTCTCCCATTGGCTAAGGTGGGTGCATGAGTTCTTGCACTGGATGATGGGATGAGGGTGTGTGTGACAGTGTTAATAATGAGCATGAGGTGATGGCTGACACCAGCTCTGGTGATCCCACTGCTTCGGAGGCCCCTACCTGCAGGGCTGACCTGATTTCTACCAGCGCCATGAATGCTGAGGCTGTTTTGGTGTCACCTTTCCTTGATTATCACGGGGAGGAGGGTACATTCCACACCCCCATAATGTTGCCACGGTGTTTTTGACCTGCCTTGCCCTCTCTTTGTATATCCATATTCTACTTATCTTTTAAACTGTACTATATTTTCTATTTTTCCATGGTTCTTTTTAGTCATCTTCAACCCTCTGTATAGAACTGTTTCTTCAAAGTAATTAATTCGCATTTGCTCTGTGACATATCCTTGTCATATTAGTCCAGGTTCCATCAATTCCAAGTGAAAAAAGCTCCACTTAAAAAGAATTTAAGAAAAGACACTTGACTCTACCTTCTTTGTGATGGTTTTGTTCTTAGGCAAGCTCTTTCTCTGTGAGGATAAAGATAACCTTGGAATTACTTTTATTCTCATAGTTAGCTAACCTGGAGAAAAGAACATGATCTTATATTCTTGTTGTTAGTTGCCATTGAGATGATTTCAACTCAAAGTGACCCACGACATTACTCTGATTGCCTTAGCTTGGGCAATTTCCTAAACTGGTCCCTGCAGAAAGATGAACTACTTTATTTAACTACATTTAGGTTATACATCTACTTCTCATGTGAGAGTAGTGATGTCCCTTAATTAGCTAACAGCCCTAACTACATTTAAATGGGACTTGGAAACAAACAATTCTTGAAAAGAAGTGAAAGGGCAGACTGAAATGAAACGGATATACTTCATCATGTTAGTATTTTGAGAGTCATTTGAATCTTGAGCTTGTAATTTTAGTTGTAAAGGTTTTATATTATGTTTTAAAAATCATGTGAGAGATTTTGTTGTAGTGTGGTTTTATGCCTCTGTGTAATGTTTGGTCACTACAGATGGTTCATGTACACAGTTTCTAACTGAAAGTTTTGAAGGTTGAGTCTATCAAGGGACTTCTTGAAGAAACACCTGGTGAATTACTTCCTAAAAATCAGCCATTGAAAACTCTCTGAAGCACAGTTATATACTATTATTACATATGGAGTTGCTGTAAGTCAGTTTCAACTTGAGTGCAATTGAGCAATTATTTAGCCAGTGGTCCCTCAATCCAGGCTCACTTAACATAGTTTTTGGTTTGCAAAATATTTTGAGAATTAAAAATGGGGAATGCTAATGTTGAATGGACAGTAATTGGTTGACGTTAGTGCCTCAGAAGATTTATTTAAGATCTAAAATCAGTCAGTTGTTGAGTGACACATTACTGACTTATAAGTAAATTTTAAAATGAAATATCTTTTCTGCTGCTGCTTATAAATTAGGTAGTCCTCTTGACTGAATGTTCTACAGAAAAATTATTTTATTTTACAGATGGACATCAATCTGAAAGACCAGGTTGTCATTTTAGATGAAGCTCATAATATTGAGGACTGTGCTCGGGAGTCAGCAAGTTACAGTGTAACAGAAGTTCAACTTTGGTTTGCTCGAGATGAGCTAGACATTATGGTAAATAATAATATAAGGAAGAAAGATCATGATCCCCTCCGAGCTGTGTGTTACAGTCTCATTAAGTAAGAACATTTGTCTGTTAGTATCATTTGTGCTGCCTTTGCATTAAAAATATGTTTTATTACTTAAGAATATTTTTAGTTGATAAATGTTGATTAACGAGGCTACTGGGGGAATAAGTTGTTTCTTGAAAGTTTAACTTAAAAAGGTCTAATCCAACTTTTATTCATAAAAATAAAATGAATTTAATTAACTCCTAATTGATAATTGTGACCCTTAGTTCTAAATTAATAGCTCCATAAGACATGTTTACAAAGTAGTGTGGTTTTGCTTAACTTATTTTAGAAGTCTAGATTATTGCTTTGTTCTTCAGTTGTGTAATATTCTGACTGGTGAATTTTATTTTAATCAAGATTTCAATAACATGAAATAATGAATTTAATGCTAAGTTTATTAAAAGTTAAATAATTTCCATTTTTTAGACATTAGGTTGTGGATCTAGATACTCTATCTTAGGAAAAGATCTCCCACACCCAATTTACCACAGCATTTATATATATTTGTATATATATGTTCTATATGTTTAAAAAAAATAGAAGAAAAAAAAATTTGAATGTTGGATAATCACATGGTTTGAACATAAACTATACATACTAATGCAATAAAAATCTTCCTATCCATTTCCATCTCTTAAGCTCCTGTCCCTATAAACAAATACATAATGTAGTGCATATTAATGTATGTATTGTATATGTATACATATTTTATATATGTGTATGTATATATATCTTTCTCCCCTTCTTTGTTTATCCAAATGATGACATACTATATATATTTTCTTCTTGTCTCATACTTTTCAACACTGAAAAAATATATCTTGGCGATCTTTCCATTTCAAGTCCTGGAATATTTTAACAGTCTGAAAAGAAAACTAAAAATAATTGTTTAGAATTTCACTGTGTGTGTATATAATATGCTTAGCTAGCTTCTATTTAATATATATTAAGATTATTTTCAATATTTTTGACTCTATTACTGTGGGAATAATTTTGAGCATGCACCATTTCATATATAACCATGTACATCTATAGAAAAGTTCCTAGAACTGGAATTGTTGAGATGAGGCAGAATGCATTTCTAATTTTAAGAGATACTGCTAAAATTTACACCACAATAGGTGAGGACTGATTTATACTCTTACAAATAATGTACGAGAGGTGTTGTTTGTTTGGTTTTTTTTCTTACTCGTGTGCTAGGGGAAAAGTGGTATCCCAGTATAGTGTTGAGTTCTTTTAATATGAGTGAAATAAAGAGCCGTTTAGATTTACTTCTCTGTCAATTTGTGGCGTGTCTGCCTTCTTTTGTATTTTGTTGTTTTGGATCTTTTTGAATTTGATTTTAGAAACTCATATTCCAGCAAAATTAACCCTTTGCTTGTATTAAGAATTTCAAATACTTTCCTCTTCATTTTCCCATCTAGTGTGTGTCTATGATTTTTGGCCAAAAGTTGTCTATAATTGCTAGATCTGTTTCTCACTTTACATTCTTCCTCTTTCTCCTAGTAATGCTATCATTTGTGTGATTCTTTCTTGTCATGGCCACCAGTTGTAAAGTGAGCAAGGAGAACATGGGAAGTCAGAGTCCAGCCTCTGTTAACTCCACAAAGGGGAACTGTTTTCATTAACAACATTCAGTAGAACCAATCGCTTGGTCACACATGGTCCCCTAGGTTGCTATACTGGGTCTGAAATTCATTGCAAATGACCACACAGACTTGAGAGAATCTCTTTTTACTCATAGTTGTGGGGTTTGTTAGGGAAATAGATTGCAGGGGGAAGGCTAAATATATCACAGAGTCAAAGCACAAGTTCAGTAACAGCAGTCCCAAACCAGTTTAACAAGCAAGACACAATGCCTCTGTTCAGATAGTTGCTCAGTCAACAGCAAGATATAGACCCTCAGTTAATCCAGGCAGCTTCTCAGCCAATAGCAAGATATTTCTGGTGAAGTAATCTCTTGCACTGGCTCCATCTAGCTCTTTCAGACTATACTTCACCAGTTTATCCCAGTTGAGTTAGATCTCTTTCTTATGTTGGCCTCATAGCTGTTGATGATGTTGAAGACACTGATGAACAACCACATCTCTGCAGTTTAGGTATCTGGAGACCACACCTCTTGGGGTGTGGGGGTGGTGGTGGTGGTGGTAAAGCAATGGATAGAAAAGCCATCCTCAGAAAGTCCTGATACCACACAAGTGAGCTATAGATGGTCAGATCCAAAGCTTCCCCCCACCCCTTCCCAGAGGTAATATTTTCTCATTTTATTTGAGTAAAAGTTTACAAATCATATTGCATTTTCATCGCATCAGATACTTTGTTTTAGAACATTACAATTAATGAGTTACAATCTCATCAAAACCCTTTCCCTTCACCCAACTTGAATATTGCTTTTTCCTCCAGTTCTCCCTTCCTAATTCCTGTTAACCCTCCCAAGATTGATTTAAGGTAAACCTTTCCTTAACTTTTTATATTAGTGGACTCATACCATAATTGGCCTATTGTAAGTGGTTTATATCACTTAGCATAGTTTATTCCTCAAAGCTTATTTTTTATGTGCCTTCCCCATTTGGCATCTCAGAATTGTTAATTCTTAGCAGTGTAATCTCCTTGAAAATTATTTTTGCCTGGACTGCCAGAGCATCTTTAGATTTTCTTCTTCTTTTATAGACTGCTCTTTCTCAGTTTCCTTTGATAATTTTTCATTTCTGTTTGTTTTCTGTATGTTGGAATGTGGTAAAGCTTGGTTTGGTATCTCTTTTTTTTCTAGTTCTGTGCTTTCCCTAAATTGCGTATAACTGTTTCACAGTCTAATCCAAAATTTTTTGTTAGGTGCCATCAAGCCAACTACAACTCAAAGAGACTCTGAACAACAGGTCAAACCCTTACCGAATCCTGTGCATCCTCCCAATTTCTGCTATGCTCAAGCCATTTTTATACTTTATCTCTCTTATGTCCTTGAGAATCTTCCTCTCTTTTACTGACCTACTTTTACAAGCATAATGCCTTTTCCCCCGAAAAAATTGACAACTCCTGAAATATTCCCAGAGTCTGAGACATTTTCACCAACTTTCCCTCTAAGGAGCATCTTGGCTGTACTTCCTCCAAGACAAATTTGTTTTTTCTCTTTTGCAGCCTGTAGTATATTCAATACCCTTCATCAGTATCATAATTTAAAGGCATCATTTATTTGGTCTTCCTTAAATCGTTGTCCAACTTTCACACACAACTGAAAATACCATGACTTGGGTCAGACATCCCTTGGGTCTGTAAATTAACATCCTTGCTATTTAGAACTTTAAAGAGGTCTGTGACAAACGATTTTCCCCAGTGCAACATGTCTTTTGATTTCTTGACTGCTGCTACTGTGGATGGTGAAACTGACGACTTTAATCGATCCTTTCTCCTTGTATCATAATGTTGTTTATTGGTCCAGTGGTGAGGATTTTTGTTTTCTTGATGTTGAGATATAAAACAGATTGAAGGCTATCGTGTGATTTTTCTTCATTAAGTGCTTCAGATCTTCACTTTGGGTAAACGAGGTTATGTCATCTGCATAGTGTAGGTTGTTAATGCAGGTCCTTCCAACCCTAATGCCACATTCTTCTTTGTACAGTCCAGCTTCTTGATTCAGTGTACAGATTGAATAGGTTTGCAGAAAGGATATAAGTATGATGCACAGCTTTCCTGATTTTAATGTATATAGTATCTCCTTGTTCTGTTCTAATGACTGCTTCTTGGTCTGTACCAAGTGTTTAAAATCCTCCTCACTTTCACTTTCAGCAAGCAAGGTTGTGTGATCTGTTTAACACAGGAGTCTCCCTCTGTCTCTACATATGTGTTTGGAAGTTCCCTTTCCTCACAATGTTGTTGTTAGGTGCCATTGAGTCAAGTACGACCCATAACGACCCTATGAATAGATCTGAACCCTGTCCTATCCTATGCCATCCTCATACTTACTGACACACTAGCGCCCATTGCAGCAGTCACTGTGTCAGTATACCTGGTTGAGAATCTTCCTCTCCTTTGCCAACCTTCTACCTTTCCCAGCATCATGTCCTTCTCCAAGGAATAACATAGCCCCTCCTAGCAATATGCCTGAAGTATGTGAGACAAAGCTTTATCATCTTTGCCTCTAAAGAACACTCTGGCTGTATTTTCTCTAAGACTTTTGTTTGATTAAGTCAGTTGTGGGCTGTTTGGTCTTTTTTATTTAATTAACAATTAGTTGTTGGCTATTTGGTCTTTTTTATTTAGTTAACAGTCAGCTGAGGTCTGGGAGCCTCTTTTTTTAAACGAATTAGGACCCAGTGAGTGGGCCTTTGTGATTAAAAGTTGATTGGCCAGAGAGTGTGAAGACTAATTTTCTATTAGAGGTACAAACTAAATTGCCAGTTTGTTGTATTTGGAATTGGTACAGCACTTGTCTGTCGGTTTGCTCTACTGAGATAACTTGTGGGTTGCTGTGATACTGAAAGCTATGCCACTAGTGTGTCAAATGCTACAAAGGTTACCCATGGTGGACAGCTTTTAGTAGAGCTCCCAGATTAAGATAGACTAGGAAGCAAGATTGGCCATCCACTTCTAGAATAACAGGCCTCTGAAAACCCTATGAACAGTAGAGGAACATAGATAGTTACAGTTTAATGTTGTTGTTGTTGTTGTTATGTGCTGTCGAGTCACCTGCGACTCATAGCGACCCTATGTACAACAGCCCTAAACTCCGCTCTGTCCTGTGCCAATCGCAC
>NW_006400007.1:1857998-1875014 GCF_000299155.1 Elephantulus edwardii
TATATATATATATGTGTGTGTGTGTGTGTTTGTGTGTGTGTATATATATATATAATCTCCTTTCCAATTACCAGGTAGCCTTCTTCCAAATTTCTAAGCATAGATTGGTAAACATGTCTAGTACTGCAAATGTTTACTGAAATACCTCAGTTAGTATTCCATCAGTTCCTAGGGCCTTATTTTTTACCAGAGCTTCAGTGATGTGTGGACTGTTTTCTTCAGTACTGTTACTCCTTAATAAAATGCTACTTCCTAAATGAGTTCAGTGTTGACAAATTATTTTTGGCACAGTGAATGCGTTTTCCTTTAATCTTCTAATATTTCCTGCATCTTTCAAGATTTTGCCCATAGAATCCTTCAGTATTGCAGCTGCTGTTACTGTTATGTTCTGTCAAGTTGGCAATGACATGTAGTGACCCTGTGGACAGTATCTCTGAACCTTGCTTCACTGTGAGCCAAACTCACCATTTCTGACACATCCTACCCTATTGCCACAGCCACTGTGTCAATCCATCTCATCCAGGGTCTTCCTTTTCTGCACTGACCTTTTGTCCTCTAAGCATGATGTCCTTCTCCAAGTACTATTCTTCCCTAGCGACATGCCCAAAGTATGTGAGATGGAGTATCAGAATCCTTGTCTCAAAGCAGCAGCTTAGTCCATGGTAAGTTCAGTACTCTTCTTCAGCACCACAACTCAAAGGCATCAATTCTTTTGGGTTTCAGTTAGAGGTTATTATTTTGGAGAGAGTTAGCAAGAGAACTCTGATGACATGTTGTTAGGTGCTGTCGAGTCAACAATGTCTCATAACAACCCTTTGAAAAACGGATTTGAACCTTGCTTATGCTGTGTCGTTCTCAACATCTCTGATATACTTGAGCCAGTTGTGATAGTGACTATGTCAGTCCATCTTGTTGAAGATCTTCCTCATATTCAGTGACCTTTACAAACATGTTTTTTTCCAAGGAGTGGTGTGCTTCCTAACAACAGACACATAGTATATGGGATGATGTTTCACCCTCTTTGCCTCTGAGGAACACTTTGATTGCACTTTCTCTCAGTCATACTTGTTCGTTCTTTTGACAAGCAGCAGCTTGGCTTTACCCTCTCCAGGACAGACCTGTTTGTTCTCTAGATAGTCCCTGGTAAGTTCAGTACTCTTCTCCAGCACCACAATTCAAAGGCATTGATTCTTCTCTGTCACCTTTATTTCTGAAGGTTTAGTGAATTAAATAAAGGGTTGGTAACTAAAAGGAGGGAAGAAGGGCCGTTTGCTCCCATTAAGTTTATAGCCTTGGTAACCACATTAGGCAATCCTACTCATATTTTTAGGATAACCGAGAATTTAGGTTTATGGTTGTAGATGTGTAAGAGTTGAGTGAAGCAGCATGTATCCATAAAACATGATTGGAAAATTTCATGTGTCGGTCTCTTTTCTTAATTAAAGCTTATATTTTTTTTTAGATGTATTATATTTATTTTGCAGCATGAGAAGTACATGCTTTTAAAAAAGAGTCTTAATGAAAATTGATGTCTTACAAACTTCAAAGAATATAAATCATTGCTGCGCAATAATTACAGTTATTGATGGAACGGTTTTATTTATTCTAGTTGGTTAGAAACAAACTCCGAACATCTTGTAGAAAGAGATTATGAATCATCTTGTAAAATATGGAGTGGGAATGAAATGATTTTGCATTTGCACAAAATGGGCATCACCTCTACCAATTTTCCCATTTTGCAGGTAAAATTTTATTTCGTCTGTGCAATTCATGTTATGAATTTGAAGTTATTTAATAGATTGATCAAGTAATGATTTAATAAATATAGCAAATTGTTTTTTAAATTTTCTTTAATTCCTCAGTTTAAGTAAATTTTAGATTATGTTAAATTACACTTGAAACCATTGTTTAGTTTGAATAAAATTTAAAGAGATTGATTTGTTTGAAGTTAAATAATGTTAAGTTTTAGATTGTAGCTGAGTTTTGTCATTTTCTAAAATTGAATTTTTAATTTTGGAAAATAAAGAGGGAAGAAATCTGTATTTTACTTTCCTAAATTGCAAGGTTATAAGTCTGAGGGTCCATGGATAGAGGTCATGTGTGAATATGGGTGGACTGTGAACCTTGTGATGTATATATAATTTATAGGAGTATGCTACTTTTGCATAATTTTCTGCTTAGGAATTTCATAACTTTCATTGTAGTTCTCTAAGACTTTTTTTTTAAAATTTATTATTTTTGTGTGTGTGTACTGTCAAATCGAATCTGACTGGTACAGGAGGAGATTGTCCCTCCTTCCACGGCAGAACATCGGGTGGATTCGAACCGTGTGCCTCTGGGATTGCAGTGCAGCTTCTTGCCACTAGGCCACCAGAGCTCCCCTAAGACATTTTTTTTTAAATTAAAAAAGGTTAGAATAGTTCCTAACATAATTAATACCCATGTTGTTAAATACTGTCTAGATGAGTATGACTCAGAGCAACCCTGTGAACAACAGATCTGAACCTGTCCTATCCTGTGTCATCCTCATCATCTCCAGCACACTTAAGCTCATTACTGCAGTCACTGTATCAATCTATCCCATTGAGGGTCTTGCTCCCTTTCCTTTCCAAGGAATAACCTCTCCTAGCAACATGTCCAAAATATCTGAGACACTGTTTCTCCATTCTTGCCTCTAAGGAGCACTCAAACTGCACTTTTTCCAAAACATACCTGGTTTTTTTTGAGTCCATGGGATATTCTGTGCTCTTCTCCAACACCAGAGCACAAAGGCATAAATTCTTCTGTCATCCTTACTCATTATCCAGTTCTCAGTTGCATAGCACGTGATTGAAAAGACTTTCAGATACAAAGCAAATGCTAATTACTATAAGCATTCTGGATATATGAATATTAACATAATATTTTTAAACACTATTCCACTAAATTTTAGTCCTTATTTTTTTAATGCTATGAGGTACTGTAGGCATTTTTCCATACTGTGACATCTTTTATTAATCTTTTTATACACAGACATTTTATATTTTAAAAGTCAGTCATACAGCAAAATGGATAAATTGTAGCAAACTGGTATGTAATGTGAAATACTACAGAGCAAGTACAAAGAATGAATTGTTGCCACCACCAAAATACAGATAAATCTTATGAAAGTAATGTTTATTTGTTATGTGAAAGAAATGAGATACAGGAGAGTACAAGCTGAATAGTTTTCTTTTATGGAACTTAAGAACATACAAACTTAATTATGATGAAAGTCTAAATATGATTATCTCATGAGGATACAGTTTTGGCTGGTAAGGGTTGTAAGAAAACCATCTGGGTTTGTGTTTTGTTTGGATATTAGTTATATGAATGTATGTATGTATTTAATTAGATGCAAATTTATTTCTACTGTACTATATGTTATACTTCAATTAAAATGTATAAATAAATTTTACATTCAGAGAAGAATAGGAAATAGCTAAATAGAACAAAGAAAAAAAGTAACGCATAACTAAAATATGACCATTGTTAGCATTTTATATAGGGAGGTGAGTTGCTAACTGAAAGAAAACCTCTGACAGTTTGAATACACTAGCAGTCAGTGGGGGAGATAAGACGGCTTCTCCTATGCAATATACAGTCTCTGAAAACTTGCTAGAGTGTCAGCTATGCATCGGTTCCAATTTGATGGCAGTGAGGTTGAGGAGAGATACATTTTTGTGCATATATTTGCTTATTATAAATGTATATGTTATTTGGTATATGCTTCTTTTTGTTAAAAAAATAATATGGATGCGTTAGGAGAGCCTAGTGGTTAAATGCTCAGCTGCTTCCCAAAAGCCAGCAGTTTAATCCCACTAGAGACTGGCTCAGGATAGGGCAGGGTTCAGAGCTATTGTACATAGGATCACTATGTGTCTTTTGCAAGTGACTCGATGGCTCATAACAACAACATCAGCAACATGGGCTCTTGAGAGAAAAAACTTGGAAATAATCTCCTTTAACAATTAAAACCTAGGAAACCCAAAGGGAAAATTCTACTCTGATCTGTAGAACTCTTAACTGAGCCTCCAGCTGTTTTCAGAGACTGTAAATTTCATGGAAGGAGATTGCCCATTCTTAACCTCAGAGTCACTGGTGTATTTGACCAGCCAGAGAGGCCCCATCTTTGAGTTAACAGAGCTCCCTTCTCACTAGGCCACCAGAGATCCTATTTTGGTTGCATTCTTTTGGCTGGTTTTTTAAAACTTCTTGATAGGCTCTGTGGATGAGAACTCTTAGCAATCAGACCTCATGAAGATTACAATTTAGGGAGAAAAGTGCAACAATGAATGAATGGAAATCCAAAATCTCTCTAAATGTTCATTAAAATTATGAAAATAAAAAAAATATTACAATTTAGGAAATGCTAAAGGAAGTTCTCAGTATCTCTACAGGAATAATCTTGAAAAAGTGTGCTTATGCTTATTTTCTTTTTATGTTCTAAGTACTGATAGTGCCTTGTAAATTATTGCACTGCATTCACATTTTTTTCTGCTTAAATAGGGTATTTTTTACCAAAAGATTTCAAATTTTAGTGCATTAAAATTCAACAATATTTTTTCCTTTTTAAGTTGTACTTTTTGAGTGTAGTTTCTAGCAATATTTCCTTCCCCTTAGTATATTTTTCTTCTCAGTTTAAAGTCTTAAAGTCTTTACTTTTAAGAAAAAATTTTCAATCATCCAGCAGTTTATATTTGTTAATTTTGTGAAGTAAAAGATACATTTTCTCCCTATATGGATGGTTGGATTATCCTAGCACCATTTACTAAATGGTCTACCTTTATTATGTTATCACTGCTACTCATTTAATTTTCATATATGTTATGTAGGTTTATTTTCTGGACTTAATTCTGTTCCAGAGATCTACTTATATTTCCTTAAGTAGGATTTTGCTGTTGTTGTTATGGTGAGAAAAATTTGTATTTAGAATTAACCAGCTGGACCCAGTTTAGATGATCCCAATTTTATTGGCAGCATCCAAAGCATCATAGTCAGGAGCACAGCAGACATAGGCCTTCTTCTCTCCATCAGGCATAATCAAGGTGTTGACCATCAATATCAATGTTATAGAGCTTTTTTACAGCATGTTTGATTTAGTGCTAGTTGTCCTTGACATCCACAATGAACACAAGTGTGTTATTATCGTCTATCTTCTTCATGGCTGACTCAGTGTTCAGGGGAAGCTTAATGATGGCATAGTGGTCAAGCTTGTTTCTCCTGGGGACACTCTTCCAGAGGTATTTGGGCTACCTTCAGAGCATTGTATTTTTTCTATTTGTCCTAAACAATATTCCTATTTCCATCGATATCAAAAGTTACAGATTATGTTCAAACTAATAAGCCAGTTAGCATATATTTTCTATTTCACATAGTCATTCCTGTTGTCATTCTTTTCATTTTGCTTGTTATGAAGAATTAGAGAGCTCATGACGACGTTCATAGGGTTAAAAGTTCAAAATTAGCATGTAGTTAGCTGTGCTGTTAACCCAAAGGCCATGACTCTCTGGCAATTCAAATCTAGAAGTGTCTCAGAAAGAAAGATGGACATTTTCCTCTAGTGAGATTTATAGCTTCAGAAAACCTGCTGGTGGGTCAGCTATGAGTTTGTTCTGAGTAAACAACAATGAATGAACTTTTATTTTATAATCATATTTTTCTCAGTATTAGAGCTAATTTAGCATTTTTCTCATTATGGGATATCATTTGGCTTTTATGATGGCATAGAATCTCTTAAGCCATTTGGTACATTTTTAGTTAGCTCATAATTTTTGAAGGGTATTAAATAACCTCCTAATTGGACAACAAAATAATGAATCTCCTAAATGTCTAGCTTGTTAAAGTGTCTTTGAGGATAATTAGGCTTGTATGGGAATTCAAAGTACACTGTTATGCATTGTCTGTTAATGATGTTAGTTCAAATTTCAATGACAATTTTATTTACGTGTTATTATAGTTTTGAGAAGTTCTCTCACACCTCCCCTACTATATTGAACATAATATGGTAATGTCTTATAGGGACATCTTTCTACTGTTCTTCAAAAGGAAGAAAAAGTTGCACCAATTTATGGGAAGGAAGAATCAAGAGAAATACCCATTATTAGTGCCTCAACTCAAATAGTACTCAAAGGACTTTTTATGGTGCTTGAATATCTTTTTAGGCAAAATAACAGGTGAGTGAAGACATCTTACTCGTATTTTTCATCTTAAGTATATTAGCCTTCTTGATTGTTAACATGAATTTATGGTTAAGTAGGGAGCTCTTGTGGCTTAATGGTAAAGGGTTACACTGCCAACCCAACGCTGTTCAGATCCACTAGTTGCTCCACAGAAGTAAGATGGGCAATCTCCTTTTATATGATTTATTGCCTATAAAAATCCACTGGATGGTCAACCAAGAGATGGTTCCAACTCGATACGAATGTACAGAATAGCAACAACAGTGGTTAAGTATATAGCTATAAACCTGTGATATGGGCATGATAATGTGTTTAGTCTTTTTTGGCATAGACTGAATCAATTGAAATTTGTTATTGTTGACATTAAGTCAACTACAATTCTTAATGACCCTAAGAACAATAGCTCTAAATCTTGTTCTATCCTGAGCCAACCTCACCATTTCTGACACTGCTGACCCCATTGTCCACTGTTATGTGCCATTGAGTCACCTGCAATGTGTAACGACTCCATGTACAGCAGCTCTGAATCCTTCCCTGTCCTGAGCCAGTCTCACTAGTTCTGACACATCACCCTCCATTGCCCTAGTCACTGTATCAATCCATCTCATGCGGGGTCTTCCTCTCCTGCACTGTCCATCCACCCTTCCAAGCATGATGTCCTTCTCCAAGGACCGATCTCTCCTAGCCGTACGCCCAAAGTAAGTGAGGCAGAGCTTCAAAATTCTAGCCTGCAAAGAGAGACTTGGTTTTACCTCTCCAAGATAGACCTATTTGTTTTCTTGGCAGGCCACGGTATGCTCAGGATTGTTCTCCAGCAACACAACACCACAATTCGAAGGCATCTGTTCTTCTGTCATAGATAGATAGATAGATAGATAGATAGATAGATAGATAGATAGATAGATAATTAACTCTTAAAACATTCTTAACTTGCAATAAAAATTACCTTTCCATCTTTTAATGAAAGAAATGTAACTCCTCTTTTAGTTTCTTTATACTAATACAGTTTTGTTTTATAACTACATGTATTAACTGTACATGTAACATACAGTTCTAGTACAAGGAGTTAGGGAGCCTGAATTTTACTTAATTCTTTTTGAAAATGGTAAAGGACAGGGTAATAAGAGGTAAATTATATGATTTTAAGCTGTTTCTTGTAGGAATGAGTTGATTTTACTGTTTAATGCTTAACTTATAGCAGAAAGGTTGTCGTGGGGTGAAGGTTGACTTTGAGTGGTAAGATAATGACATTCTTGACTGAATTTTTATATAATCAATTTAAAAAGTTATGTGCAGGTAATATATTTTGTGTGTTTTAAAGTTTAATTAGCATTTTATATGAGTTTTAAAATTTAATTATAATTTTCTTTTCATCTAGTTTTGCAGATGATTATAAAGTTGCTATTCAACAGACTTACTCTTGGACAAACCAGGCTGATATTTCTGATAGAAATGCATTCTTTGCTGTACCAAAAAATAAGAAACGTTCTCGACAGAAAACTGTAGTTCGTATGTTAAATTTTTGGTGCTTAAATCCAGCTGTGGTAAGCCTGTTATGTTGTAAATGTGAATCTTTGGTTTTGCTCGATACTAATAATTAAATAGATATGTTTTACTTTTTCAAAAATTATATAAATTATTATTTCCTTTTAGGCCTTTTCAGATATTAATGACAAAGTTCGGACAATTGTTTTGACATCTGGAACATTATCACCAATGAAATCTTTTTCATCAGAACTTGGTGTTACATTTACCATCCAACTGGAGGCTAATCATGTCATTAATAACTCACAGGTTAGTTTTTATTTTTTAAAGCCTTCAGACTTTCTACCTTAATATAATTTTGTAGAAACTGGGTAGAAGGTACCTAATGCCAGCAGTTGGACTATTATGGAGAGTAAACATTTCCGTTTTAAAAGAAACTAAAATCTAGTCGTTTCTACTTGATAGAATTGACAAAAGAAGTCCTAATAAATAGCATTCTTTCAACTCAGCTAACGAAAATGTACATATTGAATGTGTATACAATATAATAATATACTAATTCTAATTAATCTTTGTTTTTACCTGCGAAAACGTAAAACAAAAATTTTGATTCTTTAATCCAGTTACTGTTGTATATGTAGTTACTTAAGTTTCACTGTTTTCTTTCAGTCTCTGACATGCCTTTTTTAGATCCTCTTTATTCCTTTATACTTAGATTTTTCCATGGTTGAACATATAATTGAATAAACTATTAACCCTATGATTTTCAAATCATTTGTTCAGCTCTCTGCATCATTTCGTCCCTTCACTCTAGCTTTTTTCATATTCAAAACAAGTTTCAGAGTCTCTTCTGACATTTTTAAAAAATTTTTTCTTTCTTTCCTATATTTTTTAGTGATACTTTCATCTCCTTCTCTTCCATATTTCTACATCTTTTATCCTCAGTAAAACCTTTGTTCTCTGAAAGCATCAATATACTTATTTACTTTTTTACTCTGTGTTCCTATAGATACACAATACTAAGATAGCAGTGATAAAATGCTACTACCATTACTAATAGAAACTCAAGGGGTTTTTTCTGCAGCTGTTTGTTTGATTATTAAGATTCTATTCCATTAAAGGTTTATAGTTGCAGTACTGTATTCCAAAGTTAGTTGACATCTGTGAGAGTGTGTGTTTAGTTGGATATACCAATACAATTAGTTTCATTTTCTGTTTGCCTTTTTGTTTGTTTGTTTGGAGCAGAGTTGCCTCCTCAAAGTAGAGTTTTTCTGAATAATGTAGCGAGAGCAAAGCTTTCAGCAAGTGAAAAAAAAAAGTTCTTGATTTTGTCTTAATAGCAAGATTCAAAAAGAGTAAAAACAGTTACAAATATTGAGAATTAGCATGTGGAAAATACAAATTATGAGTCTAGGAAAATGCAAAGTTGAAAAATATGAAATAGAACACATAAAGATCAGTGTATCCTAGGCATTAGTGAACTAAAATTAACTGGTATTGGTCATTTTGATAAATAAGCATATTTATCGTAGGCAGATGATATGATCTGCTGTTTTGGATCTGACAAGTTGAAGAGAAATGATGTCACATTCATTGTTAAATCCCCCTCCCCAACAATTCATACTATAAGACCATTATTGTAGAAATAAATAACTAGTAAAATGTATATGAGGATCTAAGGGAGGGAAGAGTGGGAGCTGAGGGGGAGGATGTTGGGGGGGTTGTTAATCATAAGGTCACACAATTTGATGCATGGAGGGAGAGGTGGATTAAGGATATGGGAAAGATCCAGAATGAAAAACAATGTATACTAACTTCGTAAGTAAACAAGTAGAAAATAAAACTTTTATTTTTTAAAAAAGAGCATTTCAAGCTCTCCCCTGTAGTATGATGCTGTCAGTGATAGGATAATACCCATATGCATAAAAGGAAGATCTCTTAATATGACTGTTACCCAAATTTACAAACAAACCACTAAAGCCAAAGAAGAAATTTCTTATTTCTACAGACTTTTGTGGTTTGAAATTGGTACAAATAACCAAGATGCATTAATAATAACTGATGATGGGATTGAAAAGTAAGTTAGAAACAAGACGTGTTAATAGTTTGAAAATAGGCGTTAATGATAGAAATGAGACAGAAGATGCATCATGGAATTTTGTACAATAGTTTATTAACTGCAAAAGCCGTTTTACAAATTTTAAATGATGATACTCAGATGGAGAAAGACTAAAATCCTCTAACCCGCCTTTCCTAAACCATGCAGCAGCCTCTTACTCTGCTGGAATGACTACTTTGTATGTCTGTGTACAGCGTGTGTTCATAAGAACACATTTAAATGGTATGGAATTAAAATTCTTCTCAATATTAACTAAAATCTGTATGATCCATATAGTGAAATATCTTTATAGATTAAATCTTTAAACAATTAAAGGTAATTGGAGAATAACATTTTAAAAATAAATGCCTTTTTTTCTTTCCCATTATCTTTCCCCTTCCTTCTTTTTTTTAACATTTATACATATCTTGATCAGTTATTCAATTTTCATAAGTGGCTTTATGCAATATTCGTCCTTATGTGACTGAGATATTTCACTCAGCACAATAATCTCTAATCTCTCCCAAGTTATATAGTATTTTACAAAATCTTTATTCCTTCGTGCTACATAGCATTCCACTGAGAGAATGTACCACAATTTCTTAATCCATTCATTTGTTGATGGGCATTTGGAGGGTGGGAGAAGGGGAGTTAATGGAAAATGTTCAATGGAGACTTGAAAAGATGGGGTGATAATAGGCATAGAGAAATGATAATTATATAAAATATATTGTGTATTTAAAAAGAAAAATATATTGTGTATGAATGGTTATACAAAACAAGAGGTATATGGATGATTATATGCAAACCAATAAAAAAATTTAAAAAGGTCTTAAAAACTTGCTTGATCTCTTGACACATACGTAATTAAGGCTTCTAACTAAATAAGAATTTGCCTGCCTTGAGTATGCATTATTTCAGTACTAAAACATTCACATTCTAGGTTTGGGTTGGCACCATTGGCTCAGGCCCCAGGGGCCGGAATCTCTGTGCGACGTTCCAGCACACTGAAACATTTGAGTTCCAGGATGAAGTGGGAGCACTTTTGTTATCTGTGTGCCAGACTGTCAGCCAAGGAATTTTATGTTTCCTGCCATCTTACAAGGTAAGATAATTTTAATTGGTTTTTGTTTATTTGATTTTGTTGCCTTTAGAAAAATCATATGTAATTATCATTAGCTTCCTCAAAGAGATGGATCGACACAGTAACTGCAGGAGTGGACTTAAGTATGTCAGAGATGGTGAAGATGGCACAGGATAAGGCAGGGTTCACAGCTGTTGTTCACAGGGTCACTGTGAGTCATACTGGACTCGATTGCACCTAACAACAACAAGCATCAACTGTTGTTTCACTTATTTGGTGATTGACTAAGATATACCATTGTTATTTATAGGGAGTGTAGCAGAAGTGCCAAAAGTGGCTGGCTTTAACAAACAAAATAATTTTCTCACAATTTAAAAGTCAGACATCCAAATTGAGTATGCTGACTCTAGGGGAAAGCTTTCTCTCTCTGTTAGCCCTGGAGGAAGGTCTTTGTCTTTTTCAACTGCTGCTTCTGAGAAGTCTCCATGTTTATTGGGATCTCTCTTCCTGTCTTTTCTGTCTTCTTAGTTTACTTGTGTAACCTCATTATATCTCAAGAGAAATTGACTCAGTATACACTGTACATTAATCCTGCCCCATTAACATAGCAAAGACAACCCATTCTCAACTGGACCTGATACCATAGGCATCTCAAAATCATTGCTATGAGCCAGAACCAATTTATAGCTGACCTCTCAGCAGGTTTTTGGGAGGCTGTACATGACATCTTTTTGCCACTGAGGCATTGGTGGAATCAAATCACCAGAGAGATACCATCTTTGGGTTAATGTCCTATAGATGGTGCTAGCAGAGCTCCTTAACCACAGGCAAAGAGGTTAGGATTTTCAGGGTAAATAATTCTGTCCATAACATGAGAACTGTGTACATTATTCTTAGAGGCAACTTGATTTTTTCGCAGTTGAAGGAAACAGAAACATCCTTTTTTGTGTGATTTGATTGAGAAGAACAAAACAAATTGGTTTTTCATTCAACCATTTATACACATTTTGTTTTGTGACATTAATTACAAAACTCACAATGAAATCATAATTTTTCCACTTCTTACCAGTAATTATAATATTTTTAAAATCCTTCTGTCCTATTCCTTCCTGGTTTCTGAGCTTTCTCCTTGGGAAAATGCTGTTCTTTTGGACTTATATGACTCAAAGGTGTGAGTTTTATTGGTCACTTTCTACTTCGTTCCATTGTTTGACTAAAAGATAAGCCTGGAGGCGTGAATTTTATTCCATATTTAAAAGGTGATGTCATCTTGAGGGTTCCACTGGTCTATCTATATTGGACTAGTTAGCCTGACCTTTTAAATATTTTTTAGTTTTATTCCACTCACTTTATCCAGGATCCTCTCCTGTGATACATTTTAGAGTGATTAGTGGTGTTAGCCAGTCACCATTAATTCTTCTGGTCTCTGGCTTGTGGAAGTTGAAGTTTTCACGGTCCATTAATTGCTTTAGTACATCTTTGTTTTCCTTTTGTTCCCCCTTCTTTGTTGCAGAGAGGGAAGGAACCAATTCTTGTGCCTTAGATGACTGCTCACAGACCCTGGTTGCCAAAGTAGGATGTAGAACATTGTCTTTGTGGACTATGCTGTACCTATTGACTTTCGTATCTCTCAATGCTATGGTCCCAAGACTCCAAAACTAGCAAGTCATCTCCTCATAGAGTTAGGTTATGATTAAGAAGCTTACTAGCATTGCCTCCTGTTGGCTCTTGTATATACATAGATGTATTTACAGCATGTACAAGTACTAATAGGAATGTAGAACTATCATAACCAAACCTTTGTATGGTCATGAGAATAGTCTTTTTCACCTGTCTATGAGAACAAGTGAATCTTTTCTGGAGAGGATGAAACCAAGCTGCTCCTTGGAGGCAAGGGGGTTTTAGCGTGTCTCACATACTTTGGGCACGTGGCCAGGAGGGACCAGTCTTTGGAGAAGAAAATTATGCTTGGAAGGGTGGAGAGACTGCCACAGGAGAGGAAGACCATGAATGAGATTAATTGACACAGTAACTGGATAATGGGGATAGGTGTTTTGGAGACAATGAGATTGGCCCAGGATAGAGCAAGTTTCAGTGGTGCTAGTGTGCATAGGGTCAATATGACTTGTTGATGTGTGTATATTTTACCTGTCTGACTATATCACTGCTATTGACTCATTTCTTATGTACCTGTCAGTGTCTCCCCTTTCTATTGTGACACTATGCTGATCATCCCTTTATTGTATATTATCTTTCCCAGCACCCATCTTAGTATTACTTGCCAGTTATTTAATTACTGATTTTTTTTTCCTTTCCCTTCTGATATTAAGCATTCTTAGTTATGCCTTTGATTGGTTCAGTGCTCAGAATCTAATGCCAAATTGTTTTTGTTGTTGGTTATATTTTTGCTTCATGCTTCTGGCCAGAAAAAAAATTTTTTTTCTTGTTGTATTTAGAGTTACTCTACTTTTTAATATTTTCTTGATTTAAATTAAAATTATATCATGTATTTTGAGGATAGCCTTTAGCCAAGTTCCATACTGCTCAACTATGACCTAGTCAGATGTCTGTGTGGATCAAGCTTCAGGGTTACACCACCACTCCATACGATTTACACCTCTGCACGTCAGCAAGGTACACAATCTCTGAGAGGATATCCTACCTGTCCCCTGAATTGACAAAGCACCATCCCTAGCTAGGCAGAGTGCCCTATGCTTCTCTAAGGCCAACAGAAACTTCATCCCAAGCCGGGTTACCTGTCCTTAGATGCAGCTGTTTAAACTGTTCACTAACCCACACAGGCACATGATGCTAAGCATGTTGGAGCCTCCTCCCGGGCACTGCCACCTCTTCAATGCCCAACGATAGTATACTTGAGTGCATGGAGAGTGTACTGTTCCAAATGTAGATGTAACACGTGCCAGCCTGGCTTCTGTCAATCTCGGAGCTGGTTGCAGGCTAAGCCACCCCTGCCCCAGTACACCACAATCCACTGGCACCCAGAGGTAAAGAGAGAATAACTTAATGTAAAACTGTGCATGTATTCTCGGTGCCACATACAAAATGACCCAAGGCTGAGCAGAGCTGGGATAGGATTAGGAAAACACTTGGCAGATAGCTATGGAGGGAAAGTCATTCTCTTGATCAACTCCCCTGAGGGTATGGGGAGCTGACCCCTGTCATCAGCCAATCACTGATTGGTGTGGAAACATGCAGTCTTGATTCCTGAACCTATCAGAAAGCTGCCTGTAAAGTTCAAATTGGCTGCACTGTGTCAGGTCCATTCACAGTTCAGTGCTCCATCTATCTCTTTATTTAGTTTTAGTTCAGCCAATGAACTACTTGTTTATTATTTCCTTTGAAACTCGGAGTTCTAGGATTATCACCTGTATCTATTATATTTATTTTCTGGTGTCTTTGTAGAAGGCCTGGAATAGGTAGTGTCCCTCTCGTCTGACATCTTGCTCCAAGGATCTTTTAACAAATTTATTGAGAGAGAATGCTCCTTTTCAGAGAGGACTCTAAGATCGTTCATTCCTATACAAAGAGTTAACACTACAAGAGATCCTACTTTTACTTTTGAACAGAATTCCTCCCTATACCCCCTAAAAGTGTGCAACTGACTGTATCACTATTGGCTGAAAGTTTAATCCTGATACACAAGGTGAAGATACTGAGATAGATTTTATCTGATAGCTGGAGTATAGAAAATTGTCTCGATAGAAGTTAACATCTTAAATTTTCTCCTATTTTTTGTTAGAATACAATAAGAAATATGGATACACCATCCTTACTTTAACTTAAAGGTTATAAAAATACTGCTTTATTTTCCATTTTTATTACTATTTAAAAGAGACTATATTTTGCTTCTAACATATTCCACCTGTTGGTACCTATCAACTAAATATAAGAAAGTAAACATTTCTTAAATATTAGTAGCTCATGAAATGAATAGTGAAGAATCATCCTCAGCTGGAAAAATGTGACAGATTTTACCTATGAAATAAATTATGTGAATAAGATTGCAAAAGAAGGTAGTTCTGTTTGGGCAGGCCTATTAAAAGCATTAAGACTTGAGTACTGGCTGTTAAAGCAAGTAAATGGCAATATTATAAAGTTAAACACATGCCAAAAAACATTTTCCAGAGGACTGGGATTGTAACAATACCATTAATGAGGGCAAAGAGGTCTTAATGCAATTTGCACTTTCTAAAGTTTCAAAAAGAAGTTTTGAGTTAGTGCATTATTAATGTACTGAACATCTGGAACTGTGTAAAAGCTGTGGACATTTGAGTGAATGCAGGATTTCCCTACTAGATTGTATTCTAACCGATTGCCTCCCTAGTGAGATACTGGTTTTAAGTTCAAAAAAGTAAAATAGTAATAGCCAAGTAAGACATAAACATTCCAAAGTGTCTTCTAATTTATAAAATCTGACTGAAAACCAGTAATTGTTTCTGATGGTAACACATCCATGTGATATGAACACCAATTAGTAAATAAAATCATCTGTATCAGTATATGTAGACTAATCTCTGTGTGAATATTATTTGCCCTTTTATGAGCTATAAAGTAAAATATCTTATAATGAAGAAGCATCACATTTTTCATATAACTGAGGCTTAAAACCCAAAAGAAGAATCTCTATCCCTAAGTTTCTCTAAAATATTTGACTTTTTAGGTGCCTAGTTATGTTACTTTAAAAAAATTTAAAATAAATTTATTTATGTGATTTCTCTGACAAGATGGAAATAATTAAGATGTATAAACATGCAATTTGAATGTCACTTGCAATGAGAATGGAAAAGCTACAGGCCTAAATATTTTGTTATCTAAAACTGAAATTTTGGTAGAGTATTTTCACAGAAATAAGCAGTATGGTTTTACAGTAGAATTACACTTCAGCTTTACAGGTAGCTCTTGTATAATCTTAAATGGAAACTTTTATGGTACTTTAAGAAAATCTGCACTGAAGAAATGAAAATAAAAATTGTGTTCTTTGTAAATACTGTATCATAATCACCAAGTTCCCTCATTTTCACACTGTTCCTTGTACTTTTTCACCTGAACTAAACCCAGAGGAAATGTCGTTTTCTTGTCAGCCCCTGCAAACTATGACTCTTTTTCTCCCCCGCTCATAACTTGTACTTCATGCAAGTTCATGTAGCATTGTGATAGATGCAGAAGAGATTGAGATTGTTAACATTTTAGCTTATTCAGTTCCACTGTCGACACCCTTGACACTAGTCGTCACAAAGTCAAAAGACAACTTGCATTAGGAAAATACGGTGTTTGGGACCTCTCCAGAGTGCTGAGGAGCAAAGATGTCGGTCTAAAGACTAAAGTATGCCAGGTGCAGGCCATGGTCTTCACAATTACTTGCTGTACATCAGACAGCTGGACAGTGACCAAGGATGACAGAAAAGTTGACTCCTTTGGGCTGTGGTACTGGAGAAGAGTTTTGAACATACCATGGACTGTCAAGTGAACTAACAGGTCTGTCCTGGAAAGGGTGAAACCAAGCTGCTTCTTGGAGGCAAGGATTTTGAGGCTCTTCCTTTCATAACTTTGGGCATATAGGCAGGAGGCACCGGGACAGCACAGGAGAGAAAGACCCCAAATGAGATGAATTGACACAGTAACTGGGATACTGAGGGTAAATGTGTCATAGACAGTAGACAGGCTCAGGATAGAGCAGGGTTCAGAGCTATTGTGCAAAGGGTCAGTATGAATCGTAGTTGACTTGACGGCACATAACAACAACTTGTACTTTAAGTCTGATGCTTTATTTGCTCTTCATTGCGCTTTGGACTTCTTTTAAAAAAAAGAAAAAGAAACAAGCAAAACAGCTCACCAGTAAAAAACGAATCTTGAATTACAATTAAAAAGTGTGGAAAAAGAAAAAAATATTCTAATCCCTGAGCTCTAGTCCCTTTTTAAAAATCTTTTTTCTTTGAGTGAAAGTTTACAAATCATAATGATTTTTCATTCAATCATTCATATTTTACTTTAGAACCTAATTGTTGTGGTTGTTATGTGCCGTTGAGTCGCCTGCAACTCATAGCGACCCTATGTACAACAGCCCTAAACTCCGCTCTCTCCTGTGCCAATCGCACTGTCTCTGACACTCCCATCCCAATTATCCCAGT
>NW_006400007.1:1877514-1892031 GCF_000299155.1 Elephantulus edwardii
TGTCTGCTTACGACTGTTCCTCTTCCTTTGTATTTCCATACTTGAAAACTCAACCTCCTTTGCCATTTCTGTTATCTAAATGTGTTCTGTTGTACAATTAGTTAATGTTAAAATTAATTGACACTTATTAAATAGAATGTTTAGTTAAACACTTATTGTCTATTGCTTTTGTTTTATCCAATTTATATGATTACTTGAACTTATATCTTTTAGTCATATTCTTTCTTTTTTATTTTTGTAATTTTATGAACCACCTAAATATTTTTTTGTTAAGACTTTCACACCTGATTTTATGCATCATTTTTCTTCCTTAGTCTTTTTTTTCATTTATTATTTTGAACCTTCATAATTCATTCTTTTATTGAAGTTATTCAACAAATATTTACTGAGTACCGTTTAGTGTTTATGTGCCCAGTACTATTCTAGGCATTGGACAATTAACAGTGACCAAAAGAGACTAAAATCATTCCCCTCATCCAAATTATATCCCAGTCATGAGACCCAGGAAGATAGGATATTGAGCTCAAATCAGCTCATAGCTGAACCTCCAGTGGGTTGTCAGAGGCTATAATTACATGAGAGCAGATCGCCCATCTTTTGCTCTGAAGCTGCTTGTGAATTTGAACCTCCAGCCTTTGGGTTGGCAGTATAACTCCTTACCTACTATGTATGGCACCAGAGCTCTTAATAATATGTAAGAGAGGTATATAATTTGTTAGATGGTTATAAGTGCTATGTGGAAAAATAAAAGAAAGAAAGGGAAACTCTGAGGAAATGAGAAGAAATGATTTAGAATTTTAATTGAATGGTTTGAGAAGACCTCACTAAGAAAATGACATTGACTAGAGGCTGGAGTAGAAAGAAGCAAATCATTCCGACTTCTGGACAAAGAGTGTACTGTTTTATTTAAACAACCCTAAGGCTAATGTGGCTGAAACAGAATGAAAGTGTAGTAGGGTGGTTAGAGAAGAGGTCAGAAAGGTAGCTGGAATAAAATGCCACATAAAGATGTTGTTTTACTCTTAATTTTGTTGTTGTTGTTGTGAAGTGCCGTTGAGTCGCAGGCGATTCTTAGTGACCCTGTGAATGAAAGTCCTGGACACCTCCTGTATAACTTTCGTCCTTTCTCCAGGTTCATAGGGTTTCTGGAGGCAAGGTATTGTGGAAGTGGATGCCACTCCTGCTTCCAGATTCTTAATGTAGAAAACCATTTGAGGCTTTAGATCATTTTTATTTTAAGTAATTATGCTGATTGAAGTCTGGAAAAAGGGCTGATGGCAACATGGGAAGAAGCAAGGTGACTTCAGGAGTCTGCTGTAATAATCTGGATAATAGGCCATGGTCTCATTGGCTTATGAAGTTCCATAGAGCAGTAAAGATGGGAAGTATTTGAAAGTGATGCTTACAAGATTGGCTTATGGATTGGGTGTGTGCTGTGATAGGAGATACATTTTCTTGCTAGACTCTTTTTTTAAAACCTGTTATCTTGCTAGTCCCATTTCTCATTTATATGTCATTTTTCAGTTACTTCTGTTGTCTTGATTTCCCAATTATTTAATCCTTAATCTTCCTGAAGTCCCATGTCCATATATTCAGCTACAAGGTCAGCGTTTCAGTTTAGTTATCGCAAAGGCCAAACACTAAGAAATGTTGGTCCTTTTCTATTGTTGCCTGTATGTATGACTAATGCAACAGGCTATATTTGGGTTCATTTGATACCTGAGAGTCTCTTTAAAACTTATTCTCTATTGTCATGTTCAGTCTACACCATATCTTTCTTATTTAAAACTTTAAATAATAGTTTCTTCTAATTTATTTTTAATTTCCTTCATTTTTCTTTGTCCATTATAATTTAAAAAGAAAGGAAAAAATCAAAATCACTCACATGGAATGTTAAGCCATTACCTTTACAAAGATTTTAGTCAACATCCATGGTACCAGCAGTCAAGAACTCAAAAGACTTGGTGCATTGGTAGAATCTGCTGTGAAAGACGCCTTTGAAGCACTAAAGAACAAGGCTATCAGGTTAAAGACTAAGGTGCCTGACCCAAGCCTTGGTGTTTCCCTTTGCTTCATATGCCTGTGAACGTTGGACCATGAATAAGGAAGACCAAAGAAGGCTCAGCACATTTGAATTGTGGTATTGGTGAAAAGTATTGAATGTCTCATGAACTAAAAATAAATATATAAATCTTATCTTGAAGGAGGTACAACCAAGACTAATTGAAAACTGAGTTGGGTTTTTTTGTTTTGTTTTTTTTTTAAGGCAATGAAGTTGTTAGTGGAAACATAACATTATACTTTTGTCAAAACTCATCAAACTTATAGAACCAAGTGTGTGCTTTAATATATACTAGTAAATAACCACAGCATTTAGGAAATCATAGAGCCAAGTATGGTAAGCAGACTGTGAAAGGAATATAACTCTATTACAAAGGTATGGCATAACCTTACAGAAGAAGGAAGGTGCTATCTCAGGTAACTTTGGAATTGGGTAGGAAGTGTAAAACTATTGACAAATGGAACTTGAAGAGTTTTGGACCCTAGCAAATAAAGCTATTTATCGTAGAAGTAAAGGTTAATTCTGAAATATATATATAGAGATAGATAGATAGACAGACAGACAGACAGACAGGCTAGAATTGAACATTCAGATAAATAAGTGACAGCTGATAGTTATTTTACAGTTGGAATAAGAAGTTCTAGACCAGCAAAGGGAGAAGATTAGAATGATGCTAGATCATAGTACTAGATAAGTACTAGATAAGTTGGAGATATTAGTATCAACTCACATTTAGTTTACTGTACAAATATAGAAAAGTAATAGATAAGGGAGCTCTGGTGGCCTCGTGCTGAGGAGTTATACTGCCAGTCCAAAGGCACAGGGTTCTAATTCATCAGCAGCAACATGGGAGAAAGAGGGACAAGTCTCTTCCCATGTGGTTAACAGCCTTTGAAAACCCACTGTAGGGTAAGCAGTGAACTGGTTCTGACCTGACAGCACATAACAAAAAGTATAATGTGTGTTTTTGTTAGTGTTGTTGTTTGTCATCAAGTTGGAACCGGCCCATAGCTGACCCTCCAGTGGGTTATCAGAGGCGGTAAATCGCACGGGAGGCTATTTCTCTTCCTTCTGTCATGGAACATCTGGTAGATCAGAACTGCATGCCTTTAGGATTGAAGGGCAGCTTATCACCACTAGGTCACCAGACCTCATATAGGATAGTTGTTGTTGTTGTTGTTGTTAGGTGTGTTGATGGAATGTGACTCATAGCAACCCTAAGCACAGCCAGCCTGAACCCTGCCCTATCCTGTACTATCCTCATCTTCTCCAACACTTTACAACTTATTGTTGAAGTCACTGTATCAATCCATCTTGTTGAGGGTCTTCCTCTCCTTTGTGGACCCTCCTTCTTTTCAAGCATAATATCCTTTTCCAGGGAATAGCCTCTCCTAGCTGCCTGTTTATGAAAGAGAAAGCTTTGCCATCTTTGCCTCCACTGAGCCATTCTGGCTGCACCTTTTCTAAGGTATATCTATTTGTCATTTTGGCAGTCCATGAGATGTTGTTGTTGTGTACATTCGAGTTGGAACCAACCTATAGCCAACCCCCCAGCAGATTTTCAGAGCTTTTAATCCCATCGGAGGAGCTTGTCCATCCTTCTCCAGTGGAGCAGATGGTGAATTCGAACCACATGCCTTTGAGATTACAGTGCAGCTCCTTGCCAGTAGGCCACCAGAACTCCCTTGAGGTATAGTTGTTGTTATTATGTGCCATCAAGTTGCCTGTGACTCATAGCGATCCTACGTACAACAGCTCTGAACCCTGCCCTAGACAGAGCCAATCTCACTCACTCAAGCATGCCTAATCTCATTGACCCAGTTAATGTGTCAATACATCTCATCCAGTATCTTCCTCTTCTGTGCTATCTCTCCAACTGTCCAAGCCTGATGTCCTTCTCCAAGAACTGGTCTCTCCTGGCCATGTTCCATAAGTATGTGAAACAGAGCTTCAAATTCCTAGCCTCCAAGGAGAAACTTGATTTCACTCTTTTCAAGACAGACCTATTTGTTTTCCTGGCAGTCCATGGTATGTTCAGTACTCATGTCCAGTACCACAGCTCAAAGGCATCAATTCTTTTGTCATCCTCAGTCATTGTCCAGCTCTTTGTTTCCTAGCAAGTAATTGTGAAGACCATGGCCTGGATTAGGCACATCTTTGTCTCTAGACTGAGATCTTTGCTCTTCAGCACTCTGGAGAGGTCCCTGATAGCAGACTACACTCACTGAGATACAGTAGACACAGTTAATTCTGATTATTGAGAAGGCTAAAAAATAAGCACACTGGAGTAGCAATGAGTGCACACAGTGTTCCAATCTTATTTAAAATACGATTTTCCAATAAGTGGAAGCAAGAATCCTTGAAGAAATGACTGATCCTAAGAGTGGGAAAGGAAATATACAAGAACTAGAAGAATCTTGGAGGTCACAAAGAAATATTAAAAAAATTCTCAAGATAATGGCATTATATTGGAGACACATGAACCAACTGAAAGATCTTCTATGGCCAATAGTGAAGCATTGTGAGCAACAAAATAAAAAATATAGTCTTGCCTTATAATCTAAAGTATAAAATAATATCTTAGAATCAATACTGTTACTAAGGAATGGTTTTTGAATGAACAAATAAGTAGAGGGAGGTATAGACAAATCTCTTATATAGAGAAATCCAAATCCTTTATATTGGTACGCCCTCCTGCCTTTAAGGTGTGATATGCAAGGTGGCTTTCAATGTGTTCAGTGTGGTAAGGAACAGGGAAAAGAGAAGCTGCACAAGGTTTCGTACAAACGCTACCTCCGTAGATGATGAAAGTAATGTTAAGGTAATCAGGACACTTAGAATGGCATTTTACTTCTGTAGTTTTCTTCCCCCTAACACCTGTTAACAATGTGAAAAACACTAAACCCAAATTGAACAATGTTCTACAAAAATATCTGAACCAGTATTCTTCAAAACTGCCAAGATCATAAAAAACAAGGAAAATTGGACAAATTTCTACAGGCAAGAGAAACTGAAGGAGATAAGATTAAATGTGATGTAGATACCTACAGAAGGTATACCTAGAGAAGATCTTAGAACAGAAAGAAAAAGAAAAAAAAAACCAAAACATTAGATCAAATTAAGGAAATCATCGAGTTGTACAATTTGATGGGTGGAAGGGTGAGGGATATTGGAAGAATCTATTCTGGAAAACAATTACTTGAATTTTGTAAATAAACTAGGAGAAAAAAAATAAGGAAATCTATAGATCTTAGTTAATAGTAATGCATCAACATTAATTCAGTAGTTATAACAAATGTACCTTAGTAATGTTAACTACCTTCTATCAAGCTAATTCTGATTCATGATGATCTCATGATGTTATTAAATAGTACCATGGGGTTTTCAGTGGATGAGTAATTGGAAGTTTATTCCCAAGCTGTGCAAGATGCCCCTGGGTTTAGCAGCTGAGTATATTAATTATTTACATCACTCAGGAACTCTTATGTTAACAACAGGACTGAATGAACGCACAAGGTGTCTGATTGCTTTTGGAAAACATGCCTCACATATGTTTCTGTATGTCATTTTCAAGATTTATGTGCACAGCACTGAGTATTAAGAGGAAAGATTTTGTTTTACACTTTTTATAAATTGGTGAGAGACTTCTAATAAGGGTTTGTTTTTTGGTTTTGTTTTTTTCCTTGTTGTGTACGGTCGAATTGGATCCGACTGGCATGGGAGGAGATTGACCCTCCTTTTCCAGGGTAGCATCTGGTGGATTTGAATCGTGTGCCTTCAAGATTGCTGCACAGCTTCTTGCCACTAGACCACCAAAGCTCCCTTCTAATAAGTTTTGATGGTGCTAATAATATGCTAATGAAAAGGCTTGTGGCTCAAATGACCCTACCCAGCACCTCCAAGAGAGAAAGATTTGACAATCGGCTCCTATAAAAATTACTGTCTTGAAACGTCTATGGGCTACATAGTCCACATAGACAATGTTTTACAGTCTACTTTAAGGAGCTCAGGTGGCATAATCTGTAGAGAGCTGTACTGCATGTAGAAAGTTCATACCTCTGATAGTTTGAATCCACAGGTGATTCTGAGGAAGAAGGATGGGAAATCTGCTGTGCTCTTTACAGCCTTAGAAATCTTATGGAGGGTCAACCATTAGTCAGTTCCAACTCAACAGCAATGACTCAATGACTGACAACCTACTTTAAGGAGTAGCAACTGGAGTCTTAAAAACTTACGTGCACCATCTAAATGAAACTATTGTCTCTTCTTATTCAGAACTGAGAAGCTTAAAAAAGTGTATAGAGATAATTACAGGTTGATGGATTCTGTGAACTAATATTTTAATTTTTAAATTATTTTAAAAGTTCTGTGTATACAGCAGAGAGATGGAAGCAACTCAGGTACCCATCAATAAATGAATGGATAGAAAAACTATGGTATAGTCACATAATGGAATACCACACAGCACTGAAGAATAAGAAACTAATAAAATATTATACAACATGGGTGACCCTGGAGGAATTATGTGGAATGAAATATCTCAGTAACCAAAGAACATACTGGATAATGCCACTCTTATAAAACTGGACTGATGTGGAGGTTGAGGGGAAACTGAGAAAAGAGGGGATAAATAATGAAAAATGCAAAAGATGGGGGAAAGAACGGTTTTAAAGGAATATATGATTAAGCATTATCACTATGACAACAGTCCAGAATAAGAGGTACATAGCAAAGTGGACGGAGGAGGGATGGAAAGGAGGAAATTATGCAATAATGAGTGAAATGTACAACAATGAATGAATGAAAAACCAACTTTTCTGTAAACTCTTGTGAAAATCACAATAAAAAAGGGGAAGAATGTTTTATATATAATTCAGTGATGTTATTTAGTGTAAACAAGGTTGTGCTGACCACAGCACTAATTTAAAAACACTTTTATCATCTCCCTCCCCAAAAAGCCATACTTTTAGAAGTCAGTACATATCAACATCTCCTCACAAACCCTGTGACCACTAATCTGTTTTCTTTATCTGTGGATTTCATGTTCTGAACATCTCGTATAAACAGAATAATACATGTGGTCTATTGTAGTTCTTTTTTTCAGTTGGCATGACGTTGTCAAGGTTCACCCATAGGATATCATCACATTCAATGACTGAATAATGTTTCATTATATGGATATCATTTTGTCTATTCACTAGTTGATGGGTATTTGGGGTTCCCCCCAACTTTGAATCATATTGTTATGCATTTGTGGCTAAATATTTTTGTAAACTCATGTTTTCTCTTGGATATGCATCTAGGGGTAAACTTGCTGGCCATATTGTCTCTAGATTTTTTTTTTTAATTAAAATTTTAATGAAAGTTTGTAGAGACTTTGAATGAAAGTTTATAGAGACTGCATTTACATTCATTCATTGTTGCACATTTTCCTCCCTGGCCACCCCTCCCCCAAGTTGGATTTTCGCTTTGAAAAAGTAAAAAAAAACCCAACCAAACCGAACAACCTCCTCCCTTTCATTATTATACAATCACCTTCCCAAGTCCACTCCCCCACGAAGCTCTCATTCTGGACTCTTGTCACGATAATAATAGCCAATCATATATTCCTTTCAAACAGTTCTCTCATCTGTTTCAACGCAGTATACATTATTTAAACCCTCCTTTCTTAGATTTCCCCCCAACCCCGATGTCAGTCCTATTTTATAACAGTTGAATTATGCAGTTTTTGTCCCTTTGTGACTGAGATATTTCACTCAGCATATTCTCCAGGATCACCCATTTTGTATAATATGAGTTCCTTGTTTTTCAGTGCAGTATAGTATTCTATTGTGTGAATATACAACAGCTTCTCTATCCATTCATTTGTTGATGGGCACTTGTGTTGTTTACAACTCTTTGCTATTGTGAACAAAGCTGCAATGAACATAGATGTGCATATATCTGCTTGGGTGTCAGTTATGGTTTCTTTAGGGTATATTCCCAGTAGTGGTGGAATTGCTGGGTCAAATGGTATTTCTATTTGCAATTTTTTGAGAAAGCACCACACTGACTTCCATAGTGGTTGTACCATTTTACACTCCCACCAACAGTGAATAAGGGTCCAGTTTTATCTTAACCTCAGTAGCATTTGACGTTTGCTGTTCTGTTAAATGTTGCTATTCTTACTGGGGTGAGATGATATCTCATAGTTGTTTTGATTTGCATCTCTCTTAGAGCTAGGGATTTGGAACATTTTTTCATGTGTTTGTTCACCATCTGAATGTCTTCTTTGGTGAAGTGTCTCTTCATATCCTGTGCCCATTTTGCAATTGGATTGTTTACCTTTATCTTGCTGTGGTATAGATTTTTTTTTAATAAACTGCCAAAATGTTTTCTAAAGCAACTGCACAATTGTATGTTCCCACCAGTTGTGTATGACAGTTCCAATTACTTGAAATCCTCACCAACTAGTCTTAATGCATTTTTTAATTGTACCCAGCCTAGACAGTATAAGGAGTCTCAGTCGGGCAAAACAGTGATGTACTGGTGGCTACAAACCAAAGGATTGGAATTTTGTGTCTAGCCAAAGGGACCATGGGGAAAAGGCCTGATAATCTATTTCCTAAAACTCAGCCATTGAAAACCCTGTACAGTACAGTTCTATTCTCTAGAACCATGAAACACAATTTATGACAACCAGCTTTGATCTATATACATGTATGTGTATATGCATATTACATTTATGTAATGATTGAGATAGTTAACAGTTTTAGTTTGCTTGGCACCACAGTCAGCAATCTTGGTACCAGCAGCCAGGAAATCAAGAGATGAATTGCATTGGGAAAGTCAGCTGTCAGGGATCTCTCAAGAGTACTGAAGAGCAATGACATCAGGCTGGAGACTATCAGGCTGCACCTGATCCGGGATATAGTCTTCACAGTTATGTGCTATGCATTGGAGAGTTGGACAGTGACTAGGGATGATAGAAAGAGAATTGAAGACTTTGAGCTGTGGTGCTGGAGGAGAGTGTTGAATATACCATGGACTGCTAGGAGAAGAAACAGGTCTGTCCTGGACAGGGTGAAGCTGGACTGCCCCTTGGAGTCAGGGATTCTGAAGCTTCATCTGACATACTTTGGGCATGTTGCAGGGAGGGACCAGTCCTTGGAGAGGGGCAGCATGTTTGGGAAAAATTGAGGGACGGTGCAGGAGAGGAAGACCCTCAATAAGATGGATGAATTCTTTGATTGGGGTGGTGGGATTGAGCATGCCAGAGACAGTGGGATTGGCACAATATAGAGCAGGGTTTAGGGCTCTTGTATATAGGGTTGCTATGAGTCAAAAATGACTTGACAGCACATAACAACGTCAGATGGATTTAATTTATTTTTTTAAGTAGGATGAAGCAGGACAGTCATTGGCCTGATTTGAAAATCTATTTAAAGCTAAAAGAACTAAAACAGTTTGGGACTGGCAAACATTAGGTATAGAATCAAACTTAAAAACTCAAACTCATTGCCATCAAGGCAGAACAAATTTACAGTTGATCCTCCATTGGGTGTCTGAGGCTGTAAATAACATAGGAGATTGCCATCTTTCTTCCTCAGAGATGCTGGTGTGTTTGAACATCCAGAGAGTCTGGCCTTTGGTTATCAGGGCAACTCCCTTGGACTGTGCCACAAGAGATGATTTTTAATATTCTTGAAATACACATAATAGTGTCAGATGGATCATAACTGAAAGCAGAGAGTACCAAACAGATGTTTACCTCTGTTTTATTGACTTTGCAAAGGCATTTGACTATGTGGATCACAATTATGGATCACATTAAGAAAAATCAGAATTATAAAACACTTAATTGTGCTCATGTGAAACTTGTGCATAGACCAAGAGAAATAATTAGAACTAATTGACACTGCATGGCTTTTAAATCAGGAGAGATATGCTTCAGAGTTACATCTTCATATCTTATATCACCATTCTTGTTCAATCAGTATGCTGATCAAATAATCTGAGAAACTGGGATATGTGAAGAATGTGTCATCAGGATTGGAGGGAGCCTTGATAGCTTAATAGTAAGAAGCTGTTTTGCAGTCTCGAAGGCACACAGTTCAAATCACCAGGTCCATGAGAGAAGGATGGACAATCTCCTCTTGCGTATTAACAGCCTCTGAAAACCCACTGGAGAGTCAGCTATGGGTCTGTTCAGACTAGATGGTGCTCAAATATTTTACATCACCGTTCTTGTTCAGTCTGTATACTGAGCATATAATTGAGACACTGGGCTATATGAAGAATATGTAGTCAGATTTGGAGACTCATTAACAACCTGTAGTATGCAGTTGATACAACCTTGAAAAGAAAGAAAATTGAAGCACTTACTGATGAAAATAAAAGATTACAGCTTTCAGTATGGGTTATATTTCCATATCAAGAAAACGAAAATCCTCACAAGAGGACCAGTAAGTTACAGAGAGAAGATTGAAGTTCTCATTTATTTCATTTTACTTGGATCCACAATCGACATCTTTGGAAGCAGCAGTCAGTAAGTCAAGTGATGTATTGCACTAGGCAAATCAGGTGCAAATGACCTTTTTACAGAGCAAAGATGAGGCCTGTATCTTACTAGTATTTTCACTCACCTCAGATATGTGTGAAATTTCGACAAGTAATAAGAAAGACTGAAGAATTGATGTCTTTGCATTTTAATGTTGGCAAAGACTATTGAATATATCACAGACTTCCAAAAGGACAAACAAATCTTCTCTCTTAAGAAGTGAAGACGAGGAAACTTTGTCTCACATATTTTGGTTATGTTAACAGGAGAGCCTGGTTTCTAGAACAAGATACCATGCTTGATAAAGTGGAAGGTAAAGGTAAAAGAGGAAGACCCTGAAGAAGATGCATTGACACCTTGACTGAAACAGTCAAAACATAGCAGTGATGGTGAAGATGCTGTGTCCTTGTCTCCTGCTGTTGCATAGAGTTGTTGTCATCATTGGGACTAACTCAACAGCATCTAACAATGACAGCAGCATACTGTTACTGTGAATTTTAATTGTTATTGATCAAGGAACCCTGATAACTGTTTAACAGTGAGCAATTTTACTAACCACAGAGAGAGAATCACTTTTATGGACTCTTTACAAAGTTTATTTCTAAAAGTAAATAATGTTGTTATTATTAATATTCTAAGATGTTATAATATTAATATTCTAAGATATTATAATATTAATATTCTAAGATAATAAATCATAAAACTTTGAAAGACAACTACCTGGCCATTGACTGGAGGAGATTCATATTCCCATTCCAAAAATACGATGATCCAACAGACTGTGGAAATTATCTTACTATATCATTAACATCCCATACAAGTGAAATCTTGCTGAAAACGACTTAAAAATGGATGGAACAGTACACCATTGGAAACTGCCAGAAATTCAAGCTGGATTCAGGAGAAGATATGGCACAAGGGATGTCAGATGGTTTGGGTTGTGTATATGTTTTTGAAAAAAATCTCATCATCTTTGCTTCTGTGGAACATTTCAGTTACATTTCTCCTAAGATTGATCTATTATTTCTTCTAGTAGTTCACTATATAGTCAGTATTCTTTATCAATGCCAAAATTCTAATGAGTCAATTCTTCTGCCTTCTGTTTCATTATCCATCTTACACATATTTATGAAGTGGTTGAAAAGACTTTCAATGTCCATGGAAGTAGCAGTCAAGAAATCATATACTTTATTGTTTTTATGTGCCGTTGAGTCGATTACAGCTCCTAGCGACCCTATGCACAATCGCTCTGAAACTTGCCCCATCCTGTGCCAACTTCCCTCTCTGACATGCCGACCCTCATTATTCCAGTTACTATGTCAATCCATCCCATCCAGGTCTTTCTCACCTGTACTGTCCCTCCACTCTTCCAAGCATGATGTCCTTTTCCAAGGACAGGTTCCTCCTGGCCAAGTGCCCAAAATATGTAACAAAGCCTCAAAATCCTCACCTCCTAGAAATAGCTTGCTTCATCCTCTCTAGACAGACCTGTTAGTTCTCTTGGTGGTCCATGGTATGTTCAGGACTCTTCTCCTATACCACAACTCAAAGATATCAATACTTCTGTCCTCTCTGACTGTTATCTAGCTCTCTGATGCATAACAGGGAACTGCGAAGACCATGGCCTGGCTCCGACACACCTTAAGTCTCTAGACTGAGATCGTTGCTCTTTAGCACTCCTAGAGAGGTCCCCGGCAGCAGATTTTCCTAATGCAATTTGTCTTTTGATTTCCTGACTTCTAGTGCTAAGAGTGTTGAATGAATAAGAGTGTTTATTACAATGGGCAAATTTTTATGATTATATGATCTCATATATTTTCTCTTAAACATACAACTGTGGTTCCTTCACAGATGACTCACGCCTTGCACTTGTTCTGAGACAAATTTTTTTTCTTTCTTTTTTTTATTATTAAATTTTATTAGTTTTAATGAACATTTACAGGGATTTTGGGTTTTCATTCCTTCATTGCTGCACCATTCTCTCTACCCTCCTCCCCAGTTTGTTCTTCTTCCCCGCCATCCGAATGTCTGTTTTAATTGTCCAATTGCCACAGTGCTCGTCAAAGTCAGTTCTGATTAATCTCCTTTGTCGGTGTGTCCTTTGCCATTCCCTATCACTCCTCTCTGAGAGAGACTTCACCCTGATTCATAAGGAAAAGGGGATGGCGTATTCTCTTAGCTACTTCCTGCTGAAAAGGGACGCTGTGGGTTTCAGGGTGAAGATCTTCTCTCACTACTCTAAAGGGCCCCTTTGGCAGTAGGAAACACATAGACTATTATGGAGATTGATTTTGGAATTTAGATGCACTCTTATTGATTGTGCTTGGCTGTACATGTTCATATCCTTGAAGATGTATCATGGGGGTGTTGCAACCTAGAAGACACAAATTTGACTAACAAGTTATAAGTACATGAGTCAAAAATTATGGAAAAGTAAAAGAAAGGATTCTTTCATTGTTTTACAAACCCTCCCCCAGGTCCCCTCCACCATGTAGCCCTCACTCTAGACTCCTGTGATGACAGAAGTACCTAGTCATATATCTCTTTTAAACAGTTTTCTCCCTCCTCTGTTTCAGTGCAGTATACATTATTGAACCCATCTTACTCAGTCTCTCCCCAACCCCAAGGACAGTCATTCTGGGACAAATTTATTGATTTCTTCCTGAGCTTCCAGATACAGTCTTTTTATATTGATTTTGACAGAAAGCAAAGAGTATCAGAAAGATGTCTATTTGTATTTTACTATGCAAAGACATTTGAGTGTGTGGACCATAAAGCTATTATGGATAACATTGAGAAAAATGAGAATCCCACCACACTTAATGGTATTAAGGCAAAAACATAGTTTAACAAACTGCTGTATGACCACAACAGTCTTGCATGGTTTAAAATCAGCAAAGGTCTGCATCATTGTTGTATCCTTTCTCCATACCTGTTCAGTATGTATACTGAGAAGATCATTCGAGAAGCTGTACAATATGAAGAAGAATGTGACATCAGAATTGGATGAAGATTCATTAACAAGCTGTGTTATGCAGATTACACAACCTTGCTTGCAGAAAGTGAAGATGACGTGAAAAAGTTGCTGAAGATCAAAGGCCTTCAATATGGATTACATCTCAGCATCAAGAAAACAAAAATTCTCACCACTGGATCATTAGGCAACATCATGCTAGATGGAGAGAAGATTTAAATTATCAACAGTTTCATCTTACTTGGTTGAAATTGTCAACTATTTCATCTTACTTGTATCTACTATCTTACTTGGTACCAGCAGTCAGATCAGGAGACGTATTGGGAAGTCTACAATCAGGGACCTCTCCAGATTACTGAGGAACATTGATGTCAGTTTGAAGACCAAGGTGTGCCTCATTTAGGCTATTTTCTTTTCAATTACTTGCTTGCTATTCTTTGGAAAGTTGGATAGTAAATAAGGACGGCCGAAAAATAATCAGTGCTTTTGAGTTGTGATGTATCCTTGTACTGCCAAAAGAACAAACAAGTCTGTTTTGTAGGAAGTGTAACCAGGGTGTTCCTTAAAGGTAAAAATGGTGAAACTTTGTCTCATATGCTTTGTGCATGTTGTCAGGAGTGGCCAGTCCTTAGAGAAAGATTATCATGCTTGAAACTTGGATAGTCAGAGGGAAAGAAGGAAGACCTTCATTAAATGGATTGGCACAATGAATATAACAATGTGCTCAATCATATCAGAGATATGGATATGGATATGGATAGGGCAAGGTTTAGAAACTCAGGGAGGAGTGATAGGGAATGGCAAAGGACACACTGACAAAGGAGATTAATCAGAACTGACTTTCACAAGCACTGTGGCAATTGGACAATTAAAACAGACATTCGGATGGCGGGGGAAGAAGTACAAACTGGGGAGGAGGGTAGAGAGAATGGTGCAGCAATG
>NW_006400007.1:1892131-1903908 GCF_000299155.1 Elephantulus edwardii
CCAAATCCCTGTAAATGTTCATTAAAACTAATAAAATTTAATAATAATAAAAAAAAAGAAGTATTGTTCATAGGGTTGCTATGAGTTGTATTCTTGACTTGATGGCACCTAACAACACTACCACCACACAAAAATGTATTAATTTTATTCTTTAGGGAATTTTTTGTTTGTGTAGTTAGTGCTTGGCTTCATAGAATTTTTAATAATTGGTCCAAATTTCATAGAAGTTTGTTAAGCAGCTAAAATGATGCAACTTTAATAATAGTCCCTATGATTTTTCTTTTTCATTTATTTTAACTCTTTATTAACAATTTCTTACCTGCATCCACTGTCTTCTGCTTTCTAGCGTCTTTTTTAATATTTTTTTTCTAACTTGAAAAGTTTGGTTAATTTGCTTAATTTCAAAGTTTTTCATATATTTTGGGCCATGAGTGTATTTATAAATATTACCTCTGCTGACTGCCACACATTTTGTAGATGTTTTCTTTGTCATTGACATTAAAAGAATTAAAGAATCCCATGTTTTCTTCTCTATATGTTTTTAAACCATATGTTTTGAAATAGTATTTGTTGGGGAGCTCTGGCAAGAAGCCTAGTGGCAAGAAGCTGCACTGCAATCCTAGAGGTGGTGGTGGTTGTTATGTGCCGTCAAGTCACCTGTGACTCATAGCAACCCTATGTACAACAGCCCTAAACCCTGCTCTATCCTGTGCCAATCGCCTTGCTTCTGACACACCCATCCCGATTATTCCAGTCACTGAATCAGTCTACCTCATAGAGGGTCTTCCCCTCCTGCACCGTCCTTCCACCCTCCCAAGCATGACATCCCTCTCCGAGGACCTGTCCCTCCTTACAGCATGTCCAGAGAATGTCAGACAAAGCCCCAGAATCCTTGCCTCCAAGGAACAGCCTGGTTTAAACCTCTCCGAGATGAATCTGTTTTCTTGGCAGTCCATGGTACATTCAGTACTCTTCTCCAGCACCACAGCTCAAAGGCATCAATTCTTCTTCTATCCTCCCTAGTCCTAGAGGTACATGGTTTGAATCCACCAGATGCTGTCCTTGAGAAGGAGGGGCAGCCTCCCTCTATACCGGTCAGATCCGATTTGATGGTACACACACAAAAATATAACAAAATTTTAAAAAAATAGTATTTGTTTTCCTTTTGGATATATATATGTTTGACTGTTTTTTTGTTTGTGTTTTACTTTGTTACTCATTTCAGTCTAAAGTGGCATTATAATTAAACTATATAGTCAATGTGATTGCTATTCTTTTAAAATTGTTGGAAGTATCTTTATAATTCTAGCACATGTTTATTTTTTAATAGTTCCATTTATATTTTCTATTTATTGACTACGTTAAACTCTTCATCTATTTTCTTTATTCAGACCACTACTGATAATTAATTTTTCAAACAATGAGCTTAGCTATCTATGTACTTAGTAAAATGATCTTAAAATAATCTTTATAGATAAAAAGAAATCTACATCTTAGTTTAAAGAGAATAACATTTACTAAACTCTGCTTATGTGCCAGTCACCACTCAGAGCTCTCCAGATGAGTTAATTTAACCTAATAACAACTCTTAAGGATCATTGGTCCCTAGGGAGTCCATTGGGATTTTTCACTGTAAAGGTGGCACTTCCCTTGTGTTTCAAATCTACTAGTAGCTCTACAAGAAGAAGATGAGCAGTCACCTGTTGTGTAATTTACCGCCTCCAAGATCAATTTGTTCTAAGATACATTTTTTATATGTAGATGATCAAAATAAGAAACAGAAATGCTTGCCATAAGTCACCTAGTAGATAATGAGACTTCAAACAAACTATAACGCATTTGTTTAGTTGCACACACAGTATTAATGTCTTCTTTTTCATTTTCAGTTACTAGAAAAATTCAAGGAACGTTGGCTCTTCACTGGTTTGTGGAATAATCTAGAGTTGGTGAAAACAGTCATTGTAGAACCACAGGGAGGAGACAAAACTAATTTTGATGAATTATTGCAAGTATATTATGACGCAATTAAATGCAAAGGAGAGAAAGGTAATTGAAAATAATTTCATTTCAACGAAGACTTTTTTTATTATAATGTAAGAAAAGGTTAGTAGTATTAGAATTCTACTTGTTATTTTTCTATTTAAATGTTGTCTTTTATATTTTTAGTGAAAAGAAAATAAGTTACTTTATGTAGAATTGTTCTCTCGTAAATATTTTTATTTTGATAATGTGTAAATAAAGCAAGAACAACATGGGAAAAGCTAAATCCGACCTCTGCTAACTCTGTAAGGGGCAACTGTCCCCATCAACAATATCAACAGTACAAAACTGATGGCCACAAGGTCAGACATGTTCTCCCATAGTCCTGTACCCACTTTCACCATTTCCAACACCAATTTTACTAGTAACTGGTTCTGAAATTTGTTGCATTGACCACACAGACTTTGTAGAACCATACTGATGAGAACCAAAATTTTGAGATTTTGAGATTTGATTGTGGGGTTTATTAGAGAAGTCAATACTTTATAACTTGGGATAGAATGAAGTAACAGCATATAATCAGTAACTGTACAATTCCTCAGTCCAGGCAACATTAACAGACTACAGAAGTTGGCTACTATATGCAATAACCATACAATCCTTCAGTCCTCCATGGCTTCTGATTCAGGTTTGTGTAACAGCATTCCCAAGTTAGAAACCTTCAAATAAACAAGCAGTCTTCTCTAATCAGACTATTGTCACTCTGCCTCTCAGTCCAGACAATTACTGTCATTCTTCAGTAAGCTTGAATAAGACAAGTCGTGCTGCCTCCCCCATGTTGGTCTGTTTCTCCCCTGCTGAGGTTTCATTGCTCTTATGTAGTACCCAGTCTGGGGCTTGGGCAACTGTTGATGACGTAAGCTGACCATGTCAGGCAGACAGAGAGTTGAGGCAGCTGAATTAGGTTAATGTGCTTGTGGGCCAGACAAAGTTGGTTTAAGAAAGCCATTTTAAGCAACACAAAGCCATAGCAGAAGACATACTGCTTCACAATATACTAGTTCTACATAAGAAACATCAAGAATTCAGATGTTATTCCATAGACTTCTTTACATCACTTGTAGTATTTTGTGCAAGAGCCAATCAGAGGATATAGAAATATATCCCTTATTAGCAAAATGAACCCTTTATTTGGTACATGTAATATACGTTATGCCTATATTCTATATTATAAATAAGCTTAAGTTTTCAAAACATAACTGATCCACAACAATAGTTCAATTCAGAACCTTGGAGTAGTGTGAGTAGTTCAGGCACTCATTCAGCTGCTAACCGAAAGATTAGAGGATTGAGTAGTTACAGAGCAATTTGGAAGAAAGAATTAGTGATCTACTTCTGAAAAAACCACTCACTGCAAACTCTATGGAGGGAAGTTAAACTTGGACACTGATGAGGCTGTCGTAAGAAGAAATCTACTAGATGACAACCAGAAACTGGAATATTTAATAGTATTACTGGGTAATACATTTGTCTTAAAAGGATACCTGAGATTAAGCAGAATTTAAGAAGATATGTGGACAGCAACAAACAGAACCCCAGAACACTTGATCATGCTTATGCGAAACCTATACTTGGACCCAGGAGGCAGTCATCAGAACAGAGCAAGTGAACACTGCATGCTTCAAAATTGGGAAGGGTGTATGCCAGGGATGTGTCCTAGCTCCATACTTTCAAGCTTTATGCAGAACAGATTATCTGGGAGGCTGGGCTCTATAAGAAAAATACGGCATCAGGATTGGAGGAAGACTCATCAACATTCTGTGTTATGCAGATGGCAAAACCCTGCTTGCTAAAACTGAGGAGGACCTGAAGCACTTGCTGCAAAAGGTTAAGGATTGCAGCCTTCAATATGGATTGCAGCTCAATATCAAGAAAACAAATATTCTCACTACTAGACCTATTGGCAACATCAGGATGGGTGGTGAAAAGACTGAGATTGTAAACAGCTTTAGTTTTCTTGGCTCCACAGTCCACACTGTTGGCACCAGCAGCCAGGAAATTAAAAGACTTACTGCATTGGGAAAGTCTGTTGTCAAAGACCTCTCCAAAGTACTGAAGAGCAGTGATGTCAGTCTGGAGACTAAGGTATGCCTGATACAGGCTGTGGTCTTTGCAATCACTTGCTATGCATCAGAAAGCTGGATAATGACTAGGGATGATAAAAGAAGAATTGATGTTTTTGAGCTGTGGTGTTGGAGAAGAATATTGAACACACCATGGACTGCTAAGAGAATGAACAGGTTCATCCTGGAGAGGGTTAAACCAGCCTGTTTCTTGGAGGCAAGGATTCTGAAGCTTCATCTCACATACTTTGGACATGTTGCAAGGAGGGACCAGTCCTTGGAGAGGGACGTCATGCTTGGGAGTGTGGAGGGACAGTGCTTGATGTGATAGATTGATTCAGTGACTGGGGTAATGGGAGTAGGTATATCAGAGACAATAAAATTGGCACAGGATAAAGCAGGGTTTAGGGCTATTATACATAGGGTCACTATGAGTCGTAGGCAACTCAACAGAACATAACAACACAACAATAATACACATACTAGTAATTTTAGCAAATATAGAAAATTAAGAAATGATAGATTTTTTTCTTAATTTTAAAATATTTGTTTTCTGTTTAAGATGGTGCACTTTTGGTAGCAGTTTGTCGTGGTAAAGTGAGTGAGGGTTTGGATTTCTCAGATGACAATGCCCGTGCTGTCATAACAGTAGGAATTCCTTTTCCAAATGTGAAAGATCTGCAGGTAAGCCATCAAAACCGTAATACATTTTACTTATCATGAGTGCTGTTAGTTTTTTATTAAATTGATTATATGTTTTCCTTTTACCTCAGACGTTTTATTTTAAATATTTCATTTTTCAGGAAGTGTAAGAAAGATTTGGTAGATTTAGGTTTATGTAATTTCTTTCTTTATACTATCTTTAGCTTGACAGGAATGACTGAAATTTTAGGCCATGGGTCAGAAGTATCGACATCACCAGGAAGCTTGATAGAAAAGCAGATGTTTCAGTCTGTCTAAACACACTGAGTCAGAAAATCTGGAAATGGGCCCCAGCAATTTGTGTTTTATCAAGTTCTTAGTCACAGACTTACAGCGTTTCCCTGAAATTTCACAAGCCATTTTCTACCCAGCTCCCTGCATTGTCCTGAAATTTCAGCTATTCCACAATCTCTTCCATCTCAGCTCAGCAGAACCACTGACTCCTGTAGCCTAGCTCTCTACACTGTCATCAGAAAATGATGCCCAGGAAGAGAACTGAGAATCCTGGCGTTTACCTTAAAAAGGTCCCTGAGCTCTAGGATTGCAGTTCTGTGTAGCCTGGTATCTACTCCCTGAAAGTAGTTGGCTTGTCTGTTTTTTAAAGTTTCATGGTATTTATATTCATAAGTCAGTTATTTTATTCTGGCCACAAATGGAAGTTTTGCCTCATCATCACTTGTCACTAATTATCCCTGGTAATTTTCTGTTATGGTTACTTAATAATCAAATTATTTTCAAAATGACAAGAATAAGCAAATTCTGGAAATTTTTGAATGTGCTTTTAAAAATGCTTATTTTAAAGAAACTTTATGGATCTTTTTTAAAAATTTTTATTAATTTTAATGAACATTTACAGAGATTTTAGATTTCCATTCATTCATTATTACACTTTTTGGAAATAATTTTAAGTCAAAGATAATACTATCTTCCACCAGGCAGGATTTTTTTTTTTTTTTTAATTTTTTCAATTTCTTACAGGCAATTAAAGGCATTAGCAATCTGAGACCAAGACTTGAGGTTTCCAGGTTACTGAATTGGTTCCACAGAGTACAGTCTATATCTCTTCTCCCAGAATTCAACCTTTTAGAGTCTCATACCAGAGCAAGAGTTTTTTCATGAAACAGTTACCTTCTTTACTTGTCAGTATTTTATTAGGCATTATGAGTTATATGATTTTTACTTTTCCTTTCACTAGGCCATTGCAGTTCTTGGGTAGGATTACTATTAACTGTAATGAATAGTATTTTTCTGGTTAACTTCTACATCGCCTATAACTTTAGCTCTCTTCACATGCCCACCACTGTGTGGTCTACTGTTAAAAGGCTAATACTTCTTCTGACTGCTACTAATGCTGGGATCGTTGACATCACTTAAGAAAAATTATTATGTCCACCAGCTACATTCCGGTGAAACTTTGGCTGCTGATTATACTTGCTGTTGGCACTGATGCTGTCTCATCTTTTAACATTATAGGCAGTCCCCAGGTTACAAATACAATCTGTTCTTGTATCTTTAAGAATTTGTTAGGATTTCCAACCTGTCTAATTCAGTCATGACTAAGAAAGAGTCAAAAGTAACTGAATTTTTAAAGTCATAATAAACTGCAAAGATAGCTAGAACAAGAAAAAGAATCAAGGTCTTGTTGAAAGCTTAACCTCCTTACAGAAGAAGAACAGCATACACATTGCAGACTGCAACTTAAATTTTTAGTACAGTCAGCTACAACTCTGCCCTACACAAAGATGGTAGGGCCTGTTCATGCATGACATGCCCCACTCAAACATGACAGCCAGCCATTCTGCCTTGAATCTGAGTTCTGCATGTCTCTCAATAACGTAGTCTCACACATCAAGCTCCTGAAAGGGTTCACCATGAGTCCTTCAAGTCTCTATAATTTTTTTACTGTTCTGAGTCCAACTATGACTCTGCCAAATTGTGGAACTTAAGGTCTGTTCCACTGGTCATGACAGAATTTGTTTAAAAGGGCAAGTAACCCACTGCAGCCCACTTGATTCAGACTGGTCAGATTTCTGAGATGGTAAATCACGATAAGAGGAGACTGCTTTATCTTCTGTGGAGGAACTGGTATCCAGTGGCTGACCTTTGAGTTAGTAGCTCAACACATAGTGTATTGTGCCACCAAGGCAAGTTGTTATTGTTGTTAGCTACCATAGTGTCAACTGTGACTCAGAGCTGCTCTGTGAGCTGCAGTTTGGATGAACCTGCACCATCCTCACATTCTCCTCCATGCTCAGGCTCATTGTAGTCCCTGTGTCATTCCATCCTGTTGAGGAGCTTCCTCTCTGTCACTGACCCTGTACCTATCACAGCATAACGTCTTTTCCCCAGAACCAACCCCTCCTGACAACAGGCCCAAAATATGTGAGACAAGGAGCTCCTTGGTTGCACTTCCTTCAACACAGATTTGTTTGTTTTTTTGACAGTCCATGGTATATTTAATACTTGTTGCTAAGACTGCAATTCAAAGGTGTTGTCTTCCTATTCATTATCTAACATTCAGATGCATATGAAGCAATTGGAAAAAACACCCAACAACCCCAGCATGGAAAGTACAACCCAGGGACTGGCTGTATAATCAACATTATAGAAACCAGGGAGCTTGACTTACTGGTAAAGAGTTTTGCTGCCAACCCAATGGCAAGTGGTTTGAATCCCCAAGCTGCTCCATAGGAGAACGCTGGGCAGTCTCCTCCTATGCAATTTCCAGTCTTTGAAGACATGCTGGAGGGTCAACTATGAGTCGGTTCCAACTCAATGGAACATAACAACTTTACAGAACCAAGGCCTACATCATTATGCTCAATCTGCTTTGTTAAAGAGAATCTGTTTCCCTCTCTACCATACTCAGTTGCATTGTTTTCCAGTGTCTTCTGTTTTGTTCCACACCTTACTTCAAATAAGCTCTTTCAGTGTTTTGTTTGTATCATCTTTATTTCACAGACCTACCTACAAGAAATGAAAAACTGAAAAATGCCTAAATACTATAAAGACTCAAAAAGATTCGTATCAAAACTGTAGTGGCTATTAAGAAGGGTCTAATATTATTACAAGTAATTACCAATAGGGAATAACTGGGAACTTTCGCCATAATGTCTTTAAAATTTTCTTAAGTGTTAAGGAAATACAAATGTTTATTATTTCTTGTCACGAATTTGTTTTTTAAATCATTAGAAAAAAATTTTTAAATGTTGCTTATAAAGAGAAAAGTCACTTGTATTTTCTCCAACTCTATAAAGCTACAGTGATTCTGGACATTGTTAGTATGCTAAGCTTAAGTTTGCAGTTTGAGGCCACCAGCTGCTCCATGGAGGGGAGGATGGGCAGTCTTGTCCTGTGCCATTGATAACTGCCTCTGAAAACCCACTGGAGGATCAGCTATCGGTCGGTTCTGACTGTACGGTATACAACAAGAAGTTCTTAATGCTTTCTTTCCTCAGGATAGCTTTTACTCAGACAGCACTTTATTCTGTCATATTAAAAAAAGAACCTCGATGGACTACTCTGATATTCCATGGTCTTACTTGTCACTATATCTGAATGACAGTGGTTGAACAGCAAAGTAACAAATATCAAGGTGTTCTGGAAGGGGAGGAGAGTTGATTCATATCAACTGATGCAATAGTTGGCCCCAGACCTTTTCCTATCTTTAATTTTTTTAATTGTACCATTTTACAATCCCACCAACAGTGTATGAGAGTTCCAATCTCTTCACATCCTCTCAAAAAATGTATTGCTTATTGTCCTGTTAAACTTTGCTGCTGCTATTGGGCTGAGATGGTATCTCGTTGTGGTTTTGATTTGCTTCTCTCTTATTGCCAGTGATTTTGAGCATTTCTTCCTGTGTCTCTTGGCCACCTGAATGTCTTTCTCTGTGAAAAGTCTTTCTTTTCTATATCGTTGGTCCATTTTTGTAAATAGGTTATCAGTCTTTTTCTTGTGAAGGCCCTCTAGTATGCGGTAAACTTTAGTTGTGAGACGCTTGTCTGAGATGTCATCTGCAAATGTTTTTTCCTAGTCGCTAGGGTTTTTGTTTGTTTGTTTGTTTTACCTATTGGAAAAAGTTTTTGATGCACACAAAGACTTACTCTTGAAAAGGTCCTACTCATCGATGTTCTCTTCCCCTGGTTGTGTATCCTTTCCTACTTTTAATTAAGAAAAAAAAAGGCCTATGGTGTTCTACATTATTTGTACTTTATTCTGTTTAAAAATGCATACTACATCACATTCATTGTATTATATTTTAGTGATTAGAAATGTTTTCTAATTTGTTGTTATTGTGTACAGTCAAGTCAAGAGCTGACCCATAGTTGACCGTCCAGTGGATTTTCAGAGGCAGTTAATGACACAGGAAGAGATTATCCATCCTTCTCCCATGCAACAACTGGGATTTGAACCACGTGCCTTTGGGATTGCAGTGCAGCATCTTACCACTAGGCCACCAGTGAACACTAAGAGGGTGGTAGTAAACATTAATATGATTTCTAATGAGATAGTGATCTCTAGTACCTAGTTGTAAGGAGCTGCACTACAAACCCAAAGGCATGTGGTTCAAATCCTCTAGCTGCTCTGAGGGAGAAAGATGGGCAATCTCCTGTCGTGTGATTTACTGCCTCTGAAAGCTGACTGGAGGGTCAGCTATGAGTTGCTTCTAGCTCTACAGCATATAATAGCAAGATAGTACCATATCTTGTTAGTCATAAATTGTTTAAAAAGAAATCGTGGCTCAAACCTAAAGGGCTTCTAATATGTAGGAGAACAATATAAAGAGTAAGCATATCTTAGGTTATAATAGTTGTCACTTTTGAATTTTCTATTGCAATGTAACAAGTTTAACATTGGCTTTAAAAAGCACACATTTATTATCTCATGTTTTCCATGGCTTAGCAATGTCCTCTGCTCAGGGTTTTACAAAGCTGCAGTCAGGCTTTGATCTCATTGTACTCTCATCGGGAACCTGGGTCCACTTCCAAACTCATTCAGATTATTGACCTAATTCCATTACTTATGGTTGTAGGTCAGAGGTTACCCGTTTTCTTTCTTATTCACCCAGGAACCACTCTTGGCTCCTAGAAGCTACTCATTTCTTTCTGACCTTCTCAGGTACCCTCAAGCAACATGATAGTTACTTCTTCAGGACTAGTAGGATAATCTCTCAGTCTATATTGCCAAAACTACCTTCTATAACTTAACATAGTCATAAGAATCACCTTTGTAGTTGCTATGTACCATCAAGTCTCCTGTGACTCATAGCAACTCTATGTGCAAAAGCTCTGAAGCTGGCCCTGTCCTGAGCCAGTCTCACTGACTCTCACATACCTACCGCCATTACCCCAGTTACAGTTACTGTGTCATTTTATCTCATCTGGGCTTTTCCTCTCCTGCACTGTCCCTTCACCCTTTTAAGTGTGGTGTCCTTCTTCAAGGACTGGTTCCTCCAGGTCACGTGCCCAACATATGTCAGGCAGAGCTTCAAAATCCTAGCCTCCAAGGAGAAACTTGCTTTCACTCTCTCTAAGACAGACCTATTTGTTCTCTTGGAAGTCCATGGTATATTTAATACTCTTGTCCAGCACCACAACTCAAAGGCATAGATTCTTCCTAATTAAGAGAATGGCAACTCCTTCATCCTTGTGATATGCTTGATTAGATAGAAGCAAGTCAGGGGTTCTCCTGCACCAAAAAGAGAATGATTCTGAATGTTCCTTTACAGTTAACTTGTCATACTCTTTTATAAAATGAGATCATGAACCAACTGATCTCCATTAATGGCTCTTATAAAACTAATACTAAACTTCAAATAATTTGGTCTTAAATATGTACTTTATAGTTTACTATTAATTCCTAATCAACTATGAAGGAATAAGTAGAAACTATTTACAAGTATATTCTACTTATTATATATATCATTTATTATAAACTATATATTCTATTTCTGTGTTCTTTTTTTAAAAAAATTTCATTTTTTGAGTTCATATTTTGAAAGATTAAACTTGGTGTCTGAGTTAAAGTGATTTGAGTGGGGAAAAAGAGGGCAATGACATTAATTTTATTATACTGACTTTTTTCCCCTAAATTTGAGAAACAGATTATGGAAGTAAAAATTAAAATACTGAGTTAAGACTCTTCTAGTCTCTATGGCAGAATTTGGCTTTTAGAGAAGCAGGAAAATGTATTTTAGAGCCAAAAATATGACTTCTTTGGCTGTGACCAGGATTTCCTCTTCCCACCTTGGGGACTTGAAAGTAGAGGTAGGAAAATTTCATTTTGGAGCCAAGTGTGACTTGTTTAGTTCAAGTCATAATTTATTGCACATACCTCAGGGACCTGAAAATAAAGAAACCCACTATGAAATGTTGATAATGGGCCACTCTAAAGGGCCAACATTAAGCTAACTTTACCAATGAGGATTTTTTTCTCTCTTCTACTTTTCCCAGATGCTTCTGATCATACTATAAGGACATACTTAATCATATAATGGTTAAAAAGAAAAACTTCTCTGCATTAGGCCAAAGTATTTGAGGGGCGTTAGATTGAACGAAGGCCTTTATGTGACTAGAAGTTGGTGGAAAAGTTTAACTCAAAGAAAGGTTGTTTTATTTTAATGCAATTAAGTACAGTAGTAACAATACTGATCTTTTTATGAATATCTAAAGCAAATCCATTGGCCAATTATTACGATGTATAAATATAAAAGTGTTCATTTTTATATTCATTAATCCATATCTCAAATTATTGGCATGGCATAGTTTGTGAAACATGATGAAATACAAGATTTTCTGTTTAAAAAGTACTTATTGTCTATATTCCTGAACATAATTTAATAGTACAGGAAAAAAAAAGTCCTTCTTCATGGATAATGAACCCCTACCCCTCTGAGGAAAATGTATTAAACGGATATCTGTAGCTAAAAATTTTAAAACTTTAGAAATAATCATGTGATATAAAATACTA